>NW_019641661.1:79896-386172 GCF_000599845.2 Trichogramma pretiosum
TCCTCGATAACGGTAGCACGTATCGTGACGGGGTTTGGCTTATTTTGTTCGTTATTATGTAAGGATGAAGCCAGAAAATTGTATTTAGCGATAAAGGAAGAAAAAAAAATTTTTTTTCGATTTTTAAAAATTTTTGGAAATTTTTCATGTCTGTGTAGAGTGATTCCTCGATAACGGTAGCACGTATCGTGACGGGGGAGGGCTTTTTTTGTTCGTTATGATGTAAGGATGAAGCCAGAAAATTGTATTTAGCGATAAACGAAGAAAAAAAATTTTTTTTTCGATTTTTAAAAATTTTTTTTTACGGGAAAAATTTTTTTTGCGGGAAGTTGTCGTTTTCTTCCTTTTGCTCCCTCATATAGGAAGTTTTATGATGGGATACATTTAGGCTTTCGTATATAATTATCGTAGGATATATTTAATGATATTTCTATATACTAGATCGAATTTTTGACACATTTTGGAATGTATGTGGGTGTATGCGGCTGTATGGCTGTGTAGAGTGATTCCTTGATAACGGTAGCACGTATCGTGACGGGAAAGGGCTTATTTTTTTCGTTATGACATAGGGACGAAGCCAGAAAAATTCATTTATCGATAAACGTAACGTTTTTTTTTCTATTTAAGAAAAAAATTTTTTTTTTTTGCATTGTTTGTTTGAGATACCCGATAAAGCTGAGAGGCGCTTTCGTTTCGCTTTCGTAATTAGAAAGATGATATTAATATTTTCAAATTATTTTTAAGTTAAAAAAAAAGTATGAAGAAGCTACTTGCCAATACATTGGCAGCGGTTTTTTTTTTGGTATTTACCAGTTTCATTTATTCATAGAATAAGATGAGATTATTATATATATTGATTATTTTTTTACATTGTTATAAATAATAATATTATAATAATTAGGTTACAAATAATAACTATAATATAGGGGATTGTAAAATTGGTCCATTGATGGGCACATTTTGACTTCTTTTCATAACAAACCATTTATAAAGGGCTGCATCAACATCTGGATTCTTACAAACACGTCTTTTTTTAACGGACCCGCGGCATTCTTCGAAAGATTTTATTATACTCTCACGCAATGCAAACGTCGGTATGAGATTTTCCGTTTTGCAAATCTTGAATGATAGAGTTTTTTTTGGATTAAAATCTCCCATTTTCAAATTGTACAAAAAAGTACCAGAAATACGTTTTCCTTGCGAAAGCAACTGTAAAATTGATCATTAACTTGCTTAAAGTAAGCTTTGTGTACATAATTCTGTGTTATTGAGTTTGCGTACGAGTATCTAGCTACGAGTGTAAACACGCAATTTCTCGTTATAAACGTCAATTTTTCCCAAAATTTTTCCTAAATTTTGCTCGTTATACCCGACTTCTCGTTATATCGATCTCGTTATATAGATACACTTTCCTATACCTAATGCATTGGAACCAACCAAATGTCCAAAATCTGCTCGTTATAGCCGGTATCTCGCTATATCCGACCTCGTTATAAACGGCCTCCACTGTATAATAAATTTGAGTTCATGAAATATATTTTTTGTGAATTCAGCAGTTTAATGTCTTTTATCTTTGTATAATTGTTTTCTACAGTACAAGGCGGCTGTACCTTAATCCTAGACGCTGGATTAGATAAAATGGAAAATAATCAGATCAAAGTATATCACTAAATATAATTAAACTGTTAACGTTTTGTTTCATTATCCCTACACAGCTTTTATGAAAATTTCCGAATTTTTTACATTTGATTACGTTTAAAAATCGGTGTCAATACATTTCCAAGACGCTTCCCCATGAAAAAATGATTGTCCTGATTTTTAGCTATTAATGCTGATATAATAATTATTTACCACTTCAAACACAAATCAAGTTCGTGATCAACAAAATCGACAATAACTGCAATTCATAACAATAATCTTTACCGTCCCATTATTGAGAAAACTCCTACACGATGCATACCCAGACACCCAAAAAATTTGTGTAAAAATTATTCAAATTTTATTCATTAAAATTCTATTTAGGTGAAATAATTTAATTTTTTTTGATTTCAGGGTTTAATATTTGTTGTTGATAGTAATGATAGAGAACGTATTGGTGAAGCTAGAGAAGAGCTGATGAGAATGTTAGCTGAAGATGAATTAAGAGATGCTGTTTTATTAATTTTTGCCAACAAGCAGGTAAAAACCAATTAACGAAATATTTTTCTCGTTTATCTAAATTATCAACTCGCATTATGCATCATGAAAATCTTGCGACATTAATGGATTCGTGTATTTGAAATAATTTTTTTCTATCACATAATTTCCTATTTTTGGTATGCGATTGATAATTTCAATACATGGTTGATACTCCCGAAGTCTGCTTTTTGGGGTATAGAAAATGAAAAAATGGTGAAAATTTTTTTGTCACATTAAATGGTGCGAACTAGTTAACTCTTTTTTAAACCATTAAATATGAATAATCATTGAATCTGGGGCCTTGAGATTTCGTTCTACGAAAACCATGTCCGATTTTATGCTTAAAATTGACTATTTTCGGTTACGGAGGTGACACACACGGAGCTGACAAATCGCTGCTTTGATCAACTAACAAGGAGACCACCCCAGCTCCGGGTCATGGATTTGCTCCAAAATTTTTTTCGGGTTTCCTGGTACCCAATACTGAAGCTCCCTGTGCTTAGTTTGATCTCATGGGCCTTAGGGCCCATTTTTAAGAGGATTTTCCACATTATAAAAAAGTCTTTGTTATTTTCTATATCGATATAGAAGTACTTAAATGAAAAAATGCGACGATAAAAAGTTTTAAAATTTTTCAAAGAATCTGCTTGAATTTTTCCATAATTTTTGGGACCATCTATGACTTAATTCAAGAGGCCCAAATTTGACGCTTTTTTTAATAGATTTTAGGACTTCTTAAAGAGAGTGATAGATAGCCCCGAAAATTCTGAAAAAATTCAAGCAGATTCTTTGAAAAATTTTAAAACTTTTTATCGTCACATTTTTTCATTTGAGTACTTCTATATCGATATACAAAATAACAAAGATTTTTTCATAATGTGGAAAATCCTCTTAAAAATGGGCCCTAAGGCCCATGAGATCAAACTAAGCACAGGGAGCTTCAGTATTGGGTACCAGGAGACTCCAAAAAAATTTTGGAGCAAATCCATGACCCGGAGCTGGGGTGGTCTCCTTGTAAGTATGAAAAATGAGAAACGCGCAAAATTTTCCGTACAACTCGAAATTCGGTCATGAAAAACGAGTCTTTTGACGGTTAAAAAGAATGATCATAGCTCGAGATATTCATTTCCACGGAGGTGACAGTTTTTTTGACACACGTGAATTTTCCAATAGAATAATTATCGCTGTATAGCTAAAATTTGAAATTTGAACCCGCAACCTACACTAATCGAAAGCTGGGTTCTAATACTTGACATTTACGTATCTAGGGACATCAAAAATGGGTTATCCAAAGCAGGCGGTATACTTGAAATTATTCGGAAGCACGATTAAAATCCGAGACATTTTTGAATTGTGTGGGAAAATTTTTAAAACATTTTTCAAGGTCCTATGATAGACTTAAACATTACTTTAGATGTATAGAACCTGATTTCGTAGTTATTATAGAGCCAGGTGCTTATGAGAATGCATGGTATATGCAAATAAAGTTAACTTTGAGATCTAGACATGCCACGGAGGTGACATTTGGCATGTATATCTTCACGGCAAATTTAACTGGCACTAAAAAATTGAAATATTCATGTCCAATCATGAAAAATACAACAATATTGAATGAACGACCGAGCCAGTTTTGGCTTATCTTCACTAGTTTGAGAACATGGCATGTAGACATGCAAAAAGCAGACTTCGGGAGAATCAACCATATATGAAATTGAAAAAATGATTAACATGTCAAGAATATAACGAGTTTTGCAATTTAAGTTAGACACTATAGCTATGTATTTATTCCATGCATCGATTTACTATACAAATATATTTGAATATCGTGGATTTCTATTATGGCGGGGTATGGTCCTGACCTCGAAAAATTTTGAATTTTTTTTTATGGTTTTATTTGATTGTTTATACTTTCAAGAGTATTCTGTGAAAATTTCAGCCCAATCTGAGCAAAATTGATGAAAATATTGAACTTTTAATTCGATTACCATTTGCCATCTGTGGCATTTGACGTCAATTCATTTTGTTCAGAAAATTCGTTATAAATAAAAAAATATCTCTACGTCAGTACCTGCTCGAAGGGTTTATAAAGAACTATGCAAATTTTCAAAAAGATTGGTTGAATACTTTTTTAGTTACGTTTCTTACCGATTTGAAAAATCTTGACTATAATGTTGTATCTTTGAACTGCAATTCCTCGAAATGACATTTTTCAAATCGGTGAGCAACGTCACTCAAAAAGTATTCAACCGATCCTTTTGAAAATTTGCACAGTTCTTTATAAACCCTTCGAGCAGGTACTGACGTAGAGATATTTCGATTTTTCCGAAAATTTTTTTGTTTATAACAAATTTTTCGAAATAAATGGTCGATTTTTCGTGTCTGGACGCAAGTTTAAAGTTTTTTTTCAACTTCAAAATTACGTCAAAATTCGAAAAATCACTATAAATGAAAAAACTCTACGTCAGTCACTGATAAAACTCATAAACTAATGAGGTAATTTTGCATTTTTCGTTTCAGATGATTCTGTGAAAAGTTACGTTTCTTACCAGAATTTTCACGACTTTTCCGTAGATTTGCTCTCAAAGGTCCAAAAATGAAAATTTTTTGATGAAATTTTCACAAAATACTCTTGAAGTCATGTACTTTCACATGTACATTTTAGAAATAAATTTTTTTTTTACTAGTAAAAAGAATTGAAAAATTGAAAAAAATCGATAAATCAGCACCATACCCCCCCTTAAGAACGTGGTGACTACTTTCACAAAAATCTAAAAGTCCCTTTAAAAATTCTAAAAGTTACATGTCGGTTCTTCGATAAAATCTTTGTTTTATACATTTTTATCATAAAGCGCTTAACTATCGAGTGGAAAAATATATTTTAGTTTTAATGTAATAATAGTTCAATCTCTCAATTCAAAAATGGAGCACTTATCGAAAAAAGTTGTGGAAAAAAGTTTTTGGAATTGATCAGAAAAACCGTATTTATTTTTCCAGAACTTTAGAATGTTTCAAAAATTAGTCACATCCAAAAAAAGCCCACAATTCACATGTGTTCTTGAATGAATTTTAAGCAATTGTTGTCATTAAATTACGTTGAGAAAGCTTTCTTTTCGAATGAAAAATTTCAAAAGTGTTTTCATCTTTTCGATTTTGATTTCCATTTTGTTTCCTCAAACTTTTTATCTTAAACTGAACTGAATAATGTTCAATTTTAGTTTATGTATCGGATGCTACGAAACTATAAGATTTCAAATGATTTCCACGTGGAAAATCAAAAAATTAATTTTTTTATAATACATTTTATTAATAAAGAACTACTTTTAAACTGCTTATTTTTTCATTAATCTGAGGTCAGATTCTAGAAGATCTTTAAATTTCACATTTAAATTGATTGTTTTTATATTACTTCGACTCCATTTTTACCGAGAACATTTTCACTGGTAGATTGTTGAAATATTGGGTGCCCACGATGAAATTTTGTTGCCTACTATCGTCACGATTTTACAATTTTTTTGCAGTTTTATATTGCACTATCATGTTATGCTATCATATTTCTAAATTGTAAGTTAATTTATAATTACAAATCAGATTACACAACCATAATTTTTTCAGGATTTACCCAATGCCATGAATGCTGCAGAAATAACAGATAAATTGGGCCTACATTCACTTCGTAATCGTAATTGGTACATACAAGCTACATGTGCAACTAGCGGCGATGGACTGTATGAAGGATTAGATTGGCTCTCTAACCAACTCAAAAATGCAAACCGTTAAATAGGCAATCGATCTATAACTTTGTTAAGTATATATAGATTCACAATCTCAAAAAATTAAAATGCCTAATTAATTTTTTTATCATAAAATTAATACAAAATTCTGAAGAGATGAATAATTAATTTTTTCTGAATAAATATCTTGATAAGAGATTAGATTACCAATATGTAACGCAAAATCTACTATTCAAAACATTGTAACATACTTTCCTTTTTTGGAGTCATGAAAAAATGAAAGATTCATATACATATGTGTAATGCATTGTGACTTTGGAATACATGTCTTATTAAAGTTATAATCTGCTTCATAAAATTTATTTTTCAAATAGTTACTTTCCATACCTTTTATATCGCTTTAGTTTTAAAATTAATTGCTGCTTAAGGGACTATTACCGAAATGAATTTTTTAACTATTATATCATTTTTTATATCATTTTTGCATGGCTTATACTATCCAGAATCACCTTAAGTTTGATACAGAAATTCTGGTTTCAATTCCGTCAAAGTCAAGATAAGCATATACGCGACATTCATTTTTCTCGAGATGTGATGTGCTTTTGCGGGTCGGACAGATAATCTCCGGATACTTCCAGCCGATCCTTCCTTACCGAATTTCATACACTTTTTTAATATTATATTAGACTTGGTAATATTTCAGAATACTACGAAAATTCCGTTATTTTTTCTTCAACAATTTTTGCATTTTTTGTAAATTATCCTGTCCCACATGTTACTAAAAAAGTGTACAAATTTAGCAACAATCAGCCGAGTAAATTCGGAGATCAACTATGCATGCTTCGAGAAAAAAGACTTAAAGAATTAAATTTTTTTAATATGTTTTTCTACTCCTAACATCGATCAAACAAGTTGTTATAAATGTATAATAATCGAGCCGAGAAAAAATGGTGAAAATAGCTTTTATTCTTTTCTTTTAACCGATAATAGTCCCTTAATAAAGACTTAAATACTAAATTGATTTCCACTCTTCTTGTAATGTTAATTAGGTACATAGAGTATCAACTGAATAAATAAGTCATATATACACCTAGATAAAGTCACGAGAATTCTCCGTAAAGTCGAGTAACCAAAAAAATTATGGACAAATGTCCGTATGTATGTGTATGTGTGTCTGTGCCTGCGCATGTTCTGTCCTGTTTCTCGGTTTTTTTGCTAAAATTAAGCTGCATTAAACTACCTCGTAAATGACCAGTATGCATTGACTTATTTCATATAAAAATTTGCCTAATTCAATATTTTGTAATGCCGCTAAAATTCTTTGTTCATTTTTGGTTGATTATAATGATTTGTATGTAGATTTCCATTGTATCACTTCATTGATCTTGAATAAATATTCCTTTGTACTTTGGGATTGATGCGATTATGCTATGCCAGAAACAAGTTTCATAAATCTGTAGATAAATAAAAACAAACTTTTAAGAGAATCGAAATTATATTTATGAATGATTTTGGCTGGATTGAATAAAAGTTGGTAAGTCAAACAAAGTAAGTGTAATAAACAATCTACTTCACTGTACAGAATTACGTTCGATTTTTCTCTCGCACTGGTGCACAAGATGACTGCAGATCAAATTAAGTGTCTTTTCATCTAATAATACTAAAAATTGTAGAAAGGTACGGATAATTTATCGTTTTTGCATCTTTCATTCCAACTATATTGGGAAAATTATTTGGTACCCGACTTTTGAAACACACTGAGAAAGACGGAAACTATACCTACAACTTGCATTTAATCATTCCCGTTAAAACTTCGATTTTTTTTCGTATATTATAAAAATGATTCCGGTAAAAACGTTCACACTGAAAGGTTCAAATTCTCAAAAGATCAAACTCCAAAAGGCTCAGAATTCGGAAAGGTTAAATACCGTAAAAGTCTAAAAAGTCAAAATAATGAAAAAAATAGTATATTTTGCACCTAGGGAGTGAAAAACTGGAAAGTCCCAGAGCACGTGTAATTTATCATCCGAGGCGAAGCCGAGATTGATAATCACGTGCTCTGAGACTTTCTTTTTTCGCTACATAGGTGCAAATATAATTTTTTGTGAATCCCTCAGCCTAAAGTAACATTTTGGTTTTGCGCAGCGGGAGTAAAATGTTACTTTAGGTTGGGGTAGCACAAAAAATCAATTTCATACAGGAGGAGGTTTAATTTTTGGCTAGTCATTTATACTTGCATATAATGGCCAAGATCTTTCAGGTTTTTCAAAGTGTTGTTCTTTTCGACGTTTTCTTCGTGGCGTCTCTCTATATAAGAAAGCATATTTTCAACTTCTTGAATCTTTCCATTTGGCATTTTTTGCTTGACACAACTCGATATAGCCTTGTTCGTGTTGTGATTCGATCAGAAAAGCATAGAGGTTTGGATGGCGTATTCCAACAACCATCTGGAATCGGTTGTAACATCCTTCAGATGCTTTATTAAAGTGAAACTTCTTTATGCTTGTTGGATATAGGCCAAGACGAAAAACGAGCATCTGTCCGTTCGTACCGCCGATCGCGATAATAGTATGAATATAGACTCTGCATAGACAGGGTACTTTGGTGCGGTCTGCATTGGCATCTGCCTTTTTTGGCTGCCGAATCTTAGGCGCTCGTCTACTGTTATTGTTTCGTCGAGAATTCAGAATTAATCTGAATTCTCGTAATTATATTTGTAGAAGGGTTGATAAAATAAAACACTTGGTTTAAGAGGAAAAAGTACAAAAGAAACCTCTCTTTATTTTGTTCGATTTGGAAACTGAATAGATGGATTCGATGTGATCGTGGTGGTAGCCAAAGCTAGACTGAATAGTATGCAGCTCAGAGCCGCCGAACGACAGTATCTTAACGACACTGGGAATCACCCACATACATGGCCGTGAGATGGAAGGTGTGAGCGCGCGTACGGTACACGTTACGACGCATGAATCAAGTTAGCGGTGCTGGTAAAAACAACTACATCGCGTGCCGGACGGCGTGTCGAATTTCATGCGTAAAATCTTTATGCTAGATACTTCAATAACGCCAAAACAAAATACGCACGTCTCACTAGCTGCTGCTATTGCCATGTATGTGTGTGTGTTTTGTATATTCTCGATGAGAACTGAACAGCTATAGCAGCAGGCACATATACGCGCTTGGCGTTCAATTTATCAAAATGTTTGAAATTATTGAATTCTCGCAATATTGAGGTCTTTTAAAACAGCCGTATATTCAAGTAAAATTACCGAGAACAATTTTAGTTACACAAAAGGTTTTTAAAAGTCTTGCAAAAACCTACAAATCGGTAAGCTCCGAAGGTTTTTGAAAAATTTGGTGTGTACTAGAGCATTCTAATAGGAAAAACAAGCTATTTTCAGACGCAGAGGTATATTCTGCATACGTTTTCAAATTTTCGAGAGCTAAAAAATGTACAATGTATGGGGTAATAGAGAGATGTAGATTTTATCAAAACTGACCTAATATCATAAAATAGCATAAGAAGAAAAATTGGTGTATAACTCCCCTCTAGTTAGCTGTCTATGGACAGCTATCAGAAGTGAAACTTCTTTAAGGAGACATATACCTTAAACTCAAATTTTTTTTATTAGATTTTCACGTTGAATTTTTCCTCTCCTTTTCATTGCATTTTTTGAAATTCCAAAATTTGCACTGGCAAGAAAACCTTCTCACCTTTGGGTCCACGTAAATACGTGGATACAAAAAGACGAAAATGAGTCTAAAAGACACTTTTTTTATTTGCCTCCCCCCCCCCCCCCCCCCCNCCCCCCCCCCCCCCCAAAGACACGTAAAAAAGCTCATATCCACGTATACGGAATAGAAAAAAAGCTTAAATCCACGTAATACTTATATGCACGTGAAGATTATATCCACGTAGGACTAATATCTACGTAAACTGAATTGGACACCTGGTCCTTGAAAACACTACATGTTACTGTTACAACACCTCTTGTTGCGCACGAAAGCTACGAGAGTCGATGAGGAGAGGAAGCACTCACTACACACGCGCTTCCCCTTATCCGAGTTCATTTGCATACGCGAGACTAGACTCGCGATTTCCCTATTATATTATAACTATTACACGCTAGAGTTCCAGCCGTAGCAAAGCAGAGAGCGAGCGACGCTGGACCCCCACGCAGCATCCACGGCCGTATGACGTCATCCACGTGACGACAATTAGTCAATCAGCGCGCACTGCGAAATTTCTTTACCGCACTAATTGCTAAATCAGCACGTGCATGCAATGAACATGAACTATTGGGAAATTTCGGCCGCTTGACTCAAAGAGCGAGCGCTAGCACTTGGCCTATTTAAAGAGCGAGCAAAGGCACAGTATGTTTAAAGAGCCTATGGGTTTGCCAAAAATACCTCTAAATTCTGTAGTAATTGTTCGAAAGTATGTAAAACACTGAATATGAAACCGTTCGAACGAAAATTGTAGCTCCTACTCTATCGAAATGTCCTCTTAAACTGCATCAAACCATTATTGCCATTATTTAATATTGGTGTTTTTTGAGGGGTTTGTTTAGTTGAAACATAGTTAACTCACTTAAATCCTTATTCATAGTTGTACAGCTTTAAAGTATAGAAAACAACCTTTAATTTGGTTACTTCAAAAACATTCCAAGTCATATAGAACCGGAGATACAGCTATGTGAAGATTCACGAATAATTTAAGCAGTGTGACCAGCACCGAGATCGAGCGCGCCGCCACCTGGAGACAAAAAGTCGCCACTAATCGCCATTCAAAGAAGTTTAAATCGCACAAAAATCGCACACAATATGACGATGAAGAAAGTTATAACAATTTGCAGAAAATAACTTTTTTCATCGTCGTATTGTGTGTGATTTTTGTGCGATTTAAACTTATCAGAGGGAATGTTACTAGAGGAAAAGTGAACAATGATTTATAAGGAATTGAAAAAAAAAGATAAATTAGACCAAGAACTTTATTATTAAAATAAAATTTATAATTATTAATGAGAACAAACATTTTCCAAGGTTGATATCTCGTCGATAATATTGTCCTCGAAAGAAACGAGATCGTCGGTATCATTTTCTCTACCCATTGATACAGTATTGTTATACATGACTTTATAATTAAAATCTTTAATCATTTTATCGGACGGCTNGCAAATTAATAGTTTCAGCATACTCGACCAATGCATCGTATAAAGATTGTGCGTCCGCGCGATCAAGCTGTATAATGCCTAAGTAATTGGTTACAATTTTTTTTTTCGCAACACTAAAATATTTAATACAGATACACATGTATTTATGCACACTTATGTCCGTTGATTCATCAACAATTAAGGAAAAAGGCATTTTACCTATATCAGAAATTAAATCAAGAAGGACGTTAGGGGCGATCACATTATTAATAACATTTGAGCACTTTGTTCTGTGCATTTTAAAATCAGACATCCCTGGAACCGTTGCTTTAAGAACATCGCAAAGATGATCCATCGTTCTAAATGAAGCGTGGCAGGCGATAAAGGCCGCAATTGTTATGTCGCGAATCTTGTCGTTCTTGGAATTACTTGTTGCGACGCTATTCATCGACACAATCGTTTTTTGTTTACTCGGGTGGATGGAATCCATTAATGTCGAATGTGTTGGTGTATTTGCATGTTTTTTCAGATCGGTTGCATGTGCTCTGAAATCTTTCGTACATACTTTACACCATGCCTGATTTCCGTTCACTGGTATTGGTTCGGCTTTGGCAAGCCATCCTGTAACAAAGAATCAGATGTCTACGTAAATAAACAAAGAAATAACGCATCAAAGCAGTTGATATCTTTTGACCAAATAAATAAAATTTTAGTATATTATTGATCAGTATTTCAAAAATAATATTCATATTGATACGTTATGTATACAAAAAATCATTCGTACCTTTTGCCCAGCTTTCTTTTTCCCACTTTTCTTGGTAATGATAAATTCTAGAACTTTTTTTAGAAGACATCATCTATGAATTACAATACACTACTTTGAAACTTATTACGGTTGAAAATAGTTCACTTTGAAAATAATCAGATTCAAAAACTTTGTCAGATTCTTTAATGACACACGTACGCTGAACGATGTTGCAAAGAAACAAATGAGCCTCTGTCGTCCTTAACTATAGCTGTCTTTCTTTATCATATGTAAGGCGCTAGAGGTTTGTTTGTGTCCCATGACGCGTACTATAGGCCGAACTCAACTCGCTTCCTATGCGCCAACGCGATTGCAGACTTCTCATCGATTTGCGCATGTGTGAGGCGTGATTTGCGCGCGCTCTTCGAGTTGCGAGTTTGCGAACGGCTGACAATTGCTACGGCGACACATTCGGTTTTGTGCGCGTAAAACATTTTTATTTTTATTTAGATATAATGAGTGTGCATGAGTCAAAAATCGCAAATTTGATCTTTAATGGCTGAAAAATCGCCAGTCGCCATAATAAAAAAAAAATCGCCATGGACGTAAAGAAATCGCCAATTTGGCGATAAATCGCCATACCTGGTCACACTGAATTTAAGTATTAAATGTGTGAACCGTTGATAACTAAATTTGATACGTGGATTTTTCATGAAACTTCATACGCTGCATTTTCGGTTCTGTGTGACTTATAATGTTTTTAAAGTGACCAAATTAAAGGTAATTTTCAGCACTTCAAAACTGTACAACTAAAAATATGGATTAAAGTGTGTTTAATATTTTTCAAATGAACAAAACTAAAAATAACAACTTATCCTTTTTTTCTCGATTTCTTGTCAAACGTTCATTTGCTATATCTTCGGTCCTGTTTGTCATAAAATGTTCTTAATATGACCAAATCAAAGGTTATTTCATGTTCTTCAAAGCTAAATAATTTATTATGGGGGCACAACAGTTTCAATGCGAGTAAAATGACACAAACCGTTGGAAAAATGACAAATATCTAATATTGTCATATTTTTTCGATGTTTTTTAGCATTCATACAGCTGTATGAAGGTTCATGAATCTTCATATAGCTGTATATCCGGTTCTATAGGACTTAAAATGTTTTTAAAGTAACCAAATTAAAGGGTTTTTCGACACTTTAGAGCTGTACAACTGTGAATATGGATTAAAGTGAGTTTAGTATGTTTCAAGTGGACGACCTCCCAAAAAACAGCGGCAATAAATAGCGGCAATAATGGTTTGATGCAATTTAAGAAAACATTTCACTATAGTGGCATCTAGGATTTTCGTTCAAACGGTTTCATATGCAGTGGCTTACATTCTTTCGATTACTTACAACAGAATTTAGAGGTATTTTTGGCAAACCTATATGCTCTTCAAGCACACTGTGAAGGCAAAGTCGAGCATTGATAATTGAAATTGCGACGCACGGTTGACCCCGGGGTGGGGAAAAGCAGCAAATCACCTACCGTCGAATAAATTTCTTACAGGACCACCTTACCTGGTCGATTACTCCCAGAGGGGATATTGGGCCCATCGTCATATCGAGCTTACTGTAGACTCGCTAACTCATCGTTGAATTCCGACAACTTCCGCTGAAATCCGCGAAAAGTAATGTCGCGAAATAAATAGGCTATGATGTCAATTAAATGTTTTACTTTATTTAATTGAAGGCACAATTTGCCGGAAAACCACTTCAATTCGCCCAACGGGCGATGATCTACTTATAAAAAAGAGAACGGCCGAAAAGTTAAGCCGCGTAAAACGACCTCTAATTGGCTGACACTGACGACGACGCCCGACGCGAGCCGACTCTATACGAGTGCCTGTGCTGCTAACTGTCAACAGACAGTTAGTACTTGAGTAACCTCAAAATTCGAATGAAAAAATTGACGCGCGCGAAGCGCGTTTGAAACATACTATTTCTGAATCTTAAACTAACCTCAAAACATAAATAAAAAAATTGATACGCGCGGAGCGCGTCTTAAACGTCTAGTTTACAATATTACGCGACGAGGCACAAGTTCGACCTAACTTTACTTCCGACTTTGCCCACCGGGGGCGTGCTCAGCGCTCGAGTTGATCGTATCTCGTGATGCGGTCCTAATCGGCCGAGTCAATATGGCGGCTGCGCGCGCAATCTATGCGACGATGGCGAGTGTACGTGTACCGACGCGACGTGGCACTCACACACTGATCCCGGCGATACGTTTCGTATTCTACCGCGGGCAATCTGCCCTGATGCTACCAGCCCGGATGTTGAACGTTACACACGCCCACTAATACTTTGCTCACTGCATATCGCCGCTGCGATACTCGTCAGCCAAGCTTGAGCTCACACACACACAAGCATACGCCCGCGACCTGGTAAGTATCGCGTCGACCAATAACCTCGATAAGAATCTTAAAACTATCCCCAAAACTTCGGCGCCTCGACGTTGGATCGGCTCCGCTTCTCGGCTGCAACTTGGCCCCCGTCCGGGCGTCGATGATCTACGTGCGACGACGAGATGCGGTCTTATGCCCACATCTAGGCGACGATGTCAGATTGTTTTTGCACTGGTGCATTAGCTTGCACAGGCCCGACTGGGCGAAACTTGCCTCACAAACTTATAGTTAGTGGCGAAGAATTACCTTTCCGAAAGCAACCTACTGCTGCCGCCGACAGACGTACGAGTGCGTAAGCTTTTTGCGTAAAGTTATTTTTGCAAAAAACAGCTCTACAAAAATGTACTGCTGCACTTGTATTTTCGACTGTGAAGCTGTTTGCAAGAGACTGACGATGATTACACTTGTAGCAATAGAAGTATAATCTCTCTTTTATAATTCCTAGTCGCATTTTAGTGTCTTTTTCACAATATCCTTTGTGCGCGATTTCTTTAGCATCTCGATATCCAGGGTGAAGGAAGAGCCCAGCGGCCAATCATCAGTAAAGCAGTTCGTGCGTATTCCAGCCGAGTTCATCGTCATCTCCAGGGTGACCCAGCAACGAGCACCGTAACCCTGCGTATTCTCCGGTAATTAATTATTGTATTTCGAGAGATCTCGCTTCCTTGGTCGTAGAATAGATGATCATTGTAAGCCTGTCACCGTACTCTGCGTGTATCCACGATAATTTCGTAAAAGTTGTTTTTGATCAATTATAATATCATTGACTACTGATTAATAAAGAAAGATAGTTTATTTTATGGGGGTCTAATTATTAATGTTAAAATCATTAACGAATTCATAAGAGAGCTGCAGTACTTCCCTCACGTCGGTAAGTTGACCACAGCCCTCTTCGACGCACGCGCGGCAAGCGATACAAGCATTCAGCGAGTCCGCTGTAAAGAAGTGCTCGCTCTAAAAATATTCACTATTCACTTGCACGCGCTTCAAGAGCCAACTACGTTGCAATATTTATATTACTTGGAACCTTTTGAAAATTTTATACAAAGTTTATGAAGGTATTAGCATTCGAAATCTATCATAAAAAATAAATCAATTTATAGAAAGTTGTAAACCAGAATGCTCCCTTAATATAGAGATGCTTGGGGCATACGGCAATCTTTGGGTATAAAAATAGTTTTAAAGGTTTCCCTTTGTGGGCACTAGTACCGTGGAGATAAGAAGTGGACGTTCCATTGCCATAAACAGTAGCGTATTATACAATTGTTATCATAAATCTAACGTGGTAACGATTCCATTTGATTAAAAAATAGTATAAAAGAATTTTAAGGTTTTGATTATAAAAACAAAATTGCACAGAATAAAAAATATGAACATGAAAATTTATTTTTTCGCAATGTGAAAGTGATGTCCTTATTTTCTTCTATCTATACTTTTATTTTTCATACTATAGTTAAAGCTCGTTGAAAATAAAATAATTATTCAATATAAGTTAGAATTTTCAATCTCGTTCTGATTTCTGCCGTTTTAAAGTCGGTTCACCATTTTGTGAATTTGAATCTTCAGAAAAACCTAAATGAGTTGAAAAGTCAGTAAGACCTTGAGAATCACTAACCGTAGAGAAACCTGTAACATTGAGAAATTTTTATAGACATGATCAACTTTTTAAAACATTTAAGATTAAAAATTAGTTACAAGTGTTTGAATCTTCTGTGATGCTGAAACTAGAGGTATCTACAAGACCTTTCCTTGGCACACATGAGTCTTTTTCAATAGCTGTTTTCAATTTTTTTTTCTAAAACAAATAATTAGTAGATTCAATTATTTATTGACACTAAACGATAAAGTGATTATTGACGAAATTCTTAATTTTAGGCTTTAAAGTTGATTAAATAAATTCAACTATGATTCTTTGCAAGTTTCAGAGCAGCTTTCTCAAAATGATCTAATTATAAACCTTGTGACGATGTCACTGGGCGGTAATTAACGCAAATTACGCGAGCT
Source organism: Trichogramma pretiosum (assembly GCF_000599845.2). Classification (NCBI taxonomy): domain Eukaryota; kingdom Metazoa; phylum Arthropoda; class Insecta; order Hymenoptera; family Trichogrammatidae; genus Trichogramma; species Trichogramma pretiosum. Next base: position 96,163 of record NW_019641661.1, read on the forward strand.
GTAATGTGTGGATGTAAGAGTGAGTGCGCGACCGAGAAGTATGGATAAGGTAGGAAAACGAGTATCACTAGAGCACGCGTTCGAGGTTCAGGGCAAAGGAAGAGCCAAGTTAACCTCGGACGCGTCTCTCGGACCACGTGCACTGAAGAGTAGATCGATCGGTGCGAATCGAGCGCCTCGCGCTGGATGCGTCGTCGATCTGCGCGACAGTGCACACAAGAGATTCGCAAGTAGACCGCGAGAGAGGACGGACGTGTGGCCGAGTGATAAGTCGAGTGTGAAGCTGTGTGGCAGCGGTTGAGTGGGTCGTGGATAAACTGTGTGGCAGCGGTTATTGAAGTTCTTTGTTCGTAAAAAGCTGTGTGGCAGCGGTTGAGTGGGTCGTGGATAAGCTGTGTGGCAGCGGTTGTTGAAGTTCTTTGTTCGTAAAAAGCTGTGTGACAGCGGTTGAGTGAGATCGTGGGGAAGCTGTGTATGCAGCAAAAGTTCGTGTGTCGTGTCCGAGGAGAAGCTGTGTTCGAGCTTGGAGTTGAGTGCGGCGGGAGAAGTTGCGACGTGACGAGGCGATCGCGAGGCTCGGAAGGCAGCGAGCCACGCGATTTGCTGTACAGCGACCTTCTCATCAATCGCCCGAGGCATCTTCGCGGCGAGGCAAGCGCCCTTGGACTGGGCAGACCACGAGAACGGAGCAGCTGGGGCACAGCGGGAGACGACATCGAGAATAAAGGCCGAGGCAACGGAGCGTCGAAGAAGGTTGTAAATTGGATTAGACTTGGTCGGTCGCGCGGATGTGTGAGAGTGTTGTATGATTGCGTAGTGTGAATGTAGAAGAGAAAATAAGAAGTTCGCCGTAGAATCGTTGTAGTACGAGTAGTGGAGATCGGAGTAATTGTAGCGAGTACCTTGGATTCAAGACGTGGTTCGAGTCCACGTGTCGCGTTTCAGGCCGGCGCGTGGCCATTTTTGCGAAGCGGTACTTCCGCCTTGGACGCTCCTGTGAGAGCAAACGAGATAGCGGGTTTCGTCTTGGTCGTGTGTGACCAAACCGCGCGTCTGCTAGCGCGAGCAGAGCGAAGGCGTCGACCGTATTTCGGAGAAACGAGCCGATTGCGCGCAGGGCAATTACGCGGCACTCGACTGGGACTCGCGTCGGACTAACGTTGTAATCCGCGCGTTTTCCCCTTGGACTCGCGTATAATCAGTTACGTCCGAGGCATGAGAGGATGATAATGATAAGAAATGAGATGACATGGCGAAATGAAGCGCGATTGCAGTGATGATTGTATGAATGATAGTTGAAAGTCGGAGTTAAATAAAGAACGATTATTTGTGTGCAAAAGTACATTTTCGTAGTCTTTTCGCGACCCTCTCTCACTTATTTTCAGCTTGGACTGCCGACGCTCGCGGCGCACTTGGTGACGGCTCGACCCCTTCTGAGGTAAGACTCAACGATAGTCTAACCGGAGTCTCAGTAAGAAATAATTAGACGGCAGGCCGAGCATGGGCTAGTGCCCAAAACCTCGCACGTCACAACCTATAAAGATTCTTAGAAAACCTATAGAAAGTATTTCTAAAGCTTACGGAAAACTTTCAAATAAAGCTTTCACAAAGCTAAAAATATCTACACCCAGATGAGTCTCAGAAAGCTTCTTTCAGGGATTCCGTAAAGATTCTATAGAAACAACTTATAAATCTTTCACGTCCCTGGTAGAAATCGAACATTTTTTCGGCATTGAAACGATTTTTGGATGATTTATTGGCCAACTCCCTGAATCAGTCATTTAGTGACCAATAAATGGTCAAGAAAACGTTTCATTGATGCTCTGAAAGGTTAAATTTCTACTAGTGGTAAGCTCACATTAATATCACAAGACATGCTTTTAGGAAGCTAAAAATTTCTGGGTCAAACTGGCCTTAATTATTAGTTTGCTAAAAATTTTTCATTTGTTTACGTGATAAATTAATCACAATTCAAATAAAAATAATTGACTCGTATCGCTCCATTGAGAAATAAAAAAAATGTTCAGTAATAGAGACCAGACCCAGTGAACTTTAAGTTTTTGGAGCCGCTGAATCCGAATCCAGCGTCGGTTTTTCATCATCAGATCGATTTAAGGTCATCTGAAGGTCATTTAAAGGTCAAATCATGAAAAAAAGGTTTAAGAGTCTGAAACAATTCCTACATAGGTTTTCGAGGATGCTGAATTCAAATCTGAAGTCAGATGACCTCTACTACCTTATCTTCAAGGTCATTTGAAGGTCAAACTTAGAAAATTCAATATAAAAATCCGAAAAAACACATTTATTTTTTTAGGGTCGCTAAATCTCAATCAAAGTTCATTTTGACTATATCCGGTCATTATAAGATCAATTTAAGGTCATTTAAGGTGGCTAGTCAGAAATCATAACAATAGTACAGCTAAGCGTATGTCTGTCTCTTTCTCGCATTAGGCAGTGTTCGAGAAATCTCCCGAACAGTGATCACTTTCCGTGGGCGCGCTCGAGCTCACGTGCAGTGTTGGGCCGCGCGATTTTATCGCTGCGCGCTCAGAGATGGCGTGGCGTTTCGTGCCTGCCGTGGATCTACGAGCAGTGCGTAGTTCGCGACGGACACGTGAATTTTGCACGTCGTGCAACTCGCGCTCCTCGAGATATCTCGCCATATATTAGCTCGATTCAACCTCGCCTCTCGCGTGTGACTCGTGCCCCAAATTGCAATCAACAACAAAACGGTCAGCTCACCCAGACGGCTTCTACACCATCTGTGGCTGCTCAACCTGTCCACATCTGCTGCTCTCAACCCAGGTGGGACAAGACAATAGACACCGGCCACTCATCGACGCCTGCTCGCTCGGCATTGCATCATCGTTCGACTCATCGGATTCAGCTCATCTCGGCGTACAACACCAGGTAAAGAACCTACACGGGTTGCTGAAGAAGACCAATAATGCCTTCTTAGGCCCTGTAGAGTCTTTTCACTTACTGGCGCAATTTAAACAAGCATGGGCGCTTGCAAAGCACGGAGTCACTGCGAGGAGAATTGAGGTTACGCTCACCACATGTGTAAGCTCACGAGATTCTCAGCACCTTTCACTTCCGAGACATGGCCGACACTCGTGTCTTTTTCCGCACACTCGTGCCCAAAAACGCCATTCGGGCACTTGTTGCATAAATAACTATTATGCAGTAGTAAGCGAAAAATACTTTAAGGTGACTCTTTACTGACTTGGCTAGTCAATACGAGTGTAGTTAGTTTTTTTTGACTCGCGTTGTACTGGAGCGACCTACGCGGCGATCAGCTGCTTCTGACAATTTGGCTTCTGCTACATCAAAAAATATTGTGAGCACGGATTCATTACATTCAATCTAATACTTGAATAATGATCCCGAAGAACGATATTCGTTTGAAAAGAGGTAAAAGAAGGGGACAGTTTGTGAAAAAATCAATTCTAAATAGAATGGAGAAGTGTCAAGAAGCCAAAGCCTTGAAGAAACAAGCAGAAGTAAGTAACCTATAACTTAACCTCGAAAGATCGTTTTGCTAATCTCTTGTTTGTTACTTTTATTTACAGCAACAAAAAGAGGATTTGGACATTTCGGGCATAATTTTGGATAATAAAAACCACATTGTGGACTTGAAATTTCTGGCTTCTCAACTGCGGTGCAAAAGGTGTTCACTGGATTTATCTCTGTCCAACATAATAGGAAAAAAAGGTCAGGTCTGGCTAGTGTACTGACCATTTTTTGTACTTCATGCCAACACAAACATTTTATTGCCACACAAGAACATGATGGGACTGAAAGATCATTTGATATCAACAGCAAAATTGCATTCGGGGAGAGAAAAATTAAGTATTTCTAAGCTCATTAAAGAGCGATATATTCATGTTTATTATTTAAATTTTCAGCCTTTATTGATACTGGTTGCGGTGAGACACAAATCAATTCAATACTGACATCTTTGGATAGAGGAGCATTATCAACTAAAACTCTGAAGATTTATGAGAGAAAGGTTGGTATGGTAATAGAAGAAGTGGCGCGAGAATCCTGTGCTGAAGCTGTACAGTTAGAGAAAAATATGACTTTAGAAAAGGATCAGGAGTAAGAGGTTTTTTTTAATGCTGAATGTTTTAATGGAATAGTTCATGGGAAAGGTTTTGTGGTAATTATTTAACTGTGATAAAGGACTTTGATCAATGATAAAACGTGGAAAATACAATTTGTGTATCAGCGAAGTGAATAGGACAGAAAAATTAGTGCTAGTCGCCTTATTTTTTTATATATTTTTTTATATTTATAATTGATTTACACACTTAACAGTGAGACATTACTCTTAATTGTGATAAATATTTTTATATTTTTTTTGCAATCAATTATGGAAGTGCAGTGAATTTGAAATTGATCTATTTAAGTGTGATTTTTTTTATATATTTTCAGTGGAAATTATTTACAGGTATATTTATTTATTGAACGAGACCATGAAATTGAGCTGTTTGATGAGAAAAAACTAATGTATATTTAATAAAAATTGCATACATGTGTAATATAAATATGTTTTGTCTAACCATATCTACAACCATTACTGTTTTTAGAAACTAGTATAAACGTAAACTAACATTAACATATAAATAAATGTTAAAATGCATGCATGAACTTTTGGTAGTTTTTTGTCTTTTTTTCTAAAGAAACATTGTTTTTTTATATATATTTTGAAATAGGATGAGCTGCGGTTTAGAAGAAAGAAGTGAAAACCAGGTAGTTCCATTGATTGCATCGTATGATTTTGGTTGGCAAAAGCGTGGTAATGGCAGATCTTATAATAGCTTGAGTGGTAAGATAAACAATATTTTTCAACGTTCAGGCATCTTGGTACCCTATCAATATTTGATTATTTTAGGTCATGGAAGTGTGATAGGGCATCATTCAGGAAAAGTTTTAGCGTATGGAATTCGCTGTATGGACTGTCGCTTTTGTAAACTTGGTCATCCTAAAGATGATCACGATTGCAGACTCAACTACGAAGGTTCAGCTAAATCAATGGAGGCAGATTTAGCTGTAGAATTATTAGTTAATAACCCTCTCTTCCAAAAAATGCACGTTGCAATAACTACATTAATTGGTGACGAGGACAGTAGCACCATTGCATCCGTTCGAAGAGCGACATCTTATGTGATAAGGAAATGGGCTGACTATAATCATAATAAAAAAGCGTTCACCATGAACCTATATAATATAAAATTAAATCACAACCTAATTGAATATTTTGCAAAATGCTTTTCGTTAGCTGTAAAACAAAATAAGGGAAAAAGCTCTGAAATGAAAGCAGCACTGGAGGCGGTTGTGCCACATGCCTTTGGCGACCACAGCCAATGTGGTGACTGGTGCGAAGGAAAAGTTAAAGACGAATACAAGCATAAATACTTGCCGCATGGTAATCCATTATCAGACGATAATTTAAAAATTAAACTAAATCATTTAATATCCAATAACACAAAAGATATGGACCATAGTCATGTGTGGCTCGACACAAGCTAATGAATCGCTGAATAGAATGGGGTCGACAAAAGCTCTTAAAGCTCGGCATTATTCAGAATCCGAATCTCTGAGTTTCAGAGTTGGCGCGTCTGTTGCCCAAAAAAATTTAGGTTTTGCCTATGCATCAGGAATTTTTAATGAACTGCGCATAAAAGAGAGTGCTTTGAGTCGAGCAAAACGGCAAATGAAAGATAGACGCAGGCAACTTTATAGAAACCGAGTTAGCAAATCTGGAATAAAAAAAAGGAGACAAATTTTGAAAAATAAGCGCGCTTCAAAACTCGCGAGTCATACTCGAAGAGAAGGCATATGTTATGAAAGTGGCTTTGCTATGCACGATTCGTCCCAATATATTGTTCAACCTTCAATGGACATTGACATGGAAGAAATCGATTTGAACACGTGTAAGCTTATTATATATGATTTAGAAACAATGGGTTTAACTCTGCAAGATGACATAGTTCAGGTAAATTTAAATGATCATAGGAACGGCAAGGACACCACATTTTTCTAATCGCTTTTTTATTCACAGATTGCGGCAGAAAGTTACGTAGGTGATGAGGCATTCAATGCGTACATTTTTCCGTCGAAACCTTTTTCAAAGGGTGCCACTTTGAAAACAGGGCTTCACACGTTTCGGGGTGATTTATATTTATATGATAAAGCTATAGCTTCGGAATCAGCAAAAGAAAGCTGCTTGAATTTTTTAAATTTTTTACGCAGCTTCCAATTTCCTGTGATTTTTATTGGCTCACAACGGCTCTGGGTAAGTTGATTATCATTTCCAAGCTTCAGATACAATTTTTTAATACGCGATATTGTGATTACAGGTTTGATGACCAAAGACTTATTAAATTAATGAATCAAACTCAGTTGATGGATGATTTCAGAAACATTGTGAAAGGATTTGCTGATTCTTTACGCATTCTACACCAACTTTATCCACAATGTGTAAAAGAAAAAAAAAATTTACCGTGGAAGCTCTCGTTCAGACTACCTGCCCGAAAAAAGTTCTGTAACACTTCATAGTGCAATTGCAGACGTAGCTATTTTAAAAAATTTATTACTTGAACTGATAGGTCCTGAAAGTATTATAAAAGGGTATGCAAAGAGTTGGTATCAAATATCCACAGAAAAAAACCAAAAAAATTTAGTAGAATTAAATAAAGTTAGCTTAAAAGAGTATAAAAATGTATTTAGTCCCAAAATTTTTAATAGAATAGCTACGTCGGGAATAAACAAGGAATCTATCGAAAATGCGTTCAAAAAAAAGTGGAAAAGACGGCTTGTTTATGTTATTCGCGGAAGACGTTAACGGTAAACCACGAGTGAGCAAAGACGTAAAGGTGCTGAGACAATTGTACAGTATTTTCGATTAATGTATGTAATATTATTAATCAATAAAAAATATTAAATTTTTCAACAAATGTTTTATTGACTTCAATGAAGAATTTTTTTTATTTATAAAAATTTATAACAATATTTAAATTTAAAAACGTTCAAAAAAATTTTTATATATTTATTAAATACACTTTTACATAGTTTCATTTAAAAAATTTGTATTTACTATACTACTCGAATTCAAATTTTCGCGCGCTTCTACTGTGTCTTCCGGCTGACAAGGCTTTTCAACCCAACCTCATCGCAATCATAAAAATTCACTTTCTCGGACGAATATTGGAAAAATTAGCATGACAACATGAACTTTTTTATATATCAATCGAAAGCTTAAACTTTCAACTTTATACTATCAGTTTTTTGAATAGCTGTATGATATATTTTGAGAGATATTCAATAAGAAGCGTCCAAAACGAGATGTACGCCCATACACGCCGTGTTAAACAGTCCATTTTCAATGACTTTCGATGACTTTATTCTTGAAAATTAGCATGACAACCGGGTCTGAAATTTTGCAGAGAGATTGTTGAATTACTCATTAATGTTCTTCCAAAATTTGAAGACCCTGTATGAAAAAATGTTTAGGTTAAGAGTCACCTTAATTTTAAACAAGGCATTTTAACAGTGTCCAAAATGAGGAATGTTACCACACACCAGTATCCAAAAACGCTTTTCGCGCACTGAAAAATGGGCGAAAAAAGACATTTTTCGTTATACTATTGTATAACCCTCCCATTGATAAGATTTTTAAGATTTTATTTCAAGTTTTTTTATTGAGATGCAGATATCAAAAAACAAAAAGGAGATTACATACTAAAAATTATTACCCTACCACAGTTTGTGTTAAATGTGTGAAGTTCCCTGTGCTCGAATAAATTTCATGGGCCTCAGGGCCCATTTTAAAAATGATAATCGATTTTATTAAAAATCTTTACGGAGTTTATCTCGCTATAGAAGCTCCTAAATAAAAAAATGCAAAAAACGCCAAATACGCCAATACGTCTGAATGTTTGAAACCTCCTATAACCGTTTTTCAGAGGTCTCTGAAATCCCTAAGAAAAACGTGGAATTTAGGTCGTATTCTTTGATAAATTTTAACCTCTTCTAACCAGCACGTACAACCATCGGTCGACATTTTTTTACATTGATTCGGTGATCTGTTGCAGTAAAAATAATAATTTAACATACTAATATCGACTGAAACCCCTATTGTGTATACCCGCATGTTACACTCGGGCTTCACTTACACGGAGACCAACGGGTCATGGATCTGGCCCAAACCTAGTGAGGGTACTCTGTACACCTAGAAAATATGCCCAGTAGGTTTAGTTTGATCTCATAGGCCTGTAGAAGAAGTACAACCCACATGCAATATTCAAATATTAATTAATTATATGTAAAAACACACTTTATTATCAATTGATGACTCAATACTTATTAAATCAAGTCCAAGCACATAGGAAGCACTAGGACTTGTACCCAGTGCTTTTTCCATGTCTAGAACACACGTAGAAAAGTACGACACTCCATCTCTATTGACTCACTGTCCAAATACAAATAAACAAACTAATTAGAGCCATAGTATGCGCCAATATGAAGTTATAACTAGAATAAAAAGGAACAATATTTAAAAAATACAACCCCTTGTCGTTGATCATCATTTTCTTTCTTCTAATAAATTCATTTAAATGTATAAAATAGGTCCGATTGCGAGTCAGAAGAAGGTAAATGAGAATCAAAGACAAGAGGCTGTATTTTTTTAATATTGTTCCTTTTTATTCTATTCATAACTTCTGTGACGAGGATCTGGACAAGATCTCGTCGCTCTCTCCCCCAAAGCCAATATCAAAATATGTTTTACTTATACGTGAGATTTGGTTACAGGTGCAGAAGCGCGACCACGGCAGATCGCACGAGAGAGAGAGAGAGAGAGAGAGAGAGAGAGAAAGAGACATAAAATCACGTGAGCAAAGAGACTGCGCGAAACGCGAGCGCGTCGTAAGAAATTACGAGAGAAGCTGGAGACTGTAAGCAAGTCGCGCTTGCACGAAATTTAAAGAGATTTTACTTTGTCGCAGCCCGCTGTAGTCGCGTCGCGTCGTATCGCGCCGCGTGAGTAAAACGAGTCCAACGAGTGCATTGCGAGCGAGTGTGTGTGTGTATGTGTGTGTGTGTGTACGCCCTGCAATCCAGCGTGGATGGGCCGCGGAGTCACAATCGGAGGCAACTACGTGTAAGTGCCAGTTTTCGCATCGATCTCTCTCTCTCTCATTGGATTGCGACTCACCTTCGCTGGTTTAAGCGAACACTCGCGCGTGCCGTGGTACTGTACCTATTCGCCGTCCTTAGCACGGCTGTAACTTACCCTTTATTGTTAATAATAATTTATCTTATCTATTTCATTTAATTTCACTAGTCTCTGTGATTGCCTTCCCCCTTTTATTTCCATTTCTAGGTAACTCGGACCCGGTCGCTAGCGCAACCAACGCAATTATTATTTACCATTTTCCGCTGTAACTTGTACCGTTACACTTCATATTGGCGCATACTATGGCTCTAATTAGTTTGTTTATTTGAATTTTGACAGTGAGCCAATAGAGATGGAGTGTGTCGGCGATGCATAGATGGCCGTATCTGCCAGATTCTGTGCGAGCCGTATGTGCGAGTGTGTGAAAAGAGTAGTTGTGGACAAGGCGACAGCGCGACGCAATACGTACGAGTCTCTCTCTCCTCCACGCGAACACACGCGTGCCTCTGCCGCAGCGACCCACTAAGTAGAGCGCATCTCGCAAAAATTAATTACTTTGTTTTTTTGTTCCTTCTACTTACCTACGTTCTAAGAGTTCGACATTTGTAGATTACATATTCTGTTAAAGTGCAGAGTGCACAGTGAAGTGCAGTTTAAATGAAACAAAAGTTTTATTGTTCAAGAGAACATATATTGTGTTATCTGTTCAATTCTTTTATCCTTGCCAAATCAACAATTCCAACAGAGTGTCGTACTCTTCTACGTTTGTTCAGGACATGGAAAAGTATAAGTCCAAATACTTTCAAGGTGTTTGGACTTAATGTAATAAGTATTGAGCCATCAGATGATAATAAAGGGTTTTTTTTACATATAATTGAAAATCGTGGAAGATAAATATTCAAAAACTACGTTTTTTTTTGTTTAAACGAATGTATTTTTGAAACAGTTACATATATCGTAAACCTAACTAACCATAAATATGTATTATTTTTACGTTAATTTGACAATGGTTTCATAAAAAAATAACACGAACGAGAAATTTTCCACTCTTTTCAAATCTGCAATAAAAAATGGGGGTTACTGTATGAAAAATCAATTATGGTTCACTGTAGCTTAGAGGTTAAGTACAAGGTCAAATCCAAGGTCACCATTGGTTTTCTCGTCGAAAAATACTTTGAACATAATGTTTTCAACTTTTTTGTAGAATTGAAAATAAAAGGTATAAAAAATACCTTTAAATTACCTATTTCAGAGTTTCGATCGCTTCAAAATTGACTGCTGTAGAGCCGTTTGAATATTTCAATTTTTCAACTGTCAATTTTTTTTCAAAAAGTAATATTTGAGACGAAAAAAATGATTCCAACCACGCCTCTGACGAGTCATTACTCTTCCTGGTAGAATTTTTCATGAATTACCAAAAAAAAGCGAAAAAAAAACACGTTTTTCGACACTCATTTGTCGCTATGCACCTCAAAAATTTTTTTTCGGGATAAAAATTTGGGAAAAGTCTTTCTTTATAGTATTATTATACACATATTTTTTGGGGATTTTTTGGAAATATCGCCGTGCACGTTTTTTTAAAAAATTAGGAGAATGACCCATATATCAATACATTATTATAATAGATATTAATAATAATATTAATAATTTTCATAATTAAAAATATTATTACAGGAAAAGAATGTATAGGATCGAATTTTAAAAAATTTAGGTAGTCAGGCGTTTTTTCATTCAAGCTACTGTGTTTCAAGTTCGAAAATCACAAAAATTTTTGAATAAAGTTGAAATTGTTTTAAAATTGGCGTTCAGGTCCAATGGATCTATCTACGCAATTTTCTAGGAAGCCTCGTTAATATTTACCAGGAGACCCCCAAAAAAAGTTGAAAAAGATCAGTGATCTGGGGGTCTCATAGCAGCATAGTCTAAAAGCAGATTGTTAACACGAGCTGAACTGAAAACTGAACCACTAATTAAAAAACTACGAAAAAAAAATTTGTTATGATTTATGAGTATTCTGTGACTAATTTTGAGTTTTTTCATACCTTGCTTTTTTGATCTAATTTTTTATCAGCACGTTTTTAATTTTTATGATTTATTTGCACGGTTTAAGCGAAAAAAATACAAAAAAGTCTTAATAACGGGTGTCTATTTTTTCATATTTTAGGCAAGTTCATTATTAATAATAGATTTCGGTTTTTTGAGTTATGGTCCGTATTTACGATTAGTTTATGAACCCAGTGTCACATTTTTCTTACTTAACTCCCTATGAACATAATTCAGTATCTGAAGTGAAGAATAAAATACTTTAGGAAAAAAAGGATCAGTTTAATATGAATATATTTTTATGATGTGATAATTTATTCTATATCAGATACTACGAATAATACAATCAAGGTAACTTACTTGATCTAACGTTGATTTAGGCACCCATTTGTAAATTTTCATTGTTGTTTCACCAATAGTTACCCATTTCTTTTCCCTAGAATCAAATTTAATTAAAGTTTTTTTATATCAATGTAGTTTTTTTTATAACATAATAGTACTTTTTGATACAAATGCCATAAGTAGCACTTTTTGGCATGGCGTAGTTTAGGGCCCGAGCTGAGCGAGGGTCCTAATAGCTGAGCCGAAGTGTCCCGATGGCACGAGTATCGTACAACATTTTATAGTGCTGTGTTAAGTTCACATTTATGCCCCTTTTTCTGAGTCATGAGTCGCATTTTTTGGTAGCGTGAAGTGAGGTTAGCGCACGAGCGTATGCGAGTGTGATGCGAACGCAGCGAGCTCTTACGAGGAGTCGCAGTTTTTTGTCCACCATACATTTATATCATTGAAAGTAAATTTTATAAGCTCTCTAATGCTATGATTATAAATGGGGGTCACCAAGCATTTTCAAAAGATATCAAGAGTGGAAACCAGACGCGGTGACATGTCACATGACTCAAACGTAATGACAGGTATTCAAAATTCGAAATAAGATAATGTCATGTTTTAATAAATAAAGATGCTTTTTTTTTATTTGTCAGTGCTGCTATATGTTTGATATAGCATTTAGAAAACAATATGTTTAAGTCTAATAATATGTCTATAACAATATGTCTGATTACTCTGAGTCGATTCGTTGGAACTCCATGTTTCTACATAATGTTCATCTCTTCATTGACTTGTTGTTACCCGTAGTGGGTGGGTGCTTCATACATTTTAATTTTCTTTAAAAGGTCAGCGGAAAATTGCTGACGACAAGTAACAGATTAAATTTAACCGCATTTGTGTTTGAATATTTTTCTGGAGGGCTACCCTCGTGGAAATCGTTTAATTTTTATTTATTATGACTTAATAAGGGAATAATATTTAACTAATAATATAGCTGTTCTACAATTACGCTATATACACGGCATGCCTGGTGCATGACGCAATCTTATGAAAAATAAAACATTTACAGGAGTCCCTCGTTATACGCGGTCTCATTTTACGCGGATTACCCTTATACGCGGATTGTGATTTGCGCCGACCCCTCATTATACGCGGAAAAAATCACCCTTATACGCGGATTGACTCGACGCAATGTTCATTTCGAACTTTTGTTTTTGGTTTTTTGTAACCTTATTTTGATATCGTTTACCACTGTTTTTGAGAGTTTTATTTTTGAATTTAAAATCATGGCTCCGCCAAGTCCAATGAGAACTCCAAGAAAAACGACATCAAAAAAGAATAGAAAAGTCATGTCTTTGGCAGATAAATTAAAAATTCTAAATTTGCTGCGAGATGGAGAAAAAGTTGCTGCGATTGCTCGACGTTTCGATGTTAATGAGTCAACGATTCGCTCCATTCGAGGTAACGAAAAGAAAATTCGTGACAGTGCCCAAACATTGTGTGATTTGCGCTATGATTGCGCTTGTGTGATTCGGCAGTCCAAATTTATGAAGAATTGTACAGAGATATTTTGAGAAGATCAAAGCAGTCAAAATTGACGGATTATTTTGGAAAATAATGACAATTTTTTATGTTATTTATAAATAAAATTTTTTTTTTTTTACCAACTTTCGAATTCTTGGAACGTAACCCCCTATTTCCCATAAGCGTAAGGTCCCGTTATACGCGGTTTCGTTATACGCGGTACTTTTGAGGAACGTAACCCCCGCGTATAACGAGACCCCACTGTATTAAATTTTTTTTCATATTATATAGTATTTTAAATTTTCAAATTGAATAATTTAATAAATTAAAAAAAAAAAAAATTGCACGCAATTTGGCTTGCACATCCCACAAACATTGTGGAATCCGAGTTTCAACTCTACATTACAATCATTTTTAAATAGGTCATTTACTGTGAAAGCCTCAGCCTCTGCACCGACTAAAGAAGCAGCGCTATCTCGCAGTCAACTTTAAAGTTCGAGTCCATATTTGGAGTCCCGCAGGTAACACGACTTATGATAAAGGTAAGAACCTGCTTGAATTTTGGAGAGATTATGACAAGGCTCTGCGATCTCGTTCGCGCTTGTGATTTGATTGTAGCAAGGCTCTACGATCTCATTCGCGCTTGAACTTTGAAGAGATTTAATTATGGCAAGGCTCTGTGATTTCGTTTGTGCTTGTTATTTTGAAGAGATTGATTATTTAATTATGGCAAGGCTCTGTGATCTCGTTCGCGCTAGTAATTTCGGAAAGATTTGATTATGGCAAGGCTCTGCGATCTCGTTCGCGCTTGCAATTTTGGGTGAGCAGTTAAACTATGACAAGACTCTGCGATCTTGTGCGTACACAAAATAATAAAAGTTAATTACCATATTTATCGATGCATTCTCGAGGTATCACATGCAGACGTGCACGACGAGTCTTAGACAAGTACTTCGGGTTTTTCACTTCTCTTTTCGGCTACGCCGGAAAAAAACCGGTTCTCTTGGGTAAAACCCACAGATCAGGCGGCCTGATCAGCCGCCTGCCCCACTCTACTCTCGCTGCCTATCGCCGGGTATATAAGGGGCTTGTATTTGCACAAGAAATAACTTTGTGCATCAATTCCTTTAGAATATTTTGATAGAAATTTTAGACTTTAGTGCGTTTTTAATTTTTTTCAATGAAATTTGTTAATATGCATTAATTTAGATACATTTCTGGAATATTTGTAAGTAACATTTACTTGTTACAAATTAAAAATTGTCATCAACATCTTTCGATTAATTCTTTTAATCTATAGAATCGATAACTAAGAATGATGTGCATAGGTTGTACGATAAATGTCTGATATTACTTTTAATCATTTTCAAAAGAGTTCCAAAAGATTATTTATTTTGATTTTCAATACTTCATATATTTTTTAGAATAGGATAAATGACTATCATAAAAACTTTAAAGCATAAGTAATATGTCTTCAAAATTTTCTATTGGCAACCTTTGCAAAGCTTATAAAAGTTTGATAGATTTAATTCATAGAAATAATGTTTTTTGTAACTTATTTTTTGTGATATACTGATGTCATATTACAGAATTCATAATCTACTTGAAATAAAAAAACCGCTTTTATCTTTCATAATGATATGAGGTAAATATTGTAAGTGTAAAAATGATGCAGTATTAAAAACAATATCATTACTAATTATAATTGAAGAATAAAATTTAGTATAGAAATTATTAGTAAACCAACCACATCATTCGTCAAATAGTAAATAGTGAACTTTTGTCCAAGTACAGAAATCTATCAAATATTTTGAGAATAGATAAATAATTTTTTTTAGCAAACGCTCACGAGGTTTGATGTAAGTTATTGTAAAGGACATTTAAAAAGTTAAAAATTATAAGTTTAAGAATGTTTTTCATTTCTTGACAATCTTATTCAATTAATCTATTAATGTATAATAAAACCAAATTATCTCAATGTTTCTAAAGAAATAACTTTGATATGATGATTTAATGCAGAAACTTATCATTTAAACTGAAAATTGTATTATATAAATTGTATCAAAAGAGATAATGAATAAACTATATTAAAATTTCACTCTAATTCAATTTCACTTATAATTTCACTTTAATACAAGTTCAAAAATTGGATACTTCAAATTTTAATTTTTTATTTAAAATTTTATAAGGTAATAGTTCGAAATTAAGTTTTAATTTAATGGAACCAACTATTTCCAGTCCATTTACCAAAAATATATTAGATTTAAGGTTAGCTTTTAAGTAAAATGACGATGTATAAACATTTCCAAATGTCTAAATGTTTAGAGTTTAAAAGTAATTTAGTTTTGAGTAGATCGATCACTTAATATTTTTAAAGTTTTTCATCCAAATTTAAATAAATATGAAAAACCAAGTTAATCATATTGAATTTAATAAATAAATTTTTTACCAGTGACGAACTTTATCAACAACTTGCATAACTCGCTTCAAATCATCCTTGGTTCTACTCCGAGTTTCGGCACGCACAGATCGAGACATCATAGTCATTACTGAATATTTGTGTAAAAAAATTTAATTTACAAACTTATAATATTTCAGGAAAATATTACATTAGTCTTTGTTGATAATTTAACATATCACATAGAGTTACTGTCAAAGTAAAAGGTAAACTGAGAGCGTTAGGGGCACTCCACATAAAAATTTAGAGCACTGCTGGTCCCATGCCGTCGACAATGATTTCAATGATCAGTATCCCTTCACTCCAGAATTATATAGAATTAACAAAACCGAGTAAAATTAAATACATAATAAAAATAATACCTAATCTAGAGCTAATAAATGAACGGGAAACGCCAACAAAAATCATAAAAAAAGTTAAAAATACAAGTAAACTAAAAATTGAACAGCAAAAATGTCCAAAAAAGCAGTAAAACCCAAGCAATTACCAATTTTATTAAAAAACGATTATTCAAAATTAAAAAAAGTGAAATATATCATTTCGGAAAGAAAAATTACACCTAGAAATGATTCTGAAGATTTTAAGTGGTTAGATTATCTTTTTGAAACTTTCTTTAATTTTTTTTAATTTTGAATATTTATGTTTTTCGATTTAATTGTTAACTTACTTTGACTTTGATTCCCTTGTAGGATCTTCTACAACGAATTCATAATTTACTTAGGATTTTAATTTTTGGCTGCAATTTTCTATTTTTTTGTATCATAAGGGTTAAATTCTTTGCAGTTCACAATTCTTAATCATTTTCGTGTTTAGGTCATAACAGTATGCTTGTTTGTATGTCAACGAACTCATCAAAATTATTCATGAATTTGAGCGTAGTGTGTACATTAATGGCTAATGTATCTGTTTACCCTCGAAAAATCCTATTTTAGAGTATGTTAATTTTTCACTTACCTAAACGTTTTACAGTTTAACGAAAAATTTGAATCGTTTCAATTGTACTCGTTAAGAAACAACAATGATTACACTCACAAAGAGGTTACTAATGGGTAACCAAAAATCAGAATTTTCATTTTTTAGGTGAGGAAATTTTTTGTGTATTTTAGAGTACTTTTCAATACACTGCATTGATATAAATTTTTCATACTTTTTTTAGTCATAATGTTTTAATATACAAATATAAATATATACATACTTTTATATATTTTTTCATATTTTCATATATTTTACATATTAATTGGTCTACGGGAATATTATTATATACTTCATTCCATAAATGATTAATGTTGTCTCAATTTGCATTTATTATAAAAATGTATAATAAGTCAGCAGTGTATATCTTCTTTTAGATATTTTTTAAAATCATAAGAAACAGATAAAAAGTAAAACAATTGGTGTTATTTTTATAAATCAATGTTGTGGATCTAATCAATTTTTACATGAGAAATACAAAATTTCATATATAGCCAGATTAATTCAATTAGATTTTTATAGGAAAAAGGTTCACAAAACAATATTAAGGCATTTAATTTTGTAGTCCAAACCAATAACTTATTATTTCTGAAAAATGACAGTCAATAGTTCAAATTAATCTAGAAATGATCATAATTTATGTTTGTTTTGTAAAATACATGCATACTTCTTTTATAGTATCTTTAATCCTCTCTTAACCTTGTCAAAATCTTGTTTCATATTTGAAATATTATAATAATTTATAGACAATATTGGAACCATAAAATTTAAAGACAATAGCTTTTTAAGAGATAAAATAAGGGATATAGAATGATATTAATACATTGTAAATATTTTTCAGGAAAAAAGTCAATGGTGATTTGTCCCAAAAATCCTTTATATCATATAAATTTTATAAAACATTGAATTTACCAATACCTCCAAAACGTCCTTTAAACCCATATTTTAAATTTCTTCAAAACACAAGATTGGCCATTACTCGTGATAAAGAACACTTGAAACCACATCAAGTCGTTAAGTTAGCAGCTCAAGAATGGTCTAATATTGACCCACAGAAAAAAAAAGCACTTCAAGAACAATATTCTCTAGAAATTATGTCTTACAATCAAAATGTAAAAGCTTACAAACAAAGTTTAACTCAAGAACAACGTGATGTTATAAAAAAAAAAAAAGAAGACCAGAAATTTTCTGAAGAACTCACTGAATTAAACAAGGTAATTTTTTTATTAATAGCTTTGGATATAAAAAAGATTGACAAAATTATAATACATACTAATTATTATATATATTATGACTAAATAGCCTGTGGTTAGAAGAAAAATTCATGAACAAACATAGTGTCATTGATAATGTTAATAGGTTGTAAATTATTTATCAGATGTTACAACAATTTTTTACCCGAAACAAAATAATGCCATTTTATTCTGGGTAATAAACTGAATTTGTAATAAAGCAATAGAATATCTTCCACAATAATTTCCAACATCTAAAAATTCTGTATTGTAATATAACAATGATTTTTGAAAAGCAATAAAAATAATGAATGTGCTATCAGTAATTGAAAGAATGTGCTATCAGCAATCCAATGAATGTGTAGGTCATACTAGTATTAATTATAGATTATGGGATGCTTGAGTCATAAGAATTTCGACACAATTAACCCCTACCAAAATTCATCTTCACACTATTTCTCAAAAACTCTTCAAGAGTTTGAATAAGTCTTATTAAGTCTTATAAATATACAGATTTTGTTCAATGATTTTGAAGAGTTTATAAAACTTTACTAAAACTGTAATCGATATAAATGAATTTTTAAAATCTATGTGAAACATGTTATTTGATTTTCAAAATATTTTGATGGATATGGCAACTGCATATTAAATTAAAAAAATGTTTACTAGCTACTTTAATTATTTTAAAGAGTTATTAAGTGTTGATGAAAATTTTTAATAGCTTTAAAAACATTTTTGATTAGTATCAATGCTTACTAAAAGTCACTGAAACTATATGGGCAACCATGTGAACAGTATAGAAAAAAAATGAAAAAAAAACTTTTGACAAAAAAATCGAATTTCCACAAGGTTTTAGAAATTTTAAAAATCATTAATTAGGAGTACAAAATCCGGACATTTATAAGACTTTTAAAGCTTATTTAGACTTTATGAAACCCTATTGCAGGAAAAATGTTGCGTCTGAGAATAAATAGTTAATTTAATTATCCAAATTTAAGAATTATCATTAATTTTGTTGATGAAGGCAAATTAGTGTTTTTTAAAGATAATTCACTTTTCATAGATAAACTTGGAAACTCCTATTAATGATTCATTAATAATGAATTCGAGCTTGTTATTAATAATTAAAATCATAGTGAGATGGGGAATATTTGCTGAAAACCAATTAAGTGGAAAGCGTGACAAATGCGAACTTGTCGCACAGTGCCGTAATAGTACTTTACCATTCTAGTGGCATAAGTAACACTTTTTGGCACGGCGTAGTTTAGGGCCCGAGCGCAGCGAGCTCCTAATAGCTGAGCCGAAGTGTCCCCTATGTCACGAGTATCGTACAACATTTTATAGCACTGTGCTAAGTTCACATTTATGCCCCCTTTTCTGATGCATAAGTCGCACTTTTTGGTAACGCGAAGTGAGGTTAGCGCACGAGCTTATGCGAGTGCGATGCGAACGCAGCGGTGCCCGAATGTGCGACTTATGCCACCGAAAAGCGTGCCACAAATGTGAACTTATGCCACGCAGTGCTATAAAGTATTATTTAACCATGTGCTAAACAAAGGTATCAAAATGATTCTTAAAGTCTAGCGAATAGAACAAATTTTAAGAAATGATTCTTGAAAGTATAAGCAATACCCCTTCCCTCCTCCTATGGTAACCGAGCAGTATATGTAAGTCCCAAAATAAAGTTGAGATTTTTCAGGCTTCTAACCTGGTCAAAATTACTTCACTAAATTATTTTATTGTCAAAATATCTTTGTCGAAAAACTTCTGTCTCTTTATCTGCAATTTGTTTATTGAATTAGTTAGTTTTTCTATTTAAGAAACCCAAACACGCGAAGTATCATTTTCTAAAATTTTAATCCTTCAACACATGATTTATGTACTTCTCGACGCTTCCCTACTAAGATTATCACTTCTCTATTTAATTAAACACATTAACGTGTTATTTTTCGTGGAGAAACGTCGTTATAAAGATTTCATGTATCTAAAATCGACAAAGAGCAATATGTGCTAATTGCTACTGTTGCTTTCGATTATTGAAGTAATTTTACCATTGTTTTGCTACCCTAATTAAATCTCAATTGATTTTTCATTTCTGACATTAATTTTTCCGTTCTAAAATTCAATTTGGTCATCTAAGTGCATTCACAATTGGCTATAATTCGCTTTTATTGCTACTAATGCTGTTATAGGGTTGCCTCTGGTGTTAAAATTTTGAAATCACAAGATAAACAAAAATTTAGCCCCTCTACAGAAGCAGCGTAGTACTAACTCAGCAGAAGTAAAAGTAATAGAGTAAAGGTGTTGATTGCTCGTGTGAATATGCAAATGATAAAATATGTCACATGCGCATCTAAAATGACAGGAAGGATTGTGTTTTTTTTCCTTTCGCCCCTTTTTGTGGCACCTCACCGGAACCGTCGTTAGACATTACTTTGGTGATGGCCGGGGCTAGGCATTTCTGCCACATCGGTGGTTGGTCATTTCCATACAACCCCAATTTGTCGGATAGTGATATGCGACGTTTAGGGGTTCATGGACCCATCTACATTGTGTGCATTACCACTGGTTTTTCATCTTTCTTGGATCCAACCCCGGTCGCTGTGCAACGCGATTGGGGGTTTTCCACGCTTCGAAAGGCGGACTAGCCAGCCATGGACCTATAGCTATTGGCAACCCCAGTTGCAAAATGCTGAGAAAATTTAAACTCAATATAACAACCTAGTTGCTGACAGGACTGTTTCCTTGATTTTTCATTCAGATGCATACTCAGGATTGTTTCCGTTAATTATTATTAATTAATATTATATTATATTATTAATATCCTTATGAATAATAAAATATAACCCGAGCCCTAACGACACTCTCAGATTCAGCAGGCAAAAGGCCTGATGCCTTTACGTACTGAGTCATTCAGGCGTCTAGGACGGATTACGTGTGGGTCAGTAGTGATGCGTAGATAAAAATATGATATATGAAGTACAAATTATTTACTTTGCTTATCCTGGAAAGTTTAGTTTTTAAAATCTGTAGAAAAATATCCCCTATAGACTGAGTTTTTTAGAATTTTTATTTAAGTTAAAATTTTTTTTACAAAAGTTTGTACGCCAACAGCGGTGAAAAGAGCAGAAAATAAGAAAATTTATAGGTGTTATTAAGCATATATTGGATAGTTGAACTGAAATAATGGTCTAAATACAAAATTCCAGAAAACTTGATGATATAAAGAATATTTTTCTAAAATTATGGTCCCTACCAGAGGTTTCTATCTTAAAAACTCTGATGTGAACCCCGCGCACATTGCCAAAATGCTAAAATAGCAAAAATATGCTGTTTCATAGTATAGCTGAAAGAGTATAGTATTTAACTAAAAAGATAATAAACCAAATGGCGTTAAAATTAAATGATTTATTATGCATCTCACCATTCAAACTTATACTAGTTCACTATTGGTAAAAGGGATTATAAAAAATTTGATTTTATGTATGAAGTTAAACAGTCAACACTATAGTCCAACAGATCGGGGATAAAAATTTTTATCTGATACTTCTTTAAATACCTAATTTATGTTCAAACACAAAACTAAAACCTGAATTTTACGCTCAAAAATATTTTAAATATTTTTTTAGATACAACAATATAAGTATCCGAAAACGATCAAAATATTATAATTCGTAATCTTTTTTCAGAAAATGACTGGCTTAGGAAAACCTAAAAAGCCCATGTCTTCATTCATTAAATTTATGACCGAGCAAAACCTTGAGAGAAACAAAGGCATCAAATATAGTGTAAGTAAATTTTCCATAAAGTAGATAATAATAAATCACATAAAAATTTTAAATATGAAAATTTTGATATGATCGACTATGATGGCATCAATAAAATAAATCACTCACCTTCTGTTTAATCGAAAAGTGTAACAGTTAGTTTATTTGAGGGAATGAAGAGGGTTTTTAATCGAGAAAAAAATGATTGAATTGTTGGAAAAGATTTTCTTTCTCTTTTAGCATTTTTTGAAGTTCCAAAAAAGCTACAGTGGCATGTACACAAATATAATGTAGCTTCTTTCATTATAAATAACATTCAAAGTATAAGGCTACAAATGCAATTGTAACAGTTAAGATATTTTCTCTAGATATATTTCGAAATGCGAGACTCCGTAATTGATCACGCTTGAATTCTATGTGAATGATAGGCAGCGGGTAATATTATATGAAAATATGATAAATTGTCCACTGAATGACCGAATTGTTATTTTTCAATGTTTGAATATCTAGGAAAATTTAGAGGTTGCAATTAAAAAAAAAAAGACTGAATTGTTCTTCGCGTAGCTGATTAAATGATGTATCGATTAAAAATATTTAAAAATCATCTTAACATCGTTAATATTATTAAAAATGACTATTTTATGAGTCACCACGAAAACGCTAGTGAATGACAACTTTCTCCAATAAATAACCAGGCGATAACCAGTGAATGCCCAATATACTTTTCTACAAGGTTTTATCGAAATTAAACGTTGCCTTTTGTTTTAATAATCGAATCTAATCATAAATCATTGTTATTGGTACAGTATTGGTCAAATGGTTCTGTTTAAATTGATTTTATGCAAAAATTAGTAGAAGTAGATTATTGGCAAACCTAACCTGTATATGATTATATTCTTAAAAATTTGGTCATTTTCTGGTTTTATGTAAATCGACGCCTCATCTAATTAATAACCACCAAAAGAATTTCTATATTCATTTATTTGTAGATAATACAATTTGTATCAGTCAAAAGTTGACTAAAACTCTACGTATAACATAGCTTAATGTTGTGAAAATATTATAAATTGAATTAACATTCGTGTATTCAATTTATAAGTAATGATTCATCGAGCGGTCATTCACTGGTGGGTGGCCATTCACTGGACGGTTTACCCTACATTCCTCGACAAAATTATGGCTACAACATTTTTTATTGAAATTTCGTCAATAGTCAAATGCTTATATCTCCGTTGATTTTGATCAACACGATTTTTTTCTGATCGCTTGGAAATTTTAAGTTTAAGATCATATGGGTAATTCTTAGGAACGTAGAATTATTAAAAAAAAAAAAAAAATTTCTGCAAATATGAAAAACTTGTTTCCAATATCTAAAATATTCGCAAATTTTATTAGAATTTTTGGGACTGTCCATCATTATTTTTGAAAGACCCAAAGTTGAAATTTTTTGAATATTGCCCAAAGTTCATGATTATTGCAAATACTAAAATAATTCTCAGCTCCGTACAGAGTAATTCAAAAGTGAGAATGCAAGAGAACTTTTTTGTTAGAAATTCTCCGAATGTTTAAAAAGAAATATAATTCATAGTGACCTGAGCATTTACACGTGCAACACGTTATTCATATTTGCAGTAAAAATTGTTATAGTCATTTGACTACACTGAGAATCGGCCCTTACATTACGAATAGGTTCAAGTCAATTTCGAATTCACAGTCGTATTCAAGCGTAACACCACATACACCAGAAAAAATGGATTATTCAATTATGTACCTGATTTACAGCAGTTTATTTGTCCAAATCAAACATCAAATCAAATATAACTATCGCAAAGTCCTTTTTTTCAAGACAAATTAAAGAAGTGTTCTGAACGATTATTTTGTGGCCTGTAGATCGTTTGGAATATAACGTTCGTAGATATGTAAAATGTCTCGTTGAAATTGACTCTACCTAAGGGGATACACATTTTTTAAATCCTATGTATTACGCAGTGAAGCTGAAAAAAGTGCTTGGATCCTCAAAATTTTTGATTTCGATTTCTAAATAAAAAGTACTATAATAGTACTGTATAGTACTTTTATAGTACTGTTATAATCATTTTTTTATAGTAGTATTACTATAGCACTAATATGATATTACTATAGCTTTTTTTTTTTTTTTAAATCGGACTCAAAAATTTCTATGAACTTCAATTGTTTTACTGTAAAATTTTGAATATTTAATATTTAATGAATATGACTATGAATATTTGATGAATTTTTTTATACGAGGTGAGGAGTAAATATAGAAACCCTTGGAAATCTCCGAAAATAAGCGGGGAAAAAAATAAAAAACATCATATGCGACGGATTTTTTTACCGAAACTTCAATGGTGACCTTGAATATAATCTCTACGCTACAGCGAACCAAAAATCGATTTTTCAAATGGAAACCTCCTTTTTTTATTGCAGATTTGAAAAGATCGGAAAATTTTACATTGAACATGTATTTCATTTTTTCAAGGTCATTTTAAGCGCTCTACATATAATAAAACCACTATTTAACTTAAAATTAAGCTTTAGTAAGGACTTTTTTGTAACTGTAGCGCCCGCAAAATGACTTTGAAAAAAAAAAACAAAATAAATATTTTAAGATAAATATTTTTGTACGTTATTATGTAAATATTTGGAATAAGTTGGAGTCAAAATCGAGTTGCCAGACGCTTTTTAGCATAACATCTAAAATGACGGAAAAAATTGATTGCTTTAACGAGTACCTAGACTACAGTCATTGGCCTATCCAAATCAAACGAGTAATTAAAGAGAAAGTTCTCTAAGATTTTTTACACCCTGTAGGCCGTTTTGAAGATACCATTTGAAGTACAAAAAATGCCTCAAATCGATTCGATTTCAGTTAAGATGAGGGGTGGGGAGACCCACACTATGGCGGAGTGAAAAACCCCTTTTGTCGCCGATCGCTTTCTAATAGCAATAGAACGTTAGTATAACTCAAAAAAAAGAGAAAAGCCGTGAAGTAGGCGCATACAAATGATATCTTCAGTTAACGCATGAAGCTTGAAGTTTGAATTTCGTAAAAACAATATAATCATGCTTCAGAAATAAATCACAGCAAAGTCTCTCGACGTCGGGTAGACCGATTGGGCTGAATGTATTCAGGACTTGTTTTACATGTTAACAGGAGTTTCTTTGTAAAATTTTAGCCCTCTAAGTGCCTTAGAAACAAAGATATAGTCATAGGAAGGTTGAAAAACGACGTTACATTAATTTTTTTTCGTGCTATTTCTATCTTTGTACACCTGAACGTTGCGTAATTTTGCTGCTATTGAGACGAACAAGTAACCAATCTTTTTGTATTTTAAAGACCTTTTTAACCATATAAGTTTGTATAGGGCTTTCTAAATTTTTATTGAAGTTACAATATAAAACGTCTAAACTTTCGTGTCGCGATCGAAACTACATTTGTTATTATATTTTCGGTTTGATAAGAGTTACACATGCTAGACAAACTTGAACCCAAATGATAGTTATATGGTCTTGAAGAGCATAAAATTACCTTTAATTTGGTGTATGTAAAAAGTTTTCAAGTCCTCTAGAACCGAAGATACAGCTGTTTGAAGTTTTACTGAAAATTCAAGATTCAATTCTGTGATGATCTTACCATATCCGGTCTATGATAAATTCACAGAGTTAGTACTTGAATTTTCAATAAAACTTCAAACAGCTGTATCTTCGGTTCTAGAGGACATAAAAACTTTTTACATACACCAAATTAAAGGTAATTTTATGCCCTTTGAGACTATATAACTATCATTGAGGTTCAAGTTTGTCTAGCATGTGTAACTCTTATCAAACCGAAAATATAATAACAAATATAGTTTCGATCGCGACACAAAAGTTTAGACGTTTTATATTGTAACTTCAATAAAAATTTAGAAAGCCCTAACAAACTTATATGGTTAAAAAGGTCTTTAAAATACAAAAAGATTGGTTACTTGTTCGTCTCAATAGCAGCAAAATTACGCAACGTTCAGGTGTACAAAGATAGAAATAGCACGAAAAAAAATTAATGTAACGTCGTTTTTCAACCTTCCTATGACTATATCTTTGTTTCTAAGGCACCTAGAGGGCTAAAAGTGTACAAAGAAACTCCTATTAACATGTAAAACAAGCCCTGAATACTTTCAGCCCAATCGGTCAACCCGACGCCAAGAGATTTTGCTGTGATTTATTTCTGAAGCATGATTATATTATTATACTCGTGTGTTAACCTCACTTCGAGCTACCAGAAAGTGCGACTCATGACTCAAAAAAAGGGTCATAAATGTGAAATTAGCCCAGTGCTATAAAATGTCGTGCGATACTCGTGCCATGGAGACACTTTTATCGTAAAGTACTATTTTAAAAATAAGCAATTTTTTAGAATTATAAGTTTTGAATGGAATGAGGATCTGAAAATATTTGCTTAAAAAATGGTTTAAGTTAATGAATTTATATTTTTATGTTTTTCAATCATAAAAAGGAGTAGGCATAAAATATCAAAATGAAAAATAATAATTAATTAATAAATAATTTGATAAATAATTTAATAAAATGAAATGAATTTACAGGAATGGTTGAAGAGCGTAGGGGAAAAATGGAAAAGCACACCTTATCACATTAAAAAATTGTACGAAGATGAAGCTAATCAAGCTTTAACTCTATATAAAGAAAAAATGATGATGTGGGAAAAAAAAATGATATCTGAAGGTAACGATGATATTCTAAAGAAAATAAACTCACTCAGAAAATTGAAAAAAAAAGATTAATTTACTATTAAATGTGAAGCCTTGAAGAGCTCAGAAAACTTAAAATAACTTTTTATTGTTACATTGTTGAACCTATATAAATAATAAAATAATTTTATAGTCATTAATTATATTTATTTTCTTCAAATATTAAAAGACAAAAATTCATGATTATTTATAAAAATTTCTAAAGTTTTCTGTGCAAGGATTAAGCTTAGAATATAAATTGAACACTGATAGCGTATAAAATTGCTGATAATCATCATATCTTTCAAAATCGGGAATAATCGATTCTCGGTCAGGCCGAAGTATAAAATAAAAGTTTTGTATTTGTCCGCTCCCTGTTTCTTCATTTCTAAATCTTTGCACTCTTTCATAATGAAAACAATATAGTACAACACAGTGAAGATCTGTAAGTTGTAATAAAAAAAATGAATCACAATCAAAATAAAGACATATTATTTAAGTGTTTACCTTGTATAAAGATTTCCATTTGATGAAAACGTAACTCATAAAACCAGCAATAAAAATGCTAAGAAACAAATCATGTTTTATGTAATATGATTGTAAAAATGACATTAAAAGTGAACGGTTTTGATTTTCTTCAGTAATCGTCTGTACTTCATCTGAAACTACTTCAAAAACATCACAATCATGAATCTCGTCATCTGGTAAAGGGCGTCCAAAAACTGTTTCTGGTAATTTAGGTACATCTTTGACAAGAACACTATCTGTAATGAGATAATTTAAGTATTATTTATTTTTAACAATCGTGGTTACAAAAATCATATTCATATCTGAATGTTACAGATTCAGATAGATTTGAGCAGAGTCTTATAATAGTTCGTTGTCTAATGATATATTGCTAAGATTTTAATCAGCAATTTACTCATTTCTTCTGAACTCGTGAGTACTCAGAATAACGGAATTTTGCACTGATTGAAAATGCGATTTTTTCTACGTTCGAGGCTTTAAGGTAGTTGGGTGATCATTATAACGACAGTACCTTTTTGAGTACTTTCGGCATGCGCAGCTGGCTTATGCGCGAGCTAGAAGTGGGTTAGAAAGCGACATAAGCCAAAATACCATGATTTTATACTTTGATCGTTGAATACTTCAACGAATCGTTTTCGTTGAAAGCACGAAGCACTATATTTTTTAATGCCCTATTCGAAATGATTTAGTCTTCTTATGAATAGTTTTTCATGTCCCTCGTAACATAATTTATCAAGTTATAGTCATTTCATTCTCAAATTTCGTCAGCCTCTGATAAGAACCGTATTAAAATATCAATTTTCGGATTGAAACTCCTGGAGAATTGGCACGCGGATCTAGGCTGAAATGTTAAGGGTCAATCGGGGATGACTTGAATAAACAACCACCAAAAGTTTCAGTCCGATGGTAACGAATTAATTTTTTTATCCAACTAATTTAATGCTTACTTGAAAAATTAATGTTGCGGAAACCAATAAAAAGCGTAAGGTTCATTTTTTATCTCGAAAATATTTGAGTTTATAAAAAAAGTTGAAAGGGCAATAGTTTTTGGAATAGATCACAAAAAAAACCTCCAACAATTTCCGTAAAATGGGAACCATCCCATTTCCCAAAAACGATATCTACTATAAATTAAAGAGTTTTTCGAATGCCTGAAACATAAAAAAACCGCTGCCAAACATTGGCAGAGTTTTCAAATAAAAAACAAGTATCGTTCCTATTTCTATTTATAATTGCTGATAAAAATTGAATTTTTGCTGCTCTTTTTGTTTTAATCACTAATTATATATTCGCAAAACAACTTTAGCTTTAACTTTGTAAAAATCTTTAATTAAATTTTTAAAAAAAGAAAAGAAACATTTTAACCTTTACAAAGTAACTATGCGATTAATCGATGAATTTTAACGTTTTTTTTCTTACATTGAAGTTAAACTGCTAGTCTTTGGAAATCAGTGCTCAAATAATTCAATCACTTAAGTGCTCAAAGGAGGCTTGAAATTGAAAAAATTTTTATTTCCCTTTTTAAGAATTAATAAAAAAAATTTAATTTAAATTAAAAGAATTTACGGAGAACGGATTTAAATAAAACTTTTTCAGGCTTAATTCTCAAATCAATCGACAATACATGCAGTTTATTTCAATTGTATCAGTACCCTGCTGAAAAAAATCATATGATGTATTGGCATAATTAACCATATGATTTTCTGTGGCCAACAGACGATTGTGAGCAGAGCAGCTCGAGTTTGTGAGATTCCGGCGACGCGGAGTCTACCCGTGTGGTCGCGAACCTAGTGAGCGAGGAGCAACGTGAGTAGTTTGATTGTCTTATCGTGCCCCGCGCCGACCCTCAAACGGCAACGCAGCTCGCGTGCGCGACCAAGTGTGAGTGTGTGAGCTTCGGCTCCGAGTAAATGATCAGTTCAGAGTAGATTAAATAAAGCCTTATATTATTGTTAACTTTAATTCTTTGTGTTATTATTCGGACAACCCTTCATATTCTTTTCTGCTCTCTCTCGCGGACTTTCTTGTTTGCAGGTACGTTTTCAGGTGCAGTGTTGCAGCCAACGGAGTCCCCGTACCCTACCCGTCAGCGTCTCCTCTCAGAGGAAAACCGTGCCTACGACCTCGAGGTAATTTCGTGCCCTTTTTCCTCCCATCTAGCTAGCCGGACTCTGGTCGGCGACGAGCATCCGCTCGTCTGGCGCGTCGTTAATCGTCAAAGCTGGCCAGACTTGTGAAGCTCGCGCAGGCGGTGAGCACGGGGAGTTCACCGTCACAGTTGCAAAATTGAAAAAGAAGCAAATAAACTACTTGTGTATTCAAATATAAAATTAAAATGTAATGTGAAAATTTGAAAATTGTTTTTTGAATAAATATTACTCAATGACTATATAATAATATAATAGATATCGTATGAAAAAATATAATAAAAATATAATAAAAAAGATAGAGGTACAGATTGATAGAAATGAAATAAAAATATTTTGACTAGATTATAAGATAGCTTATGTAAGAAACAAAACTGTGGCAAATGCAAATGTTACGTAATAACAAGAAGGTGAATAACCACAAAAAAAACAAAATAATAATATGAATAATGAAATGTAGTCATCTGCACTGAGAGCTTTGGCAGACTTGTACCACAACACTTAGAATCACAGCTGTCACAAGCGGCTGCTTGTATCATTTGCCAAACTCGATTCTCACAACCCCAGGGTGCGTTCAAAAGGGGGGCAGGGGGATTTGTAGCGGGAAGAAATCCTTATGGATAATCTGGCAAAAATCGACGTGGAATCTATTATCTGTCCTCGAAAAATTTATGTACTTTCCATGATGTTTCCTAGCAGCTAATCCACGAAGAAATCCATGCAACTATTTACAACTGGGCTAACGAGGTTCAGGGTATCATTTAAAATGGAGCCAAATTTTTCAAAACCACATTTCCTTCCAAACATTATATCATGAATATTAATATCAATTTAAAACTTTTCAACGTGAAATTTTTTTTATGAAAAAAAAAAAAATTTTTTTCTGGCCTTTTTACCATAGTTTTTCAGGAGAACACAAATTTTCGATTTTATGCATAAAAATAATGTAACAAGGTAAAAAAGGAACAAAAATATGTACATCATATAATGTACTTTTTTCAAATAGAGTTTAATTTTTTGAAGACCGACTTGATATCCATATTCGACATCCTGTAAAATATTTTGTTAGAATAAAATATTTGTATCAAAAATTCGACGGGACATTGTAAAGTAATTTGAGATGCAGAAAATGAAATCGCCTTTTTCTTGTTTAGAAATTTGCAGGAACAACCTGTATCTGTATGATTATTTATCGCCTCGTTTTAATTTGAATTTGATAATTTCAATCTTGTAAGTTCTGAAAATTTCAATTTGAATAATTTTTTTTCTAGATCGATTTTCGAAAAACAGGATCAAAATTTTTTATTTCCGATTTTAAGATTTCGATTCGGTTTTCCAAAAAACCTACTCAATAAAATGAAATTTAATTTAATATAATTATTCACAGCAAGAGTATGAAGGGGCTCTACAGTGCTTTTTTTCAAAAATCGATAAAAAAAAAGGTTTTTTAAATTTACGTTTTCAAAGCTTGGTCGGTAAAATCCGAGGCCACGGTATTGTCTCAAGAACAACAGTTGAAAGTGAAACATAAGAAAATGAAATTCTTAAAAATTTAACAATACAATTCCAAAAGTAAATTTCCATTCAATTCAGAGAACTAAATTTGAAAAAATCCCAAAATGAAATGAAATCCTGTGGAAGTTAAGAATTCAATTAAAAAAACAACATTTAAAATCAATGAAGATCAAATAAAATTCCTAGAAGAAAATTCAACCAAGGAGGAGGATTCTGAAGTTTCAATTATGATGCTTTTATAAACAATGGATTCTGGATAATATAATTGACAGGTGTGATACTTCAGGGTTCTTAAGATACAATTTTAAACTGTAATTATATTTGACTTTTCTGATTTGCACTGTTATTTATTTAATTGTTTACTTGTTTAGATTTTATTTAATTTTTGGGATTTATAGCAATTGAATTATAAATTACGTGGGTTTTAATTTCAAAATTAAATTGTGTGATTAATATTGAAATTTTACCTATAACTGGTTTTTTTAAATAGCTGTGTATGAATTTCTAGTTTTAATTCGATTTGTTTTCATACTTGAACTTGAATTATATTGTTTAAATTGTTAATGTACTTGCTTTTTAATTTTTTTATCATTTGAGTACACAGAAAAATATATTATTTCAATAGCTGGAATTTTTTATATAATCTATAGAAATATTGGCATGTATTGAATTAAAAATAATCATAATTTTAATTCCAAATGAATCTTAATATGCATTATGAGATCTTGCTTAATACAACCACTATTACAATTAATATGCAAGTTAATTTTGTGCTTGAAGTAATTGTATTTTCTTTTCCATTTCAAGGTTATAAAGGTAATTTAGAAAAATATAGTACAATTTTTCTACAGTGGAGTTTCCAACATTTTTGACATTCTCTACTGGCAACCGTAAACTCCGTTATAGGTTAATCATTCATTAATGAAATAATTATTAATTAATAAATATAATTAAAAATGTGTTTAGACTTAAATTAATCATTATCAAATTTGATATCTTCAAAGGAAATTATGAATTAAGTTCAACTACCATTTTTATGGAGTATATTATTACAATAATTATTTAGAGAGAATTTTAATGTGTTTCTATTTATCAGTTAATAAACCCATAAAAGTACCTTTATAAGATATTTCTGAACTACTTCCATTTATTTTATTCCAGCGATCTTTAGAATTGTTGAGTATTTTCATTCTTCTTGCTTCACGTTTATCATGTTGTTTTGACATTGTATTAATTAAAATGTTTTTTTTAACTGTCTAGTATAATGCTTTTTTCAAACTTTTTTAATTCAGTTCTATGAATTATCTTCTTGGGTTTCAAGCAAGTAAGACAGGTCTATAAATTTAATTTCATGTTAACTTGTAAAATATATCTGAAATTAAATGTAAATTACTTTCTATTCATTATTATATCATTGTTTAATACTGAAGTAATCATTAATAGTTATCCTTAATAATTAATGATGATGATTGGAATTGAAAAAACTTAATTGTACACTAATTCAATTTGCTAGGGCCAATTCACTGGTATGAAACAGAGTATTGGGAATATGAACAATAGTTTAGGTGCTAGTTTTTGGACGATTAAGAAAAGTTCTTTTTATGTTCACTTGGGAAGTTGAATACTCATAGATTACCCAAGGTGGGAGAGAGCGAATTAACCGAAGCTCCCCCTACCCGACTAGAAATAATTCCGGCGCAGTTTTGGTTCAGACTAGGTGCTTAATTTAGTAAAACTGATCCTGATCAGGTTTTAGATTTAGCTCTATATTTCGTGCTAATAATCCGTGCTTAAGCCTATATTTTCTGAAATTATAGGACTTTGAGCGTTAGTGGGTTAACCCATTAGATTTAGAAACTGAGCTCAAAATTTTGATTTTTTGCGTAATAAAAAAGTTATGGCTACTTAAACAAAAAAAAACGTAAAAATTTTTACAAAAAATCAAGTTTTCGCCTTTTTTTCGCCGTGTTACCGTTATGGAATCACGATTTAAATATGATCAGAGGTGATCACGACTATCAAAGTATCTCAGAGAATTTTTATAGAATTTTCGAACCACTACTTCAAATAAAAAATTCACAAAACTGTATGTACACATGAATGAAAAAAGTGTCGTTTTGCAGTAAAAGGGCTGTATCTTTGCGGTTAAAAGGATTTAAAGGTCTTGAAAAAACCTACAAATCTAAGGCCTCAGAATGTTTCTACGAGTCTTCTTACTAAACTGACAGCAGAAATAGCACAGACCAGAAAAACTTTTTTTAACGAGTAGAGAATACTGGTCCTCTGTGGTGTGTTTTCGCCCCGTATTTATACTGTTCTCCGCCGGAAAAGAACTGGTACTCCCATAAGCTCTGCGTGCCGCAAGTATGAAGAACACTAAAGCTATTTTTACCTTTTTGGAGAACATACAATATCTTCTTCCATATATTACGCGTTGAATGAATCTCGCGCAAAAATTCTGGTCTCCCGAACAAGTCTGGAAAATAGATGACTAAAAAAAAAAATAATTTTATTATATGTGGCATTTCACGTCAACTCTCCTAGTGCCGACGTGCGCGGGCGGTCGGACGCCACCAACGTGGGAAAAAACCACGTTTTTTCTTCTTTCTCTCGCTATATATCGCTAAAATCAAAAAACGCCTCTCTGGAAAATGTCTATATCGATGGAAAATTTCCTGATCTTTCGATCTAGACTATTTAAAAAAATCTTAAAAATGACGTTTTTGAGATAATCGACTTTAAAGTTTTTCCAGCGATTTTCCCGGGTAAAGCGGAAAATGTTGGAAAATCTGACCTTTTCATCGGAAAGCTGAGGCGATTTCCGATCGATATCATGGGTTCGTTTTTTTCTCTAGGTGCATTTTAGTACTTTTACAGCGATTCACAAATTGAGTGATTTGGCTTAATTCTGCCGCGCCGCGCGGCACTGGGAGAGTTGACGTGAAATGCCACATATATATTGTGACGTGCGAGGGTCTAGGCAGCAGCCTGTGCTCGCCCTGCCGTCTAATTATTTATTTCGGAGGCTCCGGTTAGCCTAACTGGTCGTCTTACCTCAAAGGGGGTCGAGCCCTCCACCAAATGTGCCTCGAGCGTCGGCGATTGTGTGCTGAAAAGTCGGAAAGGTTCGCGAAATGACCACCAGAGGGAGTTAGTTTAAATCCAAATCAATCGTTTATTGTCTTACGTTAAGTTACTATTTATTCTATTAATTAAGAAAGATCGTCGAAGTATTACTCAAATGTAGATAAATGACAAAGGAAAGTCTGACAATTACTTTAGTGCCGTCACAATACCATACGGGCTTCGTGCAATAAGGTCCAAGTGGAAAAACGTCGAGTCACAATACGAGCTCGGTTCGAATCCCGATATCGTGCCGCGCACCTGCACTCGCGCGTCTCTGACTCGCTATGCGCGAAGCCTTATGTCGCGTGAGTTCGCTCGCGAAAGTCCAAGGGGACTCATCGAGTCACGACACGTGCCCGGTTCGAATCCCGTTTTCGTGACGCGACCTTAATAACACGCGGACTTGACTTAACGTGGCTCGGCCTGCGACGGCTTCGCTGCTTTCGCGCGAGCGGATACGACGGACTGCGAAATGGCCGCTTACAAACTCGAAACGCGCGCGACGTAATTGCGACTTGTTCGCCTCGGACCAATCACATACACACAATGACAATGCTTCGACTCGACTTATTTACTACGCGACCGACTCTTCGCTCGTTCCACGTCATGCGGCACACAGCACGCTTACGCACATACACGACCGACCAAGACTAGGAGGTACAGGTTAAACGCTTACAATCTCCTCGACTCGGTCCGAATACGTCATGCCGTTGTCCGCTCGCGGTACGCTGCAGACTTGTCCGAGTCCTGGTGTGGTGGATCGGCCGCTGCTCACTCGTCGACTCGTGCTGCGAATCGGCTCGTGGACCGGCGCCGTGTCTCAATCGCTGAGCGGCCTCGCAATCCGCACGTGGGTTGGCGCCGTTCACGGTGGACTGTCCGTCCCGTCGTAGCCTCGCACTACTGATTGGTCTCTGTTGCCACGCCGGTAATCGCACGATGCAGGCTGCGCACTCCACAGGCACACACAGCACTTCGGGTATGCGAGTCGCGATGCTCGTCGTCGTCGCGCACTCGGTTGACTTAACCTCGCTCGTACGCACACGACTTGGTTTTTTTTCTCGCGCACTCGCCTCGGACACAGCTTCTCTCTTCTCGATTTCACTCTCGTTCTCTCTCTCTCTACCACGCTATGCGACGATCACTCGTTTTAATCGACTTCTTTGCTGCACTCAAACTCGCTTTTTAGCCTCGGACTTTGTGGTTCGCACTCGCACGATACGCAGTCGTCGTCGTAATCGCGTCGCTTCACGTGCCTTCTTCTTCCTCGCTTCGTCTTCCGTGCTGCTGCCGCTGCTGCTGCTCGAGTTGCGGCTCGTCGCCGCGCCGCTCGTTCGGTCGGTAACCGTCGAGCACGTGCCTACGCTGCCGCGGCACATGGAGGTTATAAGCGCTCGGCTCTTCCTTCACCCTGCACGGTCAGTTGGTCGGCCGCGCGTCACACGCATACACACAGCATTTTTGCGTAACGGCTCGCGCTCGTCGCCCGTAACATCGTTACAATATATACCTTGTATTTACAATATATATACCTTGTATACGGACGGAAAAAATAAATGAAGATATGGCTTCGATTGGATTTTTCATCAGCTTTTTCATGGCAGTATCAGACTTTCCGAAATATTCAATTTTCATAAGAAAAAATCAAAAAGAAACCATAATAAGCTATTTTTCTGTACTGATTTTTTCAAGATATTTAGCTCGGCATGTTTGGTGATGATTTTCTCGGTGAATATGCAATGTATCGAAAAATCTGATATCACCATCGGAAAGCTGAGAAAATTTCCTATCGAATGGAGTAGTCAGTCATTTTTTTTAAATGAGTTTTGATACTTTTTCAGCCACTTAGAAATTGAGTGAATTGTCGTATTTACGCCAAAACATGACTTTTTGGGCCCTAAAACACAAAAGTAGCCAGAAAAAAATTAACTATCTTTAAATATCATGTTCACGCATTTTGTTAGCTTCCTAGGACTTTCAAGAACAAACCCAATGTTCATAGTATGCGTCCAACGAAAACAATTTTTTCCGTTTTTAGTCGAAAAATTGGAAACTAAATTCTGGAATTGCTCATATATAAGAAAAACCTTGTATTTTTACAATATATATAAACAATAAATATCTTGTATTTACGTATTAAGGTACATATTGTGACGTGCGAGGGTCTGGGCCGTAGCCTGTGCTCGCCCTGCAGTCTAATTATTTATCACTAAGGCTCCGGTTAGCCTATTAGGTCGTCTTACCTCAAAAGGGGGTCAAGCCTTCCACCGAGTGTGCCTCGAGCGTCGGCGATTCCGTGCTGAAAAGGTTGGAAAAGGTTCGCAAAATGACCACAAGAGGGAAATACGTTAAATCAAAGTCACCTACTTATATATTCAAGTCAAAGTTATTATTCTTCTATTAATTTGCAAAGATTCCTAAATTACTACTCAATCGCGATTAATTATCAAGACAATATCAACAATCGACGCAAAGTGATGTCCAATGACCGTAAGGGTACTCGCGTGACGAAGTTCAAGGGGAAACTGTCGAGTCACAACACGCTCTTGGCTTGAATCCCGATCTCGTGCCGCGCACTTGCACTCGCGCGTCTCTGCGTCACTGTACGCGAATACTAATACCACGTGAGTTCGCTCGCTAAAGTCCAAGGGGAATCACAGATTCACAACACGTGCCCTGCTCGGATCCCGATGTCGTGACGCGCGCTTAACCACTAAGCGGAAGTGACTTCGCAACATTCAGCCTGCGACGGCTCTACGGATTCCGTGCTCGCGGTGACGACGAAATACAAAGATGGCTGATGACCGACAATCGAACGCACGCGACGTACAAGCGACTTGCTCGCCTCGGATAACTCTCGTTACGCAATAACAAATTCTTTACTCGACTTAATCTACTACGCGACGTACTACTTCACACACACACACTCAGCGACGTACAATGCGCTACACTCTACACTCACACGACCGACCAAGAATGATTACTACAAATTACTAAACGCTTACGACGTCTTCGATGCGACGCTGCGATGCCATGCCTGCTGGCTGCTCGATGCCGTGGGGCGAGGTTATGTCTGAGTCCGGCTGGATGTCGGGTCCCCCCAATGAAAATATTTTATAAGTTCTTAGGCAAGATTTTAAAAAGATCTTGATAAAATTTTAAGACATCTAGTCGCAAGTTCTTATATAAGATCTTGATAAAACTGGAAGACTTCAGGTAGCAAATTCTTAGGAGAGTTTTTGATTTCATTACTAGACTTGAAATAACAAGTTCTTATATAATTTGAATTTCATGATTGTGATGAAGTTTTACTATTTTATCAAGATCTTATACAAGAACTTGCTACCAGATGTCTTACAATTTTATCAAGATCTTATGCAAGAACTTACAAGGTCGATTATCATACGTAAGTTTTTGCATAAGATCTTATACAAAATCTTTTTAAAATCTTGCCTGAGAACTTATAAAATATTTTCATTGGGGCCGCGCCACTTCTTGCTCGGCGACGTAACCTCTCTCGATAGGCGGTACGCGCGATGTCTCTCGCTTGCTGCAACTTTCCTACTCTGCCTAGAACAAGGCCCACACAAGCGACTTCTGCGACTCGTTCGCACTCTGCTGCTGCTTCACTCAGCTTCGCCTCGGACTCGCTGTACACTCAGCTCACTAGCTACTTTCTCGGCTCGAAAACTCTGCTACGACGGTGCTTACTCGTGCGCGCGGTAACGTGTAATAATGGCGTCGTTTCGCGTGTCGTCTTGGCTCGCCTTCGTCTTCCTCCTCCTTGCTCGTTGCTCTACTGCTGCTGCTGTTGCGACTTGCCGCCGCGGCCGGTAACAGGCATGTGCCTACACTGCCGCGGCGCGTGGAGGTTAGGAGCGCTTAGCTCCTCCTTCACCCTATACGGTAGGTCGGTCGTAACTCTCACACGTGCATACGTGCGGCATTCATACACAAACGAGTGGCGTTCGTCGCTAGTGACATCGTCACAATATATAATAAAAACCTTGTATTTACAATGTATATGAGCAGTTTTTTCATATATGTACAACTTTTGTGCGAGGGATTCTCGGATCTGCCCCAAAATTTAGTATGTTATTTGGGTATGTGAAAATAGGCTTCAGGTAAATTTTTAGCCCTCTAGGGGCCTTGGGGCCCAATGTTTGGCCCCTCGAAGGTCCAAAAATAGCCGTTTTTACCTATTTTTGCGTATAATTCAAATATTTGTAACTCAGGCACCGGTGCATATTTTTTAACTCTGAGGGTCGCATATTTTAGGTCAAGGTATGTACTTTTCATAGAAAAATTATGTAGAGCTCGATAACCCCACCGCCGGTTATGGGAGAGCATTGAAGGGGGATGAAAAATCGCCAAATTATCGTTTTTTAGCTTTTTTTGAATTAATGTAGAAAGCGATAGGATTGATGTATTGACTTTTGCAAGGTCTCATTTTAAAGGTATTTTAATTACCTTTAAATTGACGTGCGCAGATTTGAGATTGGTTAAAAAATGACGGAGATAGAGCTGTTGAAAGGTGCGAACATTAAGAAAAAAGGCGTTTTTTCGAGATTTCGATAAGCTGTAACTTTTTTCTAGTAACATAAATCTCTTTGAAATTTTATGTGAAAGTAGTTGATTACATGTAGTTTGAAGCCATGTAGGTAAGGATCTTGGTATTTGCCTCTAGAACCGAAAACGAGGCCCCGGAAATCCGGCATTTTAGCCCTTATATAGGCAAATTACATGTTAAATTGGGCGGCAAAACTATTTGGCAACTCTTAAAATTATCGCAAAATAAACATGAAAAAAAAAAAATCAAAAACGACATATGAAACGTATTTTTCGACGAGGAATCCAATGGTAACCTTGAATTTGACCTTGAACATAACCTCTAAGATATAGCGAACCAAAATTGATTTTTCGCACGGTGACCCCCTTTTTTTATTTCAGATTTAAAAAGAACGGAAAATTTTACGTTTAAATACATAGTTCGTTTTTTTTCGAGGTTATTTTAAGAGCGCCACAGATCGAAAATAAACTCTTTGGCTGCGTTTAGTATTAATTCAAATGGAGCCTTCATTTTCAAACTGTGGCGCCCTTAAAATAACCTTGACAAAAAACGTACTATGTATTTTAACGTAAAATTTTCCGCTCTTTTCAAATCTGAAATAAAAAAAGGGGGTCACCATGCGAAAAATCAATTTTGGTTCGACATAGCTTAGAGGTTATGTTCAAGGTCAAATTCAAGGTTACCATTAGATTCCTCGTCGAAAAATACGTTCGATATGTGGTTTTTGATTTTTTTTTATGTTTATTTTGTGATAATTTTAGAAGTTGCCAAATAGTTTTGCCGCCTAATTTAACATGTAATCAACTACTTTCACATAAAATTTCAAAGAGATTCATGTTACTAGAAAAAAATTACAGCTTATCGAAATCTCGAAAAAACGCCTTTTTTCATAATGTTCGCACCTTTAAAAAGCTCTATCTCCGTCATTTTTTAACCAATCTTAAATCCGCGCACGGCAATTTAAAGATAATGAAAATACCTTTAAAATGAGACCGTGCAAAATTCAAAATTTCAATCCTATCGCCTTCTACATTAATTCAAAAAAAGCTAAAAAACGACAATTTTGCGATTTTTCATCCCCCTTCATTGCCCTCCCATAACCGGCGGTGTGGTTATCGAGCTCTACATAATTTTTTTATGAAAAGTACATACCTTGACCTAAAATATGAGACCCTCAGAGTTAAAAGATATGCACCGGTGCCTGAGTTACAAATATTTGAATTATACGCGAAAATAGGTAAAAACGGCGATTTTTGGACCTTCGAGGGGCCTAAAATTGGGCCCCAAGGCCCCTAGAGGGCTAAAAATTTACCTGAAGCCTATTTTCACATACCCAAATAACATACTAAATTTTGAGGCAGATCCGAGAACCCCCCGCACAAAAGTTGTACATATATGAAAAAACTGCTCATATAAATAATAAATACCTAGTATTTACAAGGTATGTACATTGTACAAGGTATATACATTATATATACTTGGTATATACCTTGTGAAAACTTATTTTATATTTCTTGCTTTTTTAAAAATTCTTACAAAACTCTGGCTCCACCGAGCGAGCGTGAGCGAGCGAGGTAATCTGCTAGTACAGATATACTCTTGTGCAGCGTACAATGTACATGTATTCCACGCAACGTACCATATACTGGGATGCACTTTTATTGCGTCGCGAGCTTACTAAGCGAGCGTGTGTGAGCATACGCGTTTCAAAGTGTCAACGCGAATAAATTAATGTTTTCGTGTGTCCCTCTACTCCAACCCAATAAATTAATACCGAAGCGAGGGTGATTTTTTTAGTATAATGAATTCGTCACGGGATAGGTGATTGCATGCGAATTAACAGTGAATATCAGTGTAGTTTTAAGAATCGAATAACGATTTATTGCATCATCTGTGGACTAAACAGTTTTAATTTTGATAAACAGTACTCATTTATAGATCATGACTTTATAGATATTTCTTGAAATATGAGTAGCTAGCTCACTGACTACTTCGGATTGCAAAGCTTGGTCAGCCTTGCTTTTCTACGACTAATAGGACTTCTTATCGTACGCGGTGCTTTTTATTGGGCGTTATCGATGAAAACTAATAAAGTTGAATTTACCTTCAGAGTCGGAGTCGACTGGTTTACAGCTGCTTCTGGGGCTCAGCTTGCGCTTGGTTTTTGGTCCCTGCACAGGAATTTTGATAGAGACCTCGCGAGTATGGGTTACCCGAAAATGAATGTGCGTTCACTCTGTCTCTGCCTTGCATTGAGCACGGATGAAGTCAAACATAGTTTAAGACAGAGTGAATGTGCGAGAGCTTCTAAAGGCGCTTAAATAATTTCGAAGACCTGATAAAGAAGCTCTCGCGATTGATGAGGTGCAGTCTAGTGGAAACGGGCTCCAAGCTAGACAGAGGGTAGTGGCGTTGCTACTCACATTGGCCTCGGATTCGCGGTACTTTGAATATGGTCACACGAATCCACGAACAATGCTAACGTTCTGCTCGTTCACTCGCGCTGCGATATGCACTCACGATTGTTTTGCAGACACAATTTCACGATTTGCCGCGCGATCTCATACACGAAACGGAAACTCTCGTGCCGCGTACTCGATTCCGATCTCGATTCTATGGCAATTCACGCGTCGCGAGATTTTGGTTCACATGAATCGATAAGTAATCGATAAGTAAGTAAAGTATAATGAACAAAGCTAAGTTGAGATAACAACTAAAAATTGCTAAAGCGAATTTGACAATTCGTAATTGAAAGTATTGGGAAAATGGTGGTTAAATAAATATCTTTTGATATTAACAAAACAATAATTTAATAAAGATATAAAAAAACAATGGTTACAAAAACAACTCGAGTGTTACTACAGTGCTGGTCTCTGTATAAATCGGAGCACTCGACTCTTAGCTGGTAAGCAGAGGTGTCGCGCGTACGCTATCCCCACTCACTCATTATCGCTTACACACATGCGTATACTATATCTACGTAGATACTCAGCTTGAAAGTACAATTTTTCCTAACAGAAAGGTTACAATAAACTTAACGTGCTGGGCTTCGAACTCAAATTTCTACCTTACGCTTCAGCCAATGTGAGAGGGGCGCTCTCCTTTTCCCTTTCTTCTCACTAGGGAGTGATGAGTGAGAGTTGTGACTGCTTAGTCACGTGAGCTACGTCGCGAGAGTAGTGACATCGAGGGCTCACACTATTGCGCGGCTTTCTCTCCTCTGTCTCTCTCTTTCTCGCTCGCTGCTTCCACGAACTCATAATCAACTCAAAATCGTTTGTGTGGTCGCAATACATGTATTTGGAAATCCGGGAAACTTTTAACTTTTAAGGAACCGATGTGGAACTCGTACTGTAATTATTTAAACGTGATCAGTGACTATACTTCTATTATTATAAACTATATTGAAAGTCATCGTGTATATATTATTAGATTTTACTAGTGTAACATGGAGTATACTGAGTTATAAAATGATTTTCATACGATTTTATCACACTGTAAAAAGGAACCGGAGCCAATTTATAATTTCTTAATGATATTTAGAAATGATCGATTCACCAAGCACTTTGAACATTTTTTTCTGGGTAGTTGAGGGGTTATATTTTTCAAAATAACACATTTTTTGATATCACACTCAGAAGGTGGAAAAAATCGACTTCGTGCCCCAAGCCAATTTTAATTTGGGTTATTTTGGACATTTTGGCAGGACGATCAAATTTAATTTGCCTCTAATCTCTCAGAAATGGACTAAGTACACTCCGCATTATAGTTATCGCAATAACAATTTTTATTAAAATTTCGTAAATTTTCAAATGCTTCTATCTCCGTCAATTTTGATCGAATCAAGATGAATTCTTTTTCATTTCTTGGAAATTTTTTCTTCTTTAAATCCATATATATTATAAATGGATTCGAGTTGCTCAATCCATCTGCGTCAATATCCAGTTGCTAGTCACATTTAAGCATAACACTTTAAATGACAGAAAAACTTGATCTTTTAAACGTTCACGTGGGCTACAGTATTTCTTAGTCCAAATTAAACTTGTATCATCGCAAAGTTCTTTTCTCGACGAGTAATTTAAAAAAAAATAGAGCTTTCTACGAATATTTTAGCACCCTGTAGGCCCTTTTGTAAATATAGTTTGCAGTACGCAAATTACCTCGTATAACAGAAATTAAGTCTACTAGAAATATTAACTTGATAGCGAAATATTAAAGAAAAATAAAACGGCATATTTTAACGTAAAATTTTCCGATCTTTTCAAATCTGCAATAAAAAATGGGGGTGTTCATTTGAAAAATCGATTTTTAGTTCACTGTATAAAAACCGTAAGCCTTACATTTTTATCATTTTTCAAGTCGATAAGTTGACAAAAATGGATGTTGCTGATGCGTGCCATACGAAAAAAAAATTTTTACAGGTCAAAAAGTTAAAAGTTTCTCGGATTTCCACATATACTCCGTGCAGCGTACAACATACATCTATGCCCCGAACAGCTCATACATACTTTTCGTATACTTGTGACGACCACGTATGCGGCCGCACGAACGCTTGTCTGCTGCGCGATCAGCTGAGCGAGCCGCGAAACAGACGAGCGCGCCGCGGTAGGCCCCACGTATGTACTCGCGTTGCTAGGCAACGCGCGGCCCCCACCGTCGGCGCCCACCTATATAAACCAGCGTGCCGCAGCAGTAAAGGAGATTTGGCACTAGCCAAATCGAGCGACGCTTCGTGAGCACACGAGGTGAGAAGCTCGATTCTTGATACGTGAGCACACGTAACACAACCATACCTTGCCGTGCGTGAGCACACGCACTC
Source organism: Trichogramma pretiosum (assembly GCF_000599845.2). Taxonomy (NCBI): domain Eukaryota; kingdom Metazoa; phylum Arthropoda; class Insecta; order Hymenoptera; family Trichogrammatidae; genus Trichogramma; species Trichogramma pretiosum. Next base: position 139,123 of record NW_019641661.1, read on the forward strand.
TCTCCGACTCTCTTGGGCACACGTGAGCATCCCCGACCCGATCCCCATACCGTTCCTTCGTTCCTCACCGACCGACCCGGGGCTGTTTATGTGTGACACTTGATCCGATAGATAGATACTTATTAGACCGGGTCGTTTTTGCAAAAATTTTTTGTATTGCCTGGGCTCATGGCTGAGCTGAAAGTTCAAGGTTTCAGATGAAAAAAACCGGGCTGCAGAAGTCAAAAAAGTGACTGGAACCGGTGTCGATAGGCTTTTGAAGTTTAAAAACGTGCTTCGGAAATTTAGCAAAATCGCTCTGAAAAAGGCAATCATATAATAGATTACTAACATTGCTCAGAAGGTAAAATTTATGTCGACATGACGTTTTCTTACGTATTTTTGTGTGTAAAAACGAATTCCGTAGTCAGTTTTGACCTAGGAAAACGATTTCATTGAAAAAAATGCACTTTTTCGATATCTTTAATCTGCGTAAAAAACAAAAAATCGTCTTGTAAACGTTTAAAAATGAACAGAAAAAATTTAGAAAATTTTTTGATACTGCTTAAGTTTAGGATTTTTTATGACAAATCCAATGGTATAAATCGAGGAGCGCGTGTCGCGCTCCGAATGGCAAGTATGGCAGACGAGAGCAGCGTCATTCCACGCTCCTCATATACGCGAGAATTGCGATTTCGGGACCCGCGAAAACAACCTAACGTTATTATTTGAAATCTATAAAACATACGGTAATTCTGATTCGGTAAATCGATTCCTCGTAAAAAGTGACCAAAAGTAGTGCATTCATAGTCTCCGAAAAACGCAGTATTAACTAAATACGAATGATAAAAGAAAAAATCCCCGACGAAAAAACGGTCTCACGCAAAACGCGGTCTCACGTAGTCTTCCGGCCAACTTCATATCATCGATTTAATCGATTAATAAGGCTAAATGTATCTATGTATAGATGCTGCGAATCGATTTGATATGTATAAGTTTTAAACGATACATGTAGATTTTTCTCTCGACATCAAGATTCTCGCAATTATCGTGGGTAACCCGGTCGGGCACCAGGTTGAACTCGAAACTCGAAAATGACTTTCTCCACGGGTTTTACGCGAGAATATTACCCTATAGAATGACCGCTCGGAGCATTAGGTTGATATCCGTCCGGAATCGACGACGACTTTCTCTAGGAAGCTGCGATTTTGTCGCGGAAATATCATTCCGCGTAACCCACTCGGCGCACTAGGTCAAAATCCGGGCTCGGCGATGACAGTTCCCGGGAAGTCGCGATGTTTTTGCACAAGTATCGTCCCGGGTAGCCAGCTCGACGCACTAGTTCGGGATCCGAACTCGGCAATGACTTTATCCGCGAAGGTGCAATGTTACCGCGAGACTATATTGTGACGTCCAGCACCGCCACTGATACCATATGTTTTTTTTCTTCCCCGCCTACAATCATGATCGATCGATAATCGCTCCCATTACCCACGTTAGAAAATATCAATCCTAGATCATAGAGTTCCTAAGTTACCGACCCAATTAACGAATTTCATTTTAACAAATGTTTAATTATTCTTATATCATTTCTAAATATTTTAACTCACTATGTTTAATTATTATGTTTAATGAATTCAATTTTTATTATAACTCAATGATGTCAATTAAATAGAAAATAACTCCATAGAAGTATAACTACACGTGGCTGTATTAACGACTCAAAATGATTATTTACAAACACAACATTACATTAAGCTTTAAGCCGAGTGCAAGAATATCAAACAATAACAATTGTCACTATACCACAGATATCAAACTCAAGTAATCTATCAATTAATTAAATAATAATGAAATCAATAGCACTTCACGAACGAACAGTGAGTCATCGTAAATATGCACTGTTTGGTATCGTTGCACTCGTCTCAACTCACTGATTTTAAACAATTCACTGTATCACACTTTTGTCAACAATTATGTCTAATATTTTATAATAAAGATTTGGCCCGTGGGACGTAGAAAGATCGAGAATCCGAGGACGGTTGGTTTGTTCAGCCCACTCGTAAATTTTACGACCTTAGGTCAAATCAAATTCCAGCATGTACTTAGCCCACCTAAAACAATAGAGATTCTGAGAGTATAAAAAGCCGATGAACAAACCAACAGACCTCGCATTCTCCCTTGAACCTCCAGTTGTAAAACACAGCACACGGAGCCGTTATAAAACATAACGAGTAAGTTCAAAAATTCATTTTCCTTCCTTCACTTCTCTACTCTGCAAGCCCATGAACAACTCATGGCAAAGAGCTTAAAACAAGCTCGTCTGCTACTCTCTCAAACTCTCCAGCTGTACAACACGGCCCACGGAGGCGTTATACAACATAACGTATGTGTTTGAATTCCTTTTTCTTCCTCTGCGAGCCCGTGAATAACTCACGGCAAAAAGAACTTAAAACAAGTTCGACAGTTTCGCTTTAAAACAAAGCGAATCTAGCGCTAAAATAGCGGACACCAGTCAAGCACGTGTGCTTGACAGGTATACAGGTGTTTTCATAACACCGGAGAGCCGTGACTCGTTGCCTGTTGTGTGTGTGCGGCGGCTGCTACAACAGCAGAAGTATACTCAGTCCCGGGACTTCCAATATAAGCCCGCGCCGACACAAAGAGATATACGCCGTACACATATACCTAGCAGACGCATACGAGTCCCTCTCGCCAACAATCATACACTCACGCTACACCGCGTCTACTACAGTAACACGTATACATTCCGTCCCGGGACTTACAATACAAGCCCGCGCTGACGCGAACTCATATACGCCGTATTCATATACTTAGCAGACACCCACGAGTCGCTCTCGCCAACAGTCATACACCCACGCTACACCGCGGCTACTACAATAACACGCGTACACTCCGTGCCGGGCCCTACAATAGAAGCCCGCGCCGACGCAACTCATATACGCCGTACTCATATACATAGCACACGCACACAAGTCACTTTCTCCAACGGTCATACACCCACGCTACACCGCGGCTACTACAATAACGCGCATACGATCAGTCCCGGGACTTCCAATATAAGCCCGCGCCGACGCGAACTCATATACGCCATACACATATACCTAACAGACATATACACAACGTTTTCCATCTATTATTCCAACGCACTCATAAGCAACAGTTTCGAATATAACAAAAATGAACTCCTAGACTATTTGAGGTAAAACTCAAGGTCTAAACAATTAATTAAATAACTACAATTAGTTATAACAATATTATTCCAGGCGGCCCGCTCGACGCACTAGATCGGAATACGGACTCGACGATGACTTTCTTCGGAAAGTCGAGATGTTTTCGCTCAAATATCGTCCTCGATAACCCGCTCACGCACTAGGTCGAAATTCGAACTCGGCGATGACTTTGACCGGAAAGTTGCGGTGTTACTGTACATAAATCACCCCGGGCGTCAAGAAAATTAAAAAATTAAATTAAAATAAATTGTTATATTCAAAAGTCAACCAAAATATAGTCTGAGTTCCGAAGAAAAATTATCTGGAAATTGTCTGAAAATTGTCTTGAAAATTGTCTGGAAAAATATTGCGCTTATGCATTTCGATGATACCACTATTGAAAAAAGAAGACAAAAATCTGTCAAAATGCACAAGCGCAATATTTTTCCAGACTTTTCTCCGCTTTGCGACTATTGCTCCGCGCGAGCGCATCTTCAATTTTATACAGTTTTAGAGTAAAATAATTAACTTACCTATGTTTACCTATGAACCTATGATTACCTATGATGTTAATGAAATCAGAAACTTTTTGACAAGTACACAAGCAAACCAAGATATTATATAAAATAAGAAACAACTGAGATTTTAAATAATCCTTTAGTGGTAATTCTTTTTTTTCAAAAAGATTATTAGAAGCAAGTATGTCAGTTTGGACCCTACAGTAAGAATTAAACTTACCTCTGTTACCTATGAACCTATGATTACCTATGATGTTAATGAAATCAGAAACTTTTTGACAAGTACACAAGCAAACCAAGATATTATTTAAAATTAGAAACAACTTGATGAATTTTTTCAAGTCTATTGATAATATTCATAAAAACTATGATAAAATTTTCATAATTAATTCTGAATTGAATGATAAGTGGATGAGAGCACGCTAGTTAGCTATAGTATATGAAAAAAACCGTAATTCTATGACTTTACTTGCCCGGCCGTCTAGATTAAATACAAAACGTTTACACCTACTTCAATAGAAAAAATTTAATGTATGCAAAATGAAAATGGGTTTTTGATTAAAACATTATGTCAATTTATGAAGTACTTATATTTATTTATGTATTTTACTTCATTTTATTCATTTTTTTCTTCGATAGATTTCCGAACAATTAATAATGCTTTTTCAAAGTAACGTTTCAACATATCTGCTGCAAAATTATTATGTAACAATCGTAGTTATTTATTTAAAAATTATTTTTCTGTAGTTTAAAAAAATATATATTAATAAAATAATAATTTTTGAATTATCAGTGTTTTTTTAAAAATTATGTCTTTGGATAGTTCGCATCGTTTTTCATCTAGACGGCCGGGCAAGTAAAGTCATAGAATTACGGTTTTTTTCATACACTATAGCTAACTAGCGTGCTCTCATCCACTTATCATTCAATTCAGAATTAATTATGAAAATTTTATCATAGTTTTTATGAATATTATCAATAGACTTGAAAAAACTCATCAAGTTGTTTCTAATTTTATATAATCTTGGTTTGCTTGTGTACTTGTCAAAAAGTTTCTGATTTCATTAACATCATAGGTAATCATAGGTTCATAGGTAACAGAGGTAAGTTTAATTCTTACTGTAGGGTCCAAACTGACATACTTGCTTCTAATAATCTTTTTGAAAAAAAAGAATTACCACTAAAGGATTATTCAAAATCTCAGTTGTTTAAGTATACACTTTGAAATTATTTTAATGCAGAAAAATACATCTTTATCCCAAAAAACGACATTACGAAAAATTGAAAAATCGAAAAGTGTATTAGTTTCTTCCAGGAAATGGCTAAGTAAAATCAACTATGGAAAAAATTGCATGAAACTATCTGATAGGTTCTTTTCTCACCTGTCCAACGCCGGTTTCAGAAGTTAAAAATTAGCAAGATTCGCTGAGATACAGCTATTTTTGTACGATGCATTTTTAAGCTTAAAATTCAATAATTCTGAGCCAGCTCTATTCATTAAATAACCAGCGAAATAGAATATAAGCTAATTAATCCCAATTAATAATATTATAATAATAATTAATAATAAAAATAATCCCAGGTCTTGCCCACTAATTGTTGTACACACGCTCCGACAGAATGGCTGGAAGCCTCGGAAGACTCGCTTTGAAACAGTAAATGTAGCCATATTTAAGATTCATTAAAATTATTTTTGTTCATTAATGGATGCGAATTTTCAAACAGTAGTCGATCCAGTACATAGATCCTACTACGCCGAAGACTCGCACCAGAGCAGACTGGCATCAAATCTGGCATAAGATCTGATACTTGATCTTGTATTCGATAATTGACATCAGAACTTTTATCAGATCTGACATCAGAACTTTTATCAGATCTGACATCAGATCTAATGTCAGATCTGAAACGAATGTATCGCCCTTAATTGTTTAAACAATAAATTTATGAATAATTAAAATTTTATAACAAATTTAGTTATATTTTAATAATCACATCGATAATATCTTTAAGAACTAGATTTTTTTATTTAAATTGATTTTTTCTTGATTTTTCAATTTTTAATTTGTTTTTAATTTTTTACTTATTTTTTTGTTTTGACTTTTACTTGTTCGATTACTTTTAAATTCTTTCATTTTCTTTAATTAATAATAAGATGTTTCACATCTTGCAGCTGTTCATAAACGGCTGATTTTTTTCAATTTTTTCAATTTTCAATTTGATTTTAATTTGGTTTTTTATACTTTTTTTCTTACCAAAAATGTCTCGGAGATTTGAAAGTTGTCCCCTCCAATTTCTGATTTTTTTTATTGGAAATCACATTTTCGAAAAGTGACTCGTACTTTAATTATTTTCTTTTTATTAAAAATTATTTATCGATGAATTAAAATATTAAATTAGTTCATTGAGCGCTTATCGTTCGTTGTATGATACTATATGTTAAGATACGAAAAGTAGTATCATGTGTGTGTGCTCTCGCAGTTTCATTGTCGCCAACTTACGACTGGCATGGTATGTCGTGTGCGTGTGGTGGGGAGAGCGATCGCGGCTGAGTACAGCACTGCGTCGGAGCCTGTGATGCTCTCACTTATATTTCCGCTTACGAGCAAGGACCTACGTCCCATATTTGTATTTTTCTTTTTCACATATTTAAATAAATCAGTTTATATTAAAGTACCATCGTTTTTCATTCACCACTCTACTCGCTACAGGTTATGGGCCCAGCGAGATTCGTATAGAGTGAAACGTGGTGCAGTGTACTGTTTTATTTGTTTCACCTGTGAAATAGTTTCTTGTTGTGCTTTCTCTACCGTCCGAATTTGCGGAGCAAACTCTTTACGGCACACAACATAAAATATGGCCGACAGTACGTCTGACTATAGGAACATCCCTAAGTTCAATGGGCAGAATTTCCAGTTATGGAAATTTCAAATTAAAGCCATACTGGTCGCCCAAGACCTCCTGGATATTGTCGAAGGGGACATAACAAAACTCGAGCCTGGTGCCAACAACACTAACGCAGCCGCGGTCAAGTCATGGGTGAAGTCCAATGCGAAAGCCATGTTTGTAATATCATCGGCAGTGGAGTACAGTCAGCTCGACTACCTGGTAAATTGTTCAACCGCCTCTGAAATGTGGACCAAGCTATCAAACATCCACGAGCAAAAGAGTACTTCAAACAAGCTCGCTTTGACGACAAGGTTCCACGAGTGCAAAAAGTCACCGAGCGACACCGTCTCGCAGCACATAGCAAAAATTGAAAACTTGGCAAGTCAACTCAAGGACATCGGCCAGCTGGTACACGAGGTCATGGTTATGGCTAAAATTATCAGCACCTTGCCAGCGAAGTATAACGCCTTCATCTCAGCATGGTACAGCGTACCCGAGGGGGACCAATCCATCGACAGACTACGTGAGAGGCTACTGCGAGAGGAGACCCGGATGACGAGCGACGACGACGTCACTAGCGCCTTCGCAACGACCACGATCAGTCAAAGGAGCAACGGACATCATCATCGAGCCAACGGTAAAGAGAAGAGTGAGAAGAGAAATTCGGTATGCAACTTTTGTAAAAAACCAGGGCACGTTGCTAAATATTGTTTCGCGAAAAAACGCGCTAATAAAGCGAAAAAAGAGAGCTCAAACGACGACTCTTCGCGTACCGCGGCATTTGTAGTTGCGCAACGAGCCGGAAGCTGTAATAAATCCAAACTGGAGAAATTTCGCGCGCGCGCATTATCCTACGACTGTGACGAGAAAGATGTCTGGTATCTCGATAGCGGAGCGTCGCGTCACATATGCTGCCGGCGCGAGTGGTTTTCAAACTTCTTGCCGACACGCGACGACTCTGTTTATCTCGGCGACGGAGCAGAGCTTAGAGTCGAAGGACAAGGCAATGTTGCCATTAAGCGATGCGTGAATGATGTATGGATGGATGGAATAATATGTAACGCACTGTATGTTCCCGCGATGAACAAAAATTTGGTCGCTACCGGTGTGTTGACATCAGATGGATACAAGGTCGTACTGATGGACGACGACGCGAGCATTTATTCTAAAGATAATGTGCTACAAGCTTGCGGAACAAAATTGAGCAATAATTTAATCGAAATGCACTTTGTACCAGCAACTCGTTTTAATCGCCACGACGTAAACTATACATCGAACGCGCCGATAGCTTTGTGGCACGAGCGCCTCGGACACGTCAATCGCGAAAATATAATTAAAATGATCAACGCTGATGCCGTGCGTGGACTGTCTGTGCAAAATAAAATAGAATTCTTCTGCGAGAAATGCCCGCTCGGAAAGCAACATAGAGACTCGTTCGTTAAAAATGCAAAAATTGTATGTAAAACGCCCGGCGAAGTAATACACACTGACCTCTGCGGCCCAATGCAGACTCCGTCCGTCGGAGGTGCAAAGTTTTTTCTTCTCTTCAAAGACGAGGCCACAGGGTATCGTACAGTGTACTTTTTGCAGCATAAAAGCGATACATTCGAGGCACTGCAAAATTATATCGAATTGTTAAAAAATCAATTTGGAAGTCATGCCAAGGTTCTTCGCGCAGATAACGGTACCGAGTACACAAATCGAAATGTCGCGACCTTCCTTGAAAAACGTGGTATTAAACTACTCACCTCAGCTCCATATACACCGGAGCAAAATGGCCGTGCTGAGCGCGAAATGCGCACGATTGTCGAGTCCGCGCGAACAATGCTCGTAGCAAAGAATTTACCAACGCGTTTGTGGGCCGAAGCCGTAAATACGGCTGTTTACATTTTGAACAGAACGCTCGGAGCACGATCTAATACAGCTACCCCGTTCGAGCTGTGGTTCAAGAAAAAGCCCGACGTCGGACACTTTCGAATTTTCGGTTGCGATGCATTCGCACACATCCCAGACATTTTCCGAAAGAAATGGGATAAAAAATCCAAAAAACTAATTTTTGTCGGTTACGAAAAAGACTCCAAAAATTATCGCTTATTTGACTCGGAAACCGGGCGTGTTGTAGTATCAAGAAACGTTAAATTCCACGAGCAATCGCGCGGCTGTACAGAAACGTCAACAATAGATATTTCGTTCGGTAACGATGACACACGAAACGACGACCCACATGAACCCGAGAATATCGAGCCACGTGAAGAGTCAAAACATGAATCTGACCTCGAAGACTTTGTTGACGCGCGCGATGGAGCTTTAACGCGAGATCTGCCGTCTCTGGCAAACGAAGCACAAGAGGCCGCCGATTCGCCTGCCCGCAATTTACGTCCGCGAGACACTATGCGCGCGCCAGAGCGATATCAGGCAAACGTCACAGTTTATCATGAGCCGAAAAACTACCGAGAAGCTCTCACTTGTGCAGATGCCGAACTTTGGAAACACGCGATCGATGAGGAGATGCGCGCGCTTGAAAATAATAACACATGGGATATTGTGAACGCGCCGGCCGATCGAACCTTGGTAGGCTACAAATGGGTTTTTAAAATAAAAAACCAGAGCGGCGACAAACCTCCCCGCTACAAAGCTCGCCTTTGCGCACAGGGCTTCACGCAAGAAGCTGGGATCGACTACCAAGAGACCTTCTCACCGGTAGTAAGATACGAGTCCATACGCGTACTTCTTGCGATAGCGGTCCGCGACGACCTCAAATGCACGCAATTCGATGTAAGTTCCGCCTATTTAAATAGCAAACTGGAAGAAACAATTTATATGAAAATTCCAGACGGACTTGCTCCAGTAAAACCCAATTCAGCTTTAAAACTGAACAAGGCATTGTACGGCCTAAAGCAGTCCGGACGCTGCTGGAACCAAAAGTTCAACGACTTTGTTTTGAATTTGGGATTTACTCGCAGCAACGCCGACAAGTGCGTCTACACAGGCGTCTTAGATAATAATAAAGTTTATCTCGCGCTGTACGTCGACGACGGAATTGTTTTCTGTGAGAACGTCAATACATTGACAAAAGTTGTAAAAGCGCTTGAAGATAAGTTCCCTATAGTTACTAGCGATCTGAACTACTTTGTAGGTATGGAAATAATGCGTAACAAGGGCAGTATTTTTGTAAAACAGGAACTCTACATCAATAAACTGTTACAGAGGTTTCGAATGGAAAATGCTAACCCCGTCAAAACTCCTGCCGATCCAGGTTCAAAATTAACCAAGCCAACCGGTCCCGCCGACCTCCAAGTCCCGTATCGCGAAGCTGTTGGGTCGCTTTTATTCTTAGCTCTAGTATCGCGTCCCGACATCGCGTACGCTGTAGGCGTCGTGAGTAGATACCTCGACTGCCACAGCGACATGCACTGGGCCGCCGTGAAGCGAATTTTCCGCTATCTTAAAGGCACGCGCGATTATGGCATCTTAATCTGCCAGAACGCAGTATCGCTCGAACTCGTTGGTTTCTCGGACGCCGACTATGCCGCCGATACTGACACGCGAAGATCGACAAGCGGTTACGTTTGCATGATGAGTGATGGGTGTGTTGCATGGTCATCGAAACGACAATCAATTGTAAGCCTCAGTACCACCGAGGCAAAATTCATAGCCGCAGCGGAGGCAGCGAAAGAAATAATATGGCTACGTAAACTAATGAATGATCTCGGGCATGGTTGTGTTAGGCCGACTACGCTTAATATCGACAATCAAAGTACAATCAAATTAACCAAAGACCAAGAATTTCATCGAAGGTCAAAACATATTGATGTTCGTTTTCACTTTATCTGCGAAAGCGTTCAAAATAAAATTCTATCGACTAACTATGTAAATACTCGCGAACAATACGCAGATATTTTCACAAAAGCATTGCCATACGAACAGTTTAGCACCCTCCGGCATAAAATGAAAATTGTAAGTTACGACTCTATCGAAAAAACTCAAGCAGTGGGGGTGTTAAGATACGAAAAGTAGTATCATGTGTGTGTGCTCTCGCAGTTTCATTGTCGCCAACTTACGACTAGCATGGTATGTCGTGTGCGTGTGGTGGGGAGAGCGATCGCGGCTGAGTACAGCACTGCGTCGGAGCCTGTGATGCTCTCACTTATATTTCCGCTTACGAGCAAGGACCTACGTCCCATATTTGTATTTTTCTTTTTCACATATTTAAATAAATCAGTTTATATTAAAGTACCATCGTTTTTCATTCACCACTCTACTCGCTACACTATAACATGTTAAAAATGTCGACTTCCCTTAAGAAGACACACTCATAGACATGTACGCATACATGCATTGATGGAGCAGCCGGAGGCGGCTCTACGTCAACGTCATCGACTCAATCCTTCTCTACGGTGCCCCAATCTGGAGCCACGGTGCCGGAACACTAGTCGGCATGCGTCGGGCGGAAGCGATCCATCGGCGAGCCTGCCTACGCGTCATCAGTGGTCGCCCGCACCTCTCGTACGATGCTACCTACGTCTTTGCCAGCATACCACCGCTGGCCTTACTAGCAGACGAGCGTAGCCAGCTCTATCAGCACCGCCATGAGGACGCGAGAGCTGAAGAACGCCAGGAGACACTGAGAAGATGGCAGAGCCGATGGGATCGCTCGACAAAAGGACGATGGACGCACAGGCTGATCCCAAACATCAGTTTGTGGATAGACAGGAGACACGGAGAGGTAGACTATCACCTCACCCAGCTCCTGACAGGCCATGGCTACTTCAAACATCACAGCCAGCGCTACGACCGCAACGCCAGCGCGGATTGCCCGGCCTGTCCCAACACGGTCGAAAACGCAGAGCACGTGTTCTTCCACTGCACTCGATTTGAGGAGGAAAGAGAAAAGCTCCACCGTCAGCTCCAAGAGGTTGCCAGGCCGGAAAATGTCGTCCAGCTCATGCTAGCAGACAAAAAAAACTGGCTCGCGGTAGCCACCTTCGCCAAATCAGTCATAACAAGTCTGAGGGCCGAAGAGATGGCCAGAAGAGGATGACCGGACGATGCGGAATGAAGAAGACGCAACAACAATCAGCGTAAACGTGATGAGCTTGCTGCATCAGCCCAGCCTCTCCCCGCGAAGTAGTGCCCAACGGCGGTTCCGCGGGGGTTAAACAGGGGCAGAAGGAGAAGTGGATGGGCCACACAACACCTATATGTTTTATAACTCAGTTTGTTTCTAACTCCACCCGCCTACATAAAATATGTAAAAACGGAAACAAAAAAAAAAAAATGTACCGAAATACATTTGATTTAATAAACTGAGACCATCGCTCCATTAAAAAAAAAATACATGCATTGATCGATATCAGATTTTAAAACATGCATGATAGTGCGTACAGTCTCGCGACGTATACGCATAGACAGCACATACGTATTCTATGTATTATCGTATATGCATAAGTAAGAGAGATTGATTGATTGATTGATTGACTTTTTATTAGGGACCTTTGGGTATAACCCTATCTGGCCCCACGGAGAGAAAGATATCTCAACGCAGTCAATCCCGTGAGCTAAGCCGACTGCTGTTGCTTATGTTGTTACAATTGCTTCGTGTTTTTGTATACATAAACACAGTCATACGCGCGTGCGAGAGCGAGAGAGAAAGAGACATGTGCGTCGAGTCTCGGCAGTGGGCAGCAGCAGAAAGCAGTTCTATGTAGCTAGCGCGGCAGCCAATCACAGCGCGTAGCGCAAACCGACGCTGTATAGGCAGTTATACTACCAAAATTGCGCTCGCTCGGGCGGACGCTCGGTTTTTACGGGTTTACCCCTGATACCAAACGCGAATATAGATGGTTCACATCAAAAATTCCTACAATATTTAGGCTTCTGATAATGTGAATTTAAATTGATTCAACAACTTTTATTATTAAGATTTATTATAAAATTTTAATTATTAATAAACTTATTGTTTAATTAATTAGAGGCATTACAGTCACGTCAGATCTGACATTAGATCTTATGTCAGATCTGTTATAAGTTCTGATGTAGATTATCGAATACAAGATCTGGTATCAGATCGGATGTCAGATCCGGGGTACATTTGTCAGATCTTATACCAGATCTGATGCCAGATTTGGAGTCAGATCTTACATAGGGTAGTCAGACCAATCAAAGACCGGGTACCAGTGAATGACCATTTTGGAAAATATCATATGAAAAACAATTAAAAATATATTTATATGTACGTTATTCAATTCTTTAGTGAACGATGCATCTTGTTTTCCATGTTCGATCATAATTTAACAAGGAAAAACAATACTTATTGCACATCCAAAAGTGGTCATTTTACTGGTCGAAAGCGGTCAATCACTGGTATAAGTACCCTACTATTTTAACTTGGGTTAGTAGATACCTAATTTTTTCGTACGAGACTACCCAGTACATGGGCTGTGCACGATTGAAAAATATCAAGATCTTTGTATTACTTGTAATTTAACCGAGAGATTAAATTCAACGAAGAGGCTTTGGAAGACTCGATTTGAACTAGTAAATGTAGCCACATTTAAGATTCATTGAAAATACTTTTACTTTTTAATTGGTGCGAATTTTCAAACAGTAGTCGATCCAGTACATAGATCCTACTACGCCGAAGACCCGCACCATAGCTCATGAAAGTTTAATATTTTCAGGTGACATTTTACTTCACTCCAGGTAACAGTATGACATAAATTTAAAATATTACCATGTTACCACAAAAATTTGTCGAGCTTATTGTCGAGATGTCCAACTTTTTGTTAAAATCGTTGATATAAACAAATCAGCATATTATGCCGGTGCTCACGAAAAAACACGATGAAAATCGCTATGAAAAAAAACTATTAGCCGCCGTAGAGGGAAGCTAGCAGAGTCTTATCACGGTCAATCGCTCAGCAATCACAATGTGCGAAATAATCAGACGCTATACTGAAGCTAACAACCGTCGTTAATCGTGCTTGCTCGTAAATACGGACGGACGGACGTTAGGTCGTTTGTAACGGATTTACCCCACATACCAAGTTATTACGCGTCCAAAATATTAGACATCTTATGTTTTCTTACACTTTTTTTATACTTTATAACAGTCACAACAATGTTATGTATTTTATCTGCATGTAAATAGAAAAAAAGTTTATCAAAACAACCTTCATTCATTATAATTCGTTGTAAGGTTTTTCGGTCTCGTCAATAATTAAAATATTATTAACTACAATAAAAAGTAAACAAATGTGGAAAAATTGTCCAGAATCATTTGTTATTTTACATTTTTTAATTCCTTGACACTTTTCATTCAAGTTTACACTATTATTACAGATTTTAATTAGAAATTTTTTTTCTGCAAGGCTATGAACAGTTGAAAAGTATACATAAATTTATTGAATCTTTGTAAAATGTTAAGACATGTAAATAACGTAGACTTTGAAAACGATATTTGTATAATACTCTACGACTGCATTCAAAATTAAATTCAGAAAAATTATGTAGGGTGGCGAAAAATAATTGTTTAAATTTTTTCAAATATAAGATGATGATATCAAATTAAAGTGGCTTTGAAAATTTTCAACAAAATAATTTTTTTTTTTTTCTAACAAAACAAAAACAAAAACAATTTGGTGCTTATATTTCAAATTTTTAATCGTTAAATGTAAGTCAATTTTCGAATTAAAAAATGTCGGTAAGTTTGTTTAATAGGTTTAGATAAGTTATATAAATATAATTTTTTAGGGATGCATTTAATTTGAATAATTCGAATTTTCTAATATGGTATGTTCGTTTAAGATAGTTGTACTTCATGGAAAGCTAGAAAACCCATATTATTGATTTTATAGGAATGACGGGAAACAGCGTGAAAATCGATAAGAGGTGGATGTTACTTAGATATGCAGAAATGTTATTTACTATGTTAATTGTACAATTGTAATCTATTCACATTAAAAATATTTGTTAATAATTAAGTGTGTATACATTTCGAAACGATCTAAATTATTAATTAAGAAACTCAACTTTTTAAATTTGATCGTCTTGCATAGTAAAATGATAGAGAATGATCTGTACTAATTATAAATAGTGATCTAAAAACATATGATTAATGAACAAGTGATATGGATATAATACAAATTGAAATAATGACCATTGCAACTTTTCTTTCAAAAAAATAACATTTAAGTATGAGATTCAAGTGAAGACCATTCCCAACATGTAACATGGAAAGAAACAATTATGGTACAGTGCTAAAATGTTTTGGAAAAACATAAAAATGATGTTTTTAATCATTTTTCTTCATCATGTTGATTGCTCTGGAACATCTGATAAAAGAGGTACACTTATAGGAAACTTTTTATTTGTATTCAATTACGTTCAATTCTTTACGTATACTTTTAGCCCACACATTTTAATATGTACTCCTTATTTAAAGCTCTTTATTAAATAAAATAATTGACCAAATAGAATTATTAAAATATGTATTGTATTTTATATTTTCAGTATTTATTCATAAAATTTACAATATTTTCGAAGAAAATAATTGATTCATAAATATCGTAAAAATAAAAATTATTTAGAAGCTGATTATGAATATTTTATAGTAAATATTTTCTGTTCTATGAAATATCGTACACTGCTTTTACTAATCAATCCAAATATCAATTTTTCACTCCAGCCTTTACAAAAAATTCGTAGGACGAAGATTGTAAAAGTTTGCGTTTTCAAGCATTAAACTGACAATATTTTTTCTGTATAAGTGTAAGATGTAAAAATCTGAAGTGAGTTAGATCTTGAAAAACTTTAACACATTGAAAGACCACAATTTTGAGATCCAATTCTAAATAATTCAAATCAATCGTAATGATTCAAAACTTTTTAGATAGCTGTATATCTCATATAATGTGTTTTATGTACGATAAAATCGTTCCAATTTCTGTGCAACGATCGGAATTAACCAATCAGCAATATTAAAGATATTTAAAAAAATAATATTTATCCAATGAAGTCGAAATGAATACATTTAATATACTTTCTTTCATATTTACTGATACAATCTATGTAACTATTTCTGATAATGAATCATGTTTAAGAGAAGTTGATTGAACAAATGCTAGTAAAAGGCACGCTTCTTCAATAATGGTTTTTATCATGTAATTTATTTTTGATAAACATAGAATTCTGTATACATCATGATCATAGATGGTTTTGCAAAGAAGCCACTTACAAGGATTGTCATGTTCCAGAGATCGAATATGAGATATCTAGAAAATTTCAAAATATAATGTAAACGTACTTTTGAGTTTTCGACAAATACAAATAAAACCCTGTACAATATAACGTAAAATTTTGCAAATGAGTTCGCATAAATAGTTGAATTGAAAGCTGCATTAACTACTCTGTTGAAGTTCGTTGATGCATCTCCACAGATAAAATAGTATGTTATGCAGATATAACGTAATATTACGTTAAGAAGATGACTCACCCATAAGTAGTTTTCACCCAATCGCAGCGAGGGTATTTTCCACACACTAGGTGCATGCGAATTTTTAACATTTCGTGCATAAAACGAGGGTTTTATTATCATATTTTATAGCAATAGTGTATGTTTCATATAAAGCAAAATATCATGGTTTCATTCTAGTACTTTCAAGCCCATAATGTTGTACTTATGACTTTTATATCGAAGTCTCAATCAAGCAGTTTTTTTAAAAAAAGCAAAAATTGATTAACGATAAAAGTAGCATTTTAGCTTGAGTTAAGTTAGCATTGTTTTAAACTACCAACATAAAAAACGACTGGTACGTAAAAAATCGAGAGGCAGATTCAGCAGCTGTATGATGTCAGAAACGATGATGTTGGGAACTTACCATAATGTTTTAGGTTAGATAATGTCGTTTTTAATACCAAAAATTTATTAATCTCACCTCAACAGAATTTCAGCAAAAATTGGTAGCTAATTATTTTAGTCAGAGCGTCTGAATGAATTCAAAGATCGCTTTTTTACGTTAACGTTAGAAAATTCTCTACACGCTTACCTTTGAACTCGCTAAAATCATTTATGGTTACCGAAATTTTCATTACAGAAAATCACAAGGTCTGAAAATATCGTAATTTTTTTTCAATCATTAATTAAAATTTATTGACTGCAGATCTGATATCAGATCTGGTATAAGTTCTGGTGAACGCACATCAGATCTTATGCCAAATCTTAATTATTATATCAGATCTGATATCAGATCTGATGTCGATTATCGTATGCGAATTCTGATATAAGATTTGGCATAAGATCTGATGTGCGTTCACCAGAACTTAAACCAGATCTGATATCAGATCTGCAGTCAGATCTAACATACCATTTTTACCTGGGAACTCTTAAAAGTAGCTAAAAATTCATCAAGCCTACGCATATCATCTTGAATTTAGAAATACTATGTGTAAGTCAAACTTTATACATTTATAATTCAAATGTCCCCAAAATAAGGTGTAATAGTGCCACCTTTAATTTACCTTCAATTTATATACTATCCTTCATTCTTTCTAGCTAGAATAAATTAACTTATTTTATACTTGTATCTCATGACGTAACCGATAAGTTGTTGGTTTTAGAACTTTTCATTCGGATTACCTTGGTTTGCATAATTTTTTTAAGTCCTTTAAAATATAATAAATTACTTCATTCCCTTGATTTAACAATAGTAATTACAAGTAATTATATCCAATTCCTTAGAGATTTTTATGCTTCGTGTTATGTAACCAAGATTTTATACAACAGCATCACGTAGGTAATGAAAGAATAAAAGAGGTAATTAAATAATAAAATTCAAAATAAAATCCGTCTAAGCGTTAGGATAATCAAAAGAAATTTAAAACATTTAATATAAATATCAATTATCACGGAAAATCCATTTATTGGTTCTACGTTGATAAATAACAAAATGCTTTGAGATTTACAGGTTATAATGAAATTTGAACATACTTTCAATGAGAAGTCTACATGAAAAAAGGATACTTCTAAAACAGTTTTAAAAAAGTGTATCTGTATCACAAGATTTATTTAAAGTAGAGTCTTATTTGTTTTAGAATTCCTACGCTTTACCGGTATAAAGAATGGCAAAGTGTTTGAATTCTGGGACTAATAAACTCTTGACTCAATCATTAAACTATTATTTATCAACTGAAAGGAAGTTTTATATACAATAAGCTGGAAGTGTTGGTGAAATTTTTCTGTGGAATACAATCAGATTCATAATAAGGGAAATAAACTCCACGAGTAAATTTGGTTCAAAAGTCATTTTTTCTGTTCTATAGGAAGGAAAAAATCCGTTGTAAATGAAATTAAACGGAATTACCAAAATGAAACCACTACTTCATTTCAATGGAGGATAAACGTAAACTTTATTCATAAAAAAAAAACTTGTTCAAAATATCGATATTATATTGCACGTGGGAATTAAAAAGGCATTCAAGGAGTATGAAATCAGAGATTTTTCGTTAAAACTAACATTTTTCATTTCAATTTCATTATACTATTAATTTCATTATACTATTAACATTCATTGAGTGGAATTCATAATTCGATATTTTGTCGATAATTTATTCTAAGTTTAATGGATATACGTAAACGGGATTTATATAAACGAAAATATACCCTCGGATATGTTGGTCAGGCAACGTGCAGCTCAAGTGCTTATTCTTGTGGAGATGTCTGATGGTGTACACAGCAAATTCGAAATTAGTTCATCTCAACGAGAGGACGTGCGTGTGGTTAATTTGGAAGTTCACTAATAAAAACGAGGACGGGGTGTGATTGTAGTATTGTGAAGTGATGTGTTTACACCAATTAAGTCGTAGTAGTAATGATTGTATGGTATTCTTAAAAGTTCAGGAGTAAATAAAGTAAAGATTATTCGTATACAAAAGTACTACATCCTCTTGTGGTTAATTCCCGACCTTCTCATTTATTTTCAGCATTGGACTACCAAAACTCACGGTGCACTTGGTGATAGCTCAACCCCATCTGCGGTAAGATGATCAGTATATGCTTATGGGAGCCTTCGCAGCGCGAGCACGGGCTAATGCCAAAGTACCTCGCACGTCTCAGAAAGCATTTCGGGCCTACCAACAGCAATTGAATACTTTCAATAAGCTTTTTGGGATTTTTATCGTTCTTTTCAAATCTGGCGTCAGATTTATGATATATGCACCCCTTTTTAAAAATACATTTGTTTAAACAAAAAAGCGTGGTTTTTCGAACATTTGTCTTGAAAATGATCGTATTTTTCACAACGATTACGCTTTCGGATGAGGATAAAACTCTGGACCTGGAGGCATACAGGCCTATACTAAAAATTAGCGGCGGTGGTTCATCCAGATTGAAGATGGTAGCCACCAAAACAGATGATTCAACGATTATCGGCTAAAAGACGATACGGCACATGTTATAATGCTTTGAGATGTTTTTACTCGGTAAGAATGGACTATACAAAAAAATGTTATGAACAAAAAGTTTAGAATTGATCAAAGAAACACGCGTGAATTTTTCAGAATTTTTTGGATGAATTTGGATATTTTTGGATGTGGCCATTTTATAAAAATTTCCAAAATCATCCAAAAAATTCTGAAAAAATGCATGCTTATTTTTTGATCAATTTTAAGTACTTTAAATTCAACTCCACTCAAGGACTAGAAGGAACTGTTCCGAAAATTTTGAGAGCCAAAAGATCAGTATTGATGAAGAGCTTACATCACAGTGGCATTGACAGTCAATGCAATTAAAATAAAATATTATTGATAAATAATTATAATTGGGATTTCCAAGCTCGGAAAGAAATATTTTTGGTCAATCCGGTTTAGTATGAACCAATTTCATTATTATAAGTGGAGTTCGTGTTGGGTCACCGCTCGAGTAACATCTCAACGCGATTGGGGTACAAAAGGTAAAATCTAAAAGGTCTAGACCGTAAGATCCAACGGCATGAATAGGTCCAAAATATCTAAAAAATCTCGAATCCAAAAATCGTAGACCCAAAAAATCAAATATCCACAGGAGCAATAAAACAAAGATATTAAAGTTGTAGGTAATGACCAAGGTCCTTAACATATTTTAGCTGAAAATCGTCTTCCACGTATTCATCATAACGCATCAAGATGTTCATAATTCGATCTTTGACTGCGGTGAAGTAACCATCAGGCTTCTTGTGAACGGCTTGACCCAACTGAATTAGACGCAGCAGTGTTTTGGTGTCACTTTGCTCATGTTGCAGCTCCGCGAGCAAAGTATAAATGCTGAGGTGTTTCTTGCCCACAATCACCGGGAACCGATTTAGCCAGCCTTCTGATGCGTTATTAGTTCTTACCATCAAACCTGATAATGATTCCATAGTACTAGTGCGTAACGGACTGTACTAATGATTCCATAGTAACGGCGTAACGGATATTTGTTTTCTGCAATGATTTGATTTTAAAAAATTAAGTAAAGGAGATAACAAGTTAAGAAAATAAGACTAACCTCAAAATACGGTACAACTTTGATCATAAAGACTTGAGGCAATTTTTCTTGTTCCTTGAAAAAATCAAAATCTTCTTCAACGTCATCCATGCGGACAAATGTCAAGATGTACATCGTCCGTGATGCTGTGCGTACGGAGTCATCATTGGGATCTTCGTAGTCACTCTGAAGCACCTGAGAAAGTATCAGTAAAAGTGCACAATTAGCAGTGTAAGAAGTGAGTTCATAAAAAAGAAAGAAAGACAGAATAAAAAATCGTACTTCACAAAAAAAGCGATACACGCATTGACAGAGATGGAATGGGCATAGCCGAACATTTCCTCCCAATTCTGCTGCTGCATATATGATGAACAGTTCAAAGTCAGACATAATACGAGGTTGTTGACGAAGTGAGATTCCGAATTCGCATCCACGGTCACTAAAAATTCGGAAAATTTTCGCATAGGCAATCTGCTTTTTTCCTTCCATCAACAATAGAACGGCACTAGATGGCCACTCCGAACTCTCTCGCTTCCCCCCTCTCAGCCGACGCCGGCCACACTCGGCTCGTCGCGCGGAGAGCGACACAGTTGTCAGGTGAATCTTCCTCGATCTAATTTACCTACTTTAGGTATGATTAGCGTTAATATTGTATGCTACCAGCATTAATATTGTATGTTATATAATATTGTATAGTATAATATTGTATGCTTTGGGCCTTTGGTTCATAAGCGGGAGAGAAAGAGTAGCGGATATTATATCCGTTACACCATACAAGGCTCTCTCTCTCTCTCTTTCTCTTTCTTTCTCTCTCTCTTTCTCTCTCTCTTTCTCTCTCTCTCTCTCTCTTTCTCTCTCTCTCTCTCTTTCTTTCTCTCTCTCTCTCTCTCTCTCTGTGTAAGTACGACAACTTCTATCTGCTTCTCTGTTTTCTGCTTTTTTGTACTGCCTCGGCCTGCCTACGGGCATATTCCTTACAGTTTCTTGCACGCTAATTTTGCAAGGGTCAACTACAGCTGGACCACTGTTCCATCCGTTACCCTTGCATTCCATTAAAACCCCTTTTTATATTCTGCACTGGGATTGCACTGGGATTGCACGGAGACGGCTCAACATCGCACAGCATCTGTTTGCTAGGCTAATCTTCAGGGTGAAGGAAGAGTCAAGCGAGGAGCCAAAAAAACTCTCCATTTCAACGAAGAGGCGCAGATTTTCACCGATTGGTTTGGGATATCGTCTGCTTGTGTGACGCTGATTACCTGTGCTTGTGCGAGTGTTCCTGACAGTGTACTTGAATCGAACTTGGTGGATATTAACTTGAGCTTATACTGTATCATTACATCTCTCATTACTCAATGTGCATAGCCTATTCTTTCTCAACACATCTTTCTCTTCCCATTGACAATGATTTCACTCTATACACACCATAGTTCTTCACCCTTTACCAATCTTCTCAATATCCCTCAATACCAATCTATAATTCCTCCTTGCTTCCTTCCATTATCATCGTTATCATCATGACCTCTTCAAGCAATAATACACCAGAGTGGGTGAATGTTTTCATGGATCAAATTATCATGCGCTTTGATCGGATAGTTTTAAGAATAGGATGAAACCTCTTAGAGATTGTATTGATGCAGTTGTGACTCGGATGGAGGGCGTAGCAAGGGCCACAGGCAAGTTGAAAGAGCGTCTGACCGAGCAGGAGAATGCCTTAAAGGGGAACGCTGAATCCATCTCAGCCATTCGACAGGAGCTTCTTCATGTCACCAAAACAGTTCAGAACATCCAATCGGCTGATTGTTCCCCTGCTCCTCAACATCCTCAACATCTTACAGACGACTGTGAGGTCCTGCTGTAAGGCTTGCCTCTTGAGTCGACCCTCACCGACAGGGCCATTCAGATAAAACCCTCTCGAATATAAGACTGCTACAGCATATCCGCTACATAACGCGAACAAGGAACTGGAGCCCACAAAATCAACGCAAAAATCCAAATAGTGGTCATACTCGTTCTCTGGTATTTCAGTGCTCCTCACCGGTCGTGCGCCATACAATCCTCTCTCACTCTCATAGGTTGTCGAATATTCGAACCCAATCACTCTTCAATACGGATGGAGAAGGTAATCTCTCTCTACGGCCAATTTGGCCAAAGCCAGTACATTTGGTGTACACCAAAGCACTTTCAGTGTCTCGGGTGTCAAGATATCCTAAACCATTTGTTCGTTAACCTCACCGTATTCATCCGCAAGCTACCCAATTCTCCACTCATTCCCATTCTTTCAGAAAATGACCTTGAAATTCATATACCTTCAATAACGTAATACCTATTCTATAATCATACTCAGAGAGAACCTACTTAATATACACCTAATCATTTGCACCATCTTCGCCTCATCCAAACATTCATATTCATCTAGTATTACTCTTATGTTGTACTGCTGTCTAGAATAATTTTGCCACTTATGCCTTTCTTGGAAGTAATGATTTTGCTTCTATTGGTGATATATTAATGCTACACTATTGCTATGTAATTGCTATCTTACTGCTAAACTATTATTATACTATTTCTAAATTACTGCTGTATCATAGCATATTGTTGTATTTTTATATTGTAATTGCCACATTGACGCACTTGAGCCAGATAGGGTCCCCCTAAGGCCGAATAAAGTTATCTCTCTCTCTCTCTCTCTGGGTATGTAACAACACGCACACTTTTTCGTGCTCCGCTATTAAGTCTCTTTACTGCAGTAGACCTGCCTTCGAGCGTTTTTGTTTTTCAGTTCTTGCATGCCAAAAATTGCAAGGTTCCTAGTGCACCAATTGGATTGTTGCATCTTTGACCCTGCAGTTAATAAATAACAATTTCTTTTGCGTGCTGAACAATTCAAGGTTAGTTTTCCACCACATGGCAAATTCCACCGGAGCGACACCTGTGTACTGAGCTAAGGTTAGGGTGAATGGAGGAGCCTAGAGTTCTGCTACCTTCACGTATAGCTGTTATTCTGTGCCCACGCGAGACTACCTGTTTTACTTCTGCTACGCCTGGGATTCTTCTTTTCTTCTAATCTGCAATTTGGCTCAAAATGGCAAGTACAGGAAATTCGCTGCAGCAGGAACTACCACCACAGCTTGCTGACTTCTCCAACGCCTCGACGCGAAGCTCGATAAGCTATCTACGCACCTTATGACGATCGAATCATCGATAACTCGGCTTGAAGGCAGAATAACAGCTCAGGAGCTGCGTTCGGAGGACCAGGCAGCTGAATTAGCCGATATTCGTGCTGACATTGTCATGGTCAAGAAGTCCTTGAGCTCTATACCGGCCTCTACCCCTCTGAGTTCAGTGTCTACACCAGCTAACTCTTATGTGTCGGACCCGTGTGAGATCCTTCTCACTGGAGTTCCTACAAACATCGAAATGACGGACGAGGAAGCTCTCGATAAAGTCTTCAAAGCCATGGGACTTAAAAACTACAATGAATTCTTGGTTAACACTCGTCCATGGAGGCCTAAACATAGACGCAAACCTACTCCTGAAAATACCAGAGCATTCGTCTTCAAATTGTCTTCTCCAAGCACTCGTGACCATTGCATGACGAACGCATCCAAACTGGCTTCAGTAAGCACTAGTAAGCTTTTTGGTAAGGGTGATGAGATGATTAGACTGCGCCACTTATGGCCAAGCGAGATCTTCAGTCTACTGAATAAAGCCTATGATGCTGTTCAAAAGCTGAATTATGCTCAGCCAACCGTAAGATATCTCACAGTTTTTATGCACGAAACGAATGGTTCAAAACCTATTCTTATATTGAACGAGTGTGACATCAGAGCATTGAAACCTAGGTCAAGATGACGTAATCCAGCCCACTGAATGCGCTCCTGCCAACAATCCTGAATGCACTTTAAAATGCAATGGGACTTCTTCACCATAACAACTGATCAAGAAACAAATGTTCATAAATTCACCTATGCTCGCCCAGTGAGCGAGATGCTCAATGATAATCTAGATCTTATTCTCTACTGTGCTATTTAATACTGTATATGTTGCTTGTGCAATGTCACATCGTCGTATGACACTCTATGCTGTACCACGCTACTTTTTATGTAACACTATGTCTCAAATAATCACGCTCTAGTGCATCATTTATAGTACTACATACTACAATATTATGCATTTTTATACTTAGTTATAAGTTTCATGCTTCATTGTAATTTTCCTTGGGCCAGATGGGGCTTGCCCTGCGGCCGAATAAAGTTATTCAAATCAAATCAAATCTCTCTCTGTCTGTCTATAGCCAAAGAACTAGCTCATTCACTAGTGGAGGTAGAATCGGGGTGATGTTCTCGAAATGGCAGCGAGCAATTCAGTCAGCCTTGTCGAAACAATACAAGTAGTTGTAGAGAAGCACCCGATAATCAATCGATGTGTTCGTGAGGTTGATTCGAAATGGGAGTGAATGATAATGCGTGAGACTGTGATGAAAAATGAGTTATGAAGCGATGATGTGCGAGGAGTTTTGTAGCGCAGCAGTGGCGCCTGCTGACGCAATGAATAGAAAACCTGGCAATCAGAAAAGAGCTTGAAAAGATTTTAAAGCGAGCTAGGTACACCGCTCCACAGAATGTTGAGTGCAAGCCGGACGAGCAGGTATTGGCGACGTCTTTTAACCGATAGCCAGCCAAGAGCCAAGCGATAAGGTGTCACGTGTTCACGAGCTGGTATAGAGGCAAAAACAAAACGAACACACACATTCTGAAGACGCTGCAATTTAAGATCAGACGAGGCCGAAATGTCATTATAGACAGCGGTCGCGTAATCAAGATGAGGTAGAACTAGGACTACTGTGAGCCTCGCTCTTAGCTAACGATTTAGCGCGTGCCTTTAAAAGCGCAATAAGTACAGAGCAAAGTGGCATTTTGACCTGAGGGAATTGATATGCTTGGTCCATAACAGCGTGGAACTGATAGTGCATTTGATGCTTGATGAGTATGCGATGCTAGTACCATTCAGAGTGATCTTGGGCAGAGTAGTTTTGTCTATGGAAGAGACGTGAGCGAGACTGCCGAGAATCATGTCCGTGGTTTTAGTCGGATTCTGATGGAGCTTGTTCTCGGCAGCCCAGGTCGGTGAGCGGTGGAGTGTAGAACCGTTAGGCGGTTGTGCCCAGCGAGGCTGGTCCTTTCTTTTTCCATAAATTAGTGAAACACTTCACTCTGCGAGGTAATATCACTACTGTTACATCGGGCGTTCTTCGTCCATCCGATATTAAGGGGGGTTTAGGTACCTTTCCCCCAAAAAAAAATTTTTTTTATTAACTTTTTTGATAGGATTTTTCCTCAGCTTTCCAGTGTCGTGATCGAAATTTTAAAATTTTAACTGTATCGTGATGTACAGCCTATTTAGTACCGTTACTTTTAAGATGATTTAGAAAAAATGAATGAAACAACTCAAAGGTATATCGCTGCAATTCTTTCATGAATCTCGAGACTTTCATAAGTCGGTAGCGCCATCTATTGATACAGAGTTTTATTCTTTGGTTAGAGTACATCTAGCAGAAATTTGTTTGTTTACATGGCTATAGGTGTACAGTAACGCCACCACTCGCAGCACGTGGCTTTCGGCATATCTTCTGTCTCTCTATGTTTCGTGCGCAAGCCCGGATCAAATATCAATAACAGTCTGCTGACTGCTTCTTGATTTTCCAATGGCTAAAAATTACATTTTTTTGAAAGTGAAAAAAGTACATGTACAGTGATGTTATATCTTTGCATCTTGACATAGTGTTTCATAATAAATCTATGAAGATATTTCAATAGTTTTTTATGAAAATGTGACCTTTTCAGCAGTTCAAATTCAAGAAATACAGCATTACATATGTAAATTGACATATATACATCAGTGTATATGTATGTCACTGTACTTTATGTATATGTGGGCTATTCCACAACAGGTGTTGCAAGCCCAAAAAATGAAGTTAAAACTTACCATTTACTCTTCAAGAACACAACGAAAAAATGAAAATCCTGAAGAGCACAGCCCCCTAGGTCCAACCCTCATGGATCTACAGGGGCTCAAAGTTGGATTTTCATGTTTTGAGGATATTCTTGGGGTGAGCTTTTTTGGGGTGCATATGAAAAAATTTTAAACCATGTTTTTTTATGTAAAATTTGATGTAGAATTTAAATCTGTACTCAGATAAGACATTCATAAACTCAAAACCCCTTAAAATTGAAAAAATAGTGTAAAAGACCATCAAAGTCAAAAAATAAATATGTTCATATACCTCAAATCAGCCCATATTGTAATATCTGCGGGTCACAGATCCTTACCAAACTTGTTTGGGGGTCTTCTTGTCCATAATAATGAAGCCTCCTATGGTTCCTTTATTCCAATGGGCCCTGGAAACCATTATAAAGCACCATAAAGTATATAATATAATCTAATGTATAAAATACCATATATTAGCGTATAATGGTATCAGGTTTACACAGTCAAGTCTAACTGACTGAGAAGTATTTATAGTTTGAGTTTTTAATGTCCAAAACACCTTTTCAATCAATAAACAATTTAACTCAATCGGTTTACTGAAAAAGTCTGAAAAAGCGAACCCATTCAAGCTAAAATTTATGCATTTATCAACTAATATTTATATTAAATCATGTAAAAATATTTTCATTTATAAAACTTACTGTTCTTTCTTTATCACCTATTTCTGGCCCTCAAAACATATGTAAATTCACTCCAGATGGGTGTCAGGAATAGGTGAAGAGAAGGGATATGTGAGTTATACAAATAAAAACATTTTCATATAATTTACATCAATATTTATTGTTTGGTACGTTAATTTTAGCTTAAATTGGTATGCTCTTCAAAACTTACACAGCAAACCAATTGAGTTCAATTGTTTATTGTTTGCAAAAGTGTTTAGAATGCATAAAATTTCACGTACAAATATTTTTGAGAGAGTTAAACTTGACCGTACAAGGCCTGATACCAATAAGTGGTATTTTATACATTATATTATATTATATATACTTTATGGTGCTTTATAATGGTTTCCAGGGCCCATTGGAATAAAGTAACCATAGGGGCTTCATTATTATGTACAAGAAGACCCCCAAACAAGTTTGATAAGGATCTGTGACCTGCAGATGAAAGGCTCTCCTTGTGAGTCTCTATTACAGATCATTTTGTAGCTTGCGAAGGCCCAAAAAACATGGTTTTTTCCTCATTTTCCATGTTTTTCGGCTCTCTGCAAGCTACAAAATGATCTGTAATAGAGACTCAGTTACCAAACTTTATCAGAAGTTGTATTTTGATGTATCGATGAACATATTACAATATGGGCTGATTTGAGGTATATGAACATATTTATTTTTTGACTTTGATGGTCTTTTACACTATTTTTTCAATTTTAAGGGGTTTTGAGTTAATGAATGTCTCATCTGAGTACAGATTTGAATTCTACATCAAATTTTACATGAAAAAACATGGTTTAAAAATGTTCTCATATGCACCCCAAAAAAGCAGAGTAACAAGCAGAATATCCTCAAAACATAGAAATCCAACTTTGAGCCCCTGTAGATCCATGAGGGTTGGACTTAGGGGGTTGTGCTCTTTAGAATTTTCATTTTTCATTGTGTTCTTGAAGAGTAAATGGTTAGTTTCAACTTCATTTTTTGGGCCTGCATCACCTGTTGTGGAATAGCCCATTTGTATGACTGTATCATGTGTATTATTCATGTATATTGTTGCATGTGATAAACAAGATTAGTGATAATTGATCAATTTTGAGTGATTTTTTTTCCAACTATAGATCCAATGTTTTATGAATGTGAGTGAATAGGTGGAGGACTGAGTTCAAGTTCTAATGTGAGATTGTGTACATTTGTGTGAAAAGTTGATTTGGACATAATCAACTTAGTTACCAGTTTCCACATAAAACCCATATTAGCGTATACTAACATTTTAGTACAACTTATAAAATGTAGTGATAAAATTGTAGCATTTGGCGCTGTGTGTCGCTCTGGGATAATTGAACATTGGCCTTGTGGGTCTTATATGTTGAAAATTCAAGTTGAATTACTGTTTTTTATTGTCCAAAAAGTTTAAAGCAGCCTCAGTGATATGAGAGTATCATTATGACATAAATTGGTGTATTTTTGTTTTTTTTTAACTCTTGGGCAGTTACGTTTCATCTCAAAATTGCTTTGTTGCCGTAACTTTCCATGTGAACCGTTTGAGCAAATGAGCTGAAATTTTCAGGGATTGTTCTACATGAGAATGGCTACAAACGCAAGCACTTTCAAAGGTATTGGGAAAAATGAGCACTTTTTTCAGGCTATATTGTAGCATAATCTGTCATTTTATCATATATATTAATGAATAAATGTGTATTTGTGGCTGGCAAATTGTGTATAACTAATTAAAAAATCTGAAAGGGCTTGCGTTTGTAACTACACATCTAATGATCAAAATGAGACCCCAATGACCATGATTGAACCATCGGTTCTAGCGGGAACCGGGCTACCTGTCAGGACTGTGGGCTTGCTTCATCGAGGAAGGTTCTATGGTGACTGGGACCTCAATTTACATTTACCAAAGTAAAAAACTTTTGAAAAAGAGTGAAAAATACAGAGTTTTCTCTGTTTATTCCAAAAAAAAAATTGTTTTTCTTATTTCTAAAAATTTTTTTACAAATGTAGGTTTAAGGTACGTTTCCCCCCTCAATTGGCTTATTTAAGGTAGGCAGGTAAATTGGAAATAAAGAGACACTAGTGTGTTGCGGGACATGAACTTTTTAATCTTATGGAAATTTATACCTTACGAGCTATGCTATAGTAGCTTGAGATTATTGGCTTCCGACGGGCGAGTTACAATGGTGATAAGGACCGCTGGCGACTCCGGCGGAAGCTGATAGTAGACGGCCAAACTCCCGATGACGAAGTAGACGAGGCCTTGTTTATTGTCCCTAAACTTGATCAGCGAAACTGCCGATGACCGATAGTAGAGGCGGCGGCTTAGTTCACTCGAACTGCTAGCGACTAAGCCCAACTCAGCTTTCCGAGACCGAGTCCAAGTAGGCTTTCAGAGACTAAGTCCCCTTAAGCTCTCAGAGACTAACAAGGAGAGCGTTTCAGGTCCGGGTCACAGATCTTTACCAAACTTTTTTGGGGGTCTTCTGGTACTCAATACTGAAGCTCCCTTAGGGCCCATTTTTTAGAGGATTTTCCACATTATAAATAAATCTATGTTATTTTCTATATCGATATAGAAGTACTGAAACGAAAAAATGCAACGATCAAAAGTTTTAAAACTTTTCAAAGAATCTGCTTGAATTTTTTCATAATTTTTGGGACCATCCATCACTTAATTCAAGAGGCTCAAATTTGACGCCTTTTTAATAGATTTTAGGACTTCTTAAAAAGAGTGGTAGATGGTCCCAAAAATTCTGAAAAAATTTAAGCAGATTCTTTGAAAAAATTTAAAACTTTTGATAGTTGCATTTTATTGTTTGAGGAGAGTCATACACCAATTCACTCTTCCTTGCCATTTTTTTTATATAAACCACAGTTTTATGTCAATCTACATTTTCTACATAAAATTGACATCTTTGAGCCCTAAAAAATGTGAAAAAAATTGCAGAATAGGCCTTTGCATCTAAACGAAGTTCATTTTTGCTATTTTAGCTTTTTGGCACTGTGCACAAGGTTCAGATCAGAGTTTTTGGGTTAGAAGATCCTGATAGGTCTCAAAATCTTTTGAAAAGTATCCTTTATGGGCTGAGTTTTGTGGAATTTTGATTAGAGTTATAAAAAAGTTTGTATGCCAAAAGATGTGAAAAAAGCAAGATATAAAAAAAAGTTATCAATGTTTTTGAGCACACATTGAACAATAGAACTGATATGGAGGCCTCAACCACTTTAGATAATTTCCCAGATTTTTTTTACGCGTTTCCTCAATGGTTAAAATGGCATTTTTCCAAAATTTTATCCAAAAAAGCAGGGAAATGGTCGATTTGCAGTGCTTACTGCAATCAATACCACGACTTGACGCATGATGAAAATCATAATGAGGAAACAACAAAAATCATAGGAGAGTCTGACCTATCACACATCGAAGGTCATTCGCTGTCAGTAAAAGAATCCAATAAAGATTTGCTCAGATAAATCTGAAGTACTAATCAAATCAGTCAACTAATGACAACTTCAAGTATACCCCAGGAAATAAACAGAAAAAGAACACCAGAACGCTCAAAGAGCTGAAACAATACGAGATGAAGACGACAAAGATAATTTACAAAAACATCGTAACAAGAAGCACAAAATGTCCGAGCAAAAAATTACATTGAAAGAATTGAAAGAGAACGCCAATAAGGCAGTTAAAAAAAGCTCGCTATAAATAGCAATATTGTATCTCAATTTCTGTTTGATATTTATGGGAAATCAGACATTGAAGATATTTTAAGAAATGTTACTTGCTCAATAAGTATGAACTCTACGAAAAATTTAAAAAGAACAAAAAAGTCTTAGAATTTGTCGAGGAAAGCGTATAAGTTTTTTCAGATTTTTTCTAGACATATGCCCGAATTTGTAGGTCAGGTTCTGAGGGAACTACCTTAACAGCATACAGTCCTGTATAATGATTATAGCATGCCACAGATCTCCAGGAAGCAACTTGACACGAGAGCAATGGGATAGGATTGCAAAAAATTTTACTAGTCGGCCGACATTGTTGGAAGGTGACTTAAATGCTCACAATACTATATGGAATTGTGACTGTAAAAGTGCAAACGGAAAGAGATTGGAGAACACAATTAAAAGTTATGATCTTTATTTGAATAATGATAATAAGTCAAATTTTATAGATATTCATAGAAATTATGTCTCCAATCTCGATCTGGTGTTAAGTAAGATGTCTCTTGACGACAAAATTAATATTTCTTTGTCCGACGAAACCTGCGAATGCCCTCACAAACGGAGCAATGTTCTCGCTTGAGCTCGGCAGTACGCGGACTGAGCGAGCTACTTGTGTGTGGGCCGCAGAGAGGGGGAAGCACGAGCGTCCGCATGCGGAGCTGCGCAGCGAGGTCGAGTCATTAACTGCTCGATTGAGATATCGATCGGACAGTGACCCAAATTTCAACGCGCAAGCCGAGAAACATCCGTTCGAGATCGTAAACGTAGTCGAGTATTCATAGTTCGAGATTTCACATGTTAAACTTGATTTTATCCAAAGAAATCGTGATTTAAAAAAAAAAAAAATTTTTAATTTGTTGATTTTCCAAATGGAAATCATTTGAAATCTCAGGGGTTTTGTGCAAATATTGCGTCCTTCATATCTAAACTAAAAGTTAGCAGGGTTCCGATTGAAAAAATTAATGTTTAAACAAAAAATGGCCGTCAAAACAACATTATTTTATTCAATCTAAACCTTGCTAACTTTTAGTTTAGGAATTGAGGACGCGACATTTGCACGAAACCCCGTATAAAGATACTCAAAAATGATGTCTTAAAGATGTTTTTAACACTGCGTGCGCGAAACACGGGCTTTCTAACCTTAAATCGTCAGAAAACCTTAGTTTCTCCCAAGCAGAGTTAAAAAATATCGTTTGCAATTAGTCCGCGAGGAAGTTGACTCACCCAGGAGTCTTTGCAAACAACTCCTGGATGAGTCAACTGCTTCGCGCACTTGTAACAAAATATACTATTTAGTTTTTGAAGCTCCTAATATCAACATAATACCAATTCCTAGATGGTCCTGATAAATAACGATACTGTTCGATGCTAACGATGCTGCGTATTTGATGCTGTTATGAGGATATTTCATTTTTCTACAATTTGCCTGTGACGACAAACGCCTAAATAAACACCTAAATTTGAAACTAATACTAAGTCTTTGCGTGTTTGACTGACTCAGCATTAAGTGATGAGGGTATGGTGTTCATTTATTTTACTCTAAAAATTTCCTTAGGCAATCATAAAAAATACATAACATTTATACAGGCTCATGAAAAATAAAAATGTTATTTCGTAAAAACATTAATTTTGTATAAAAGTTAATGATGAAACCTTGTTAGCATCTGATATGATTCAAATGATATACATAATTAAAACCCATGTGAGCTATTAAATCTCATAATAAACGATCTTATTTTTAATAGTTGATTAATACATAAGCTTTTGCATGATATTGTCTTAAAATGAAAAAGAAAAATGTTGTAAAATACTTTCTTTCCTTTTTAGAAGCTGACTACACTTTAGATGATTCGTTTTGGAATGAAGAGACTCCTGCTGGTAACTGTTTGCATTTACTTTATGCTTAATTTTTTGAAAGTTTTTAGAATATGGTCCTGTAATCTAATGAGTTTCAAATTTTTTATTACTTTTTTGTAAGGGTGATTAGCGAGTGTCGAATAGAATAGTGCCTTGATAAAAATATTGTATCACAAAGAAAAATCGGAGGCTTAAGAACTGTTATATATGGTACCGCATTTACTAGAGACATGAAGGGAATTCATGATCTGTTGGTCCTCTAGTTCTTGGGATTGGAGGTGAAATAATGAGCACGAGGTTAAATTGAACTTTCTTTATTCAAATATTTGTCGTGTTGCACGTTTCGAAAAGATTTGCCCGTTCCCTCCTCTCTGCACGTAACATCAAGAGAAGATTCAAATTTTTGTAACAAATGCTTGTAATGATTTTTAACAATGGCGCTGTAAAACGGCGTCATACTGATTCCACATTTGAAGGGGGTACCTGGGTGGTAACGCTTTTCGTTCTCTAACGGCTTTGTTTTCACGAATGTATGTTCGCTAAGATAATTAGTCAAAATTAAAATTAAATTTATACTCTTATGTATGCATGTTCTCGTATTAAAACTAACATTGAAAAAACGGGCAACTGGCTGAAATTTTTCCGGAATTGCATCAAAGAACGTGTTACTTGGAAGACTGTTTCATATGCTTCTTGCGTTTTACTCGACAGAAGAGAATATAGAAATGGAAGATCTATATTCATTTTGACGCCACGAACCAGTTGCTGTACAGATCCCATTATCAAACAGTTAATAAAAAATATTGGGAGCTGTTTTAAATGTTCCATCGAAATACCAGATGCGGCTTCTTGCTAACAAACTTAAATTTTCTCTTGTTAAAAATAATAAGATGCGGTTCCCTTTGTCGTTGTCGTTTCCGTTTTTGAATGACTCGTAAATCAAAAACAGTTCTCCCACCTTGGAATTACGAAAACGTTCAGGAATATCGAGTAGCTCATCCAGGTTACGGGAATTGGATGGCATTTTTCTCTTAAGCTCGCACTGAATCACTTCATTAACGTTGGCTCGATCAGGAAACTCTGCTAACACAGTAGACGTCACGTCCTGTAACCGTCGTAAAATTTGTGAAGGTGGTACATCAGGATGATCAGATGCCTTTTTCTTGATGTCAGTTAGCATATTCAATGCTGCAACAGCCTCACGATTTAGAGCATGAGTTGGGTGATCCTGTGAAAGCCCACCTGTTTTAAGACTGAGCGATTCACCACCCCCAGTAGTTGTAGCTCACGCTCTGCACGAATATATTTTTCTGCACCTCTAATAGCGTGTGGTATTTCTTTCATTGGAATGCTTATAATATATATAGCCGTCTATGTGTAAAAAAGATGAATTTCACAAGCTTTGCCTCTTCCACGGGCTCGGGGAGACACCACCGCTCAGGCACGCCGAGTACACCCGCAAGAAGGTATCCGGGCGCAGGGCAACGGCGAACTTGAGAGCCCTGTTTGGTACACCATCGGGTCCGGGTGCTGCATCATTCCGGATCCTGGCGCAGGCTCCTCGCAGCTCCTCCAAGGAGACGCCAGGGACTACGGCACCGGCAGGTCCCGCTGGAGGCCGGATCAGCGCCTCGGTCACCGTCGGGAACAGCGTGGCGACTGTCCGATGTACCCGAGATGGTTCTCTTGGAGGCGTCACCCTGGGGCCCCTCAGGCGCGACATGACCGTCCCGTATGGCCGGCCCCACACGTCCCAATCGACCTCGTCGCAGAGGGCGCTCGAGCATCGGCGCTTGCTCTCCTCGATTGCAGCGCGCAGTCGGCGTCTCGCGATGACGAAATCAACGCGTCGAGCATCCTCCACGGGCCGTCCCTGCGCTATTTGGGCAAGTCTGCGTGCTTGCAGGTACTGCCGATGAAGGGCGGCGATCTCGTCTGTCCACCAGTAAACGGGCTCGCGGCGGTGGCGGCGCCCTCCGCTGGACATCGACGCGCCGCAGGCCTCGGTGATGGCGGAGATAAGGGCACCCGCCATGTCCTCCGGTCGCTCGGGCGTCGCATGAGGGATCTTCGCACCGGACAGCCGCTCGGAGAAGACCTCCTCATCCAGTGTGCGGGCGTTCCATCTCGGTCTCGGGCCCGCCGAGCCTCTGTGAGGTCTATGATCGCTCAGGTTGAAGGTGATAGCTCGGTGGTCGCTGTTCGTGACGACTCCCCTCTCCACTCGCCATCCCGCCACTCTGGGGGTGAGCGAATCGCTGGCGAAGGAGAGGTCGATGATGGAGCTGCCCTGCGGACCAGTGAAGGTCAGCGTGTGTCCGGTGTTCATCAGCACGACGTCCAGGACGGAGAGCGCGTCAAGGAGAGTGACGCCACGAGGCCATCGTGTGTGACCAATACATGTTGTGATGTTGATACGAAAAATAGTTTAAAGATGTACATATAGAGTGTGCATTGGATTTTTTCCAATATTGAAATTCATTCAATAAGCATAGGATCTCGTCTTAACCCAAAGCGAATATAATTCAAAAGAATGAAAAATATCGCAAAATAGCGCACGAGTTAATAATCGAATAAGAGCTCGAAATTTTCTGAAAAGTGAAAATTCTGAGTTTGAACTATTGTAGTACGGCCCAAAACCTTTCCGAATCACCGGACAGAATTTGGTTAAAATTTTTTCCGCGAAGATCTCGTAGCTGACACAAATGCAATGATTTCTCACGCAAATGGAAAAAATATCGCAAAATAGCGCGAGTAAAGAGGGCAATGAAATATCGTTTTTGTTTTTCGGAATTACTGAGAGTTCAGTTCCTGTATCAATCAAAATTATCAATAAAAAAGTTTGATCCTAAATGAAGAGGCGTTTGGAGCTTGAAGTGCTCGGAACAATTGCTTCACAGATGTTCAGGCTACTTAGTTTAACTTTCTTGACTCGCACCATTCCTTTTCATATTTAGGAACAGCACAAGGTGGGCCTGAGCAATTCTCGGCTTTCTCTCTGTACCTGTAGTGATAGTAGTAGAGATCTTTATGTGATCCAAAGTTCATCCTCATTTTTTATTTAGAACGTTCAGTTTTATCCTTCTTTTTAACAGGACGAGATTTTCTCGAGTTGGTTTTGGCTGAGATTGTACAAATCACCTTCTCTGAAATACTAGTGACAAAATCTTTTGAGAAAGGTGCACTGATATGAGGCGAGATGGAAGCAATTTGTGTGTAGCCTAAAGGTTCAAGACGCTCATGCAAATGGTCAGTCTCAGCAATGGTTTATAGTGCATTTGAGCTGGTAATAGCTTAATCAAGCTGGACACCAAGTTTATTCGAGCGTGCTTTAGGCCAAAGGAAAATAAGGTGTTATCTGGTATGTCCTCGAGCAAGAGCCTGTATTTCTGTAAAAAGTTCTGAGGATTTTTTTGTTAGAAAGAGTGCAATCACGAAAGAGTTGATTTATATTCTTTTGAACTGACTGAAAGGATTTTTTATTGGATGATCTTTAAATGTCCCATATTTATTGTCAACAAGAAGAAAACAAATAATAGGAGAAATCGATTTACAAATGCCAGGTGTCAGCGCCTTGAGCAGAGTAAAATGTTTTATATAGTCATCCATAATGTTGAGCAAGTGAAGTTTACTTTCAAAAAGAATGAACCACAGTGCTGGATCATGTTGAAAAAAGGAGGAACTGTTACCTATCTGTTCCTGTATGCCGCATTTGCAAAAGTAGCCTGTGGGTATGGTGCTTCATTATGAATAGTCTGAGCGTGACTAAGGCTAAGAGCGGTTGCTGCAGATAAGGGGTGTATCCTGAACCACCTGAGTGGCAGGGGTGTTCAGGAACTGTTGACAGAAAAGTTGGAGCTTGTGTACTATGCCAAGATGGTACTTGCGTCTATATTTTCTTTGACTCCTGTTACCCCGTCTCCTATCGGCTGGGCGCGTGGCAGGAATTCGTTCGTAAAACCAAGTTTTTTGATACTCAATTGTTCATAACTTTTGAATCGTTTGAGTCTTCAACTTGAAATTTGTTTTTTAAATCTTCGTTATTAGATTACCAATGGATTGAGATATCTATGAATAAAATCGAAATGGGTATACTTGCCGAAAAATTGAGTTAACTTTGAAGTAAATTTTCTCAATGAAAATTAACTTTTTTTAAAAAACTGATACACCCATTAGAAAGAACAGACAAAAATCAATCAAGATGCATATGCGCAATATTTTTTCAGGCCTAATTGCATCGGCCATGGCGAGTTACAAAAGTTGCGATGCATTAAAAAATGCCCCGCGCGAACGCATTGTCTGGTTAAGCGTGAAATACGTCATATACGTGTTGCCAGGTTAGTGCCTGAATGATAATTAAATGTCCAAAAATATTAGATCCTGCGCAGCGTACTCAATGCTTGTTCCGTTAAAAAAGAGATACATATCATCAGTGTGGAGCGTGATCGATGCATCGATGCTTACTTACATTCTTGAATATTCGAGATTTTTCAAATTCCATTCCATCCCATTCCATCAAATCAATGTTTCAGTATAATAGATATACGTGCTGCTAAGTCAGTATCTCAGCCATGACCAAGGCTTATGAGCATTGTAAATATGCCAGGCAAAGCATGACAACGTGTTCATCATAAAAAAGAACTACTTCTGTATAATAGTTATTATGCGTATCATCAGTCTAGAGCCTGTGCGTTACATCAATACAAACGTACATCACTCGCACTTCCCGAGATATGGCATAATTTACACATCTCCATGTTCATGTTTATAGCATATCCACGCCGCATCAGGAAAGTGCCGAAACAATCTGTCAATATTTACGCGATTTCCGTGTGTATGAAAAATTCAGAATTTGATCCGAGCAAGCCTATGGTCTTTACGGACAATTCGTGTCCCCAGGTCATATGACATTGACAGGCTAGGACCTGCAAAATGCATGAAATGTTTATCAGATAAATGTCATACTATTAATTAGGCTACTGCCAATGCAATTCATCATTTTTTACCTGGATATTGCCCGGAAAGAGCCTAGTACACGTGTAAAATACTCACGTATAATGCGTGTAGCTAGGTCAATGCTTGCGCAACGTTAAAATTTTTACGTACATTGTATTATGGAAGTGATGATTTTAACGTGATATTTATTCAATAAGCGTGCAGAGAATCTCACAAAATCGAGGCTATAAGGCAAAGTTATGGTAACAGATTTATAGTTATTGGGCTACATATCATTGATATTGACCCTCTTAGGTCTCTGCTTCTAATAATGCACACGCTTATCAACATATATCTCTACAAAATGATCAGGGTAGACATTTTTATGCAAAATATCACAAACAGCACTTATATGATACAATTTTAATTCTTACCTTTACGCGCCCGAAATATGAATTCATTGAGATTATTTCAGTAGTGGACGCTGTACGACTTACCATTTTTACCTACACAGGCGTAGCCTGAACTGCAGGATTATTAATTATTTAACTTTTTAGCGATTGTTAAAAACTAATACGTATTCTCTTTTTGGAAAACTCGCGGGAAGTTATTTTTATTATATCTGATTGAAACGGAGCATCTGAAAGATGATTTTTCTATGTTCAATCGTAATATTTATTATTTTTTAAAAAAACGAACGAAACTTATTACGATTGAACATGGAAAAATCATCTTTCAGATGCTCCGTTTCAATCAGATATAATAAAAATAACTTCCCGCGAGTTTTCCGAAAAGAGAATACGTATTAGTTTCTAACAATCGCGAAAAAGTTAAATAATTAATAATCCTGCAGTTCCGGCTACGCCTGTGTAGGTAAAAATGGTAAGTCGTACAACGTCCACTATATGATACTTATGGAATCACAAATCAAAAAGTAGCAAAGCTCTATTTACCAAATTATAAATGGTGT
The DNA here is from genome assembly GCF_000599845.2 of Trichogramma pretiosum. Taxonomy (NCBI): domain Eukaryota; kingdom Metazoa; phylum Arthropoda; class Insecta; order Hymenoptera; family Trichogrammatidae; genus Trichogramma; species Trichogramma pretiosum. Next base: position 177,420 of record NW_019641661.1, read on the forward strand.
CAATTTTAAGCTTTATCGGGTGTTGACATGTAAAATCAATCGTTCTCTCTGAAGAAAAATCTTCCCTATACTAATCAGTAACGATATCCATACTAATCCTAGTAAATCTAACATTCAAGAAGCTAAGGCAACTATTCACAATTCACATCGATGTCAGGCAGGAATTTTTATACCTATTATGACTATTGAATACCTCGAGAATGATATTAATGTGCTCAACATTTACACGAGCAAAACCATTATCCACATATCTATACGAAAACAAAGGTACAACACCAAACTAGCTCTGCAGCATGGTTGCAAATTTTTTTAATTGACAATTAACAAATTAACAAATTGAATTTAATTGATTAATTGATCCGAGTTCAATTAATCAATTAAATGTAATGGATCAATTGATCAGAGTTCAATTAACAAATTGAATGTAATTTCTTAAGGGCTCAAAGGGGGCTTAATGGGACACACCTGTGTTTATGTCTATAAAAGCAATAACATGAAAATTAAGGATTAATATCAAACTTTTTGGTTAATTCTTATGTTAAAATATGTTTTTACAGGTCCTTTTACAACAAAAAATATGTCTGTAGTTCCTTTTATTATTAAAATTCATCCAGGATTCATATATATTGAATTGTATTTTTTAAGTCCTTGACCGCATCATTTTGAGAACAACAATTATTCAATTGGATTCCTTTAGGTCTCAAAAGTTTTGTAATTTAATTCCTTTCCACTTAAGTGTAGCAGAATTTCAAGAAAAGGCTTGGAAATTTTTATTCATATAAAAGTATAAAGAAAATGACAAAAATAGCTATTTTAATAACGCTTATTGCTATATTTGGAGATGAGTAGATTAAAAAAATAACTAAATAAAAAATCTGCTACACTTAAGTGGAAAAGAATTTAATTACAAAACTTTTGATACCTAAAGGAATCCAATTGAATAATTGTTATTCTCAAAATCATGCAGTCAAGGACTTAAAAAATACAATTCAATATAATATATTGAATTTTTTGTAGTAAAAGGACCTGTAAAAACATATTTTAACATCAGAAACAAAAAATTTCAATATTAATCCTTAATTTTCATGTTTTTGCATTCATAAACATAAACACAGGTGCGTCCCCTTAAAATCGAAAAAATTTTTATTTCATTTTCGAGTAAGATTTTTTATCCCCTTTCCATTGCATTTTTCGAAACTTCAAAATTTTGATCATTCACTGAGATACAGCTGTTTCCGTGAGCCATTTTCGTATACTTTGCGTGTTAAATTTTTTCTTCTTTTGCATTTTCTGGCGTTTTATGTTTTTACAAAGTGCACCTCAACTGTCGTAACATTCGAAAGGGTATTGGCCACTATATCCGCCTTTAGTGAATGTTAATTTTAGAATTCCCTATAAATTTGGATTTCTTGTTTTTTGGATATTTTTATTTGGAACTGAATAATTTTGGAATTAAAAATTCTTGGGACTAATAATTTGGGACTTTTGCATTGGAACTTTTGTTTTGGGACTTTTGTACTTATACCCTCCAATCAATCGTACTAATAGCGTAGTGATGTACCTCATACCTGCGTGAGCTTGTCGCTCGAGCTCACCACTGCAAAAAAACCAACTCACCAAACGGCACGGCTCAGCAAACCTGCACTCGGACGAAAACCACTCCCGAATGAGTCATCTTCTTCACACACTTATTACATAATATACTATTTTCTTAACACCGCAAAAATTATTAGTTCTGTTTTTATTTTTCATAAAAATTTTCTGAGGTACTTAGATAGTCATGTTCACCCTTCATTATGTCTTTATCGCAATTCCTTAACGGTAAGATGACTAAAAAAAATCGTAAGCTTGATTTTTTTCAAAAAATTTTTTTTTTGAAATGACTAAAATCAACATTTTGAGATCAGTTTTTACAAGGGTGTTAAATTTTAAATCGAAATAGATGCATGCAAAATGTTTTTGAGGCTTGAAACTACGGAAACCGTCGTTAAAGGGAAAATTCATAAGTGTTTTCAACTCTTTTTTTAAACTTAAGTATTAATTGTGCATTTCTGAGTTGAGAAAATATAATCAATACCGTTAATTTAATAATGATACAGGTGAGGTGGAGCGTCTTTTGCGACAATACCAACAAAACGAAGAATTGGTAAAAAATATAGGAGCACACTTTTACCAGATAATATATCCAGTGCAATTAAGACACCACGAAAAAATGGGAATATCTACTAGGGAAGCGGGGACTCCTCGGGTAAGTAACACGCATTCTATTCTTAAAATTAAAAAACCGCTGCCAATTTATTGGTAAAAAGCTTCCTTATAAAGATGTTATTTTTATGTTTAAAAACTAATATAAATAAACCAAACCTTTATTATTAATAAATTATTTATAAATATCCAATTTGAACTATTAAAAAAAAATTTTACATAGAGTACATTGCAGTACTGACAAGGAGACCGCCCGACTTCTGGGTCATGGATTTGCTCCAACATTTTTTTAGGGTGTCCTAGTACCCAATACTGAAGCTCCCTGTGCTTAGTTTGATCTCATGGGCCTTAGGGCTGATTTTTTAGAGGATTTTCCACATTATAAAAAAATTTTAGTTATTTTCTATATCGATATAGAAGTTCTTAAGGGGAGGCTCTCATCTAGCACCTAAAAAATGACGTGTTTTTCGTGATGTTTTTTTTTCGTGGAAGAAAGTGAATAATGCAGTCAAGTTTTTTGGTACTTATAGAGTATGTATTTAACTATATTTAAAAATTTTTTCAGACCAAAATATCGAATTATTTATCGCCTAGCAGCGTTTGATGGAGGTCGTGTTAAAAAAAGATACCTCAACAGCCGCCAAGCTAGCGCCTTCAGTTTTTGCCCGAAATTAAAAATGCGAAGTTCCTCTTAAACTAGATGACATTTGTTGGAGGTTGAACTCAAATGATTGCAAAAAAATTAAAAATTGATAAAATGGCGGACTTCGGAGAAAAAATATCTTTTTTGCTCTTTTTTGGCTCTTTTAACCCTTTAACGCCCTAAATTGCAATTTTGCGCATAAATGTTTGATCGATTGAAAACCATAGATAAAGTTGATGTTTTTTCTCAAAAACTCATACTCAGGGGTTTTGGGGTGTGTTCTTTCAGAATCCGGTACTATTTTTGCAAAATGTTAACAAAATCATTGTTTATTATGCAAATGAAAAAAAAAACGTGATTTTTCGACTTGAAAATTTTTTTAAAAGTCGATTTTCAACCTTTTCCTGCTCTCGGAGGGCTTTGGAAACCCCAAAAGTCATGCAATTTTGCTATAAACCTTCGAGAAAAATATTATCGGGATTTTCATCTAGACCCTTTGCTTCTAAAATGGCGGATTTAGACCATGCAGCTGTATCAAACTTCATCAATTTTTTTCTCGACAACCGTAAGCTTGACGGAAAATTTTCGTAGGACAAAAAGGGTTTGAAATCTTTCAGAAAATACGTGTGAATTTTTTCAGAATTTTTTGAAAATATTTTTGATTTTTCAAAATTCGATTATTTTGCAAAATATTCAAAATTCATCCGAAAATTCTGAAAAAATTCACACTTATTCTTTGGACGATTACAAACACTTTTTGTTCAATAAATTTTTTTTCTAAAGTCAATAATGAGCGAGTAAAGTATTTTTAAGTATACAATCAGAAAAATACTTTACGAATTTTGTACTCGCTCATTATTGACTTAAGAAAAAAAATTTATTGAACAAAAAGAGTTTGTAAGTGTCCAAAGAATAAGTGTGAATTTTTTCAGAATTTTCGGATGAATTTTGAATATTTTGCAAAATAATCGAATTTTGAAAAATCAAAAATATTTTCAAAAAATTCTGATAAAATTCACACGTATTCTCTGAAAGATTTCAAACCCTTTTTGTCCTATAAAAATTTTCCGTCAAGGTTACGGTTGTCGAGAAAAAAATTGATGAAGTTTTATACAGCTGCATGGTCTAAATCCGCCATTTTAGAAGCAAAGGGTCTAGATGAAAATCCCGATAATATTTTTCTCGAAGGTTCATAGCAAAATTGCACGACTTTGGGGGTTTCCAAAGCCCTCCGAGAGCAGGAAAAGGTTGAAAATCGACTTTTAAAAAAATTTTCGAGTCGAAAAATCACGTTTTTTTTTTCATTTGCATAATAAACAATGATTTTGTTAATATTTTGCAAAAATAGTACCGGATTCTGAAAGAACACACCCCAAAACCCCTGGGTATGAGTTTTTGAGAAAAAACATCAACTTTATCTATGGTTTTCAATCGATCAAACATTTATGCGCAAAATTGCAATTTTGGGCGTTAAAGAGTTAAGGCCTGCACAAAGTAATAATAATGAAAAAATTTAAAATTTTATAGGTTCACCTCCAGACAATTTAATTAGCTTTTTAAAAAAAAAAAAAAGTGTACCTTCCAGTGTAAAAGTGTAAAAGTCCAGTAATTTTCGAGATATCTTGCTGTCCGATTGAGAAAACATGGTTTCGAGAAAGACGCGTTTAAAGTTTTAGAAAGTGAATGTACATACATACATACATACATCGTTCTCTCGTAAAAAGACAGCTTCTGTTTTTTACCTATACCTTTTCAACTAAATTCATTTTGGTAAAAAGGGTTTCGGGGATGTATTCTATGGGATATTGGTTCACTAAGTAAGCAAAAAAAATCGATTTTTTGATCGAGTCTCCTGAGAGCCTTACCTTAAACAAAAAATTCAACAAACAAAAGTTTTAACATTTTTCAAAGAATCTGTTTGAATTTTTTCAGAATTTTTGGGACCATCTACCACTTTCTCTAAGAAGTCCTAAAATCTATAAAAAAAGCGTCAAATTTGGGCTTCTTTAATTAAGTGATCGATGGTCCCAAAAATTCTGAAAAAATTAAAGCAGATTCTTTGAAAAATTTTAAAACTTTTGATTGTTGCATTTTTATTAACCCATATCGACCTCACGACGTACACAGCAACCGCCAAGGTGGAGGCAAATTTTGATGTATATAAGCTACGAGAAAAGAGGATCAATTCTCCTTCTTATCTACGAAATCGTATACTACGTACTAATCAAGCTCTGCGGTTCGTGACCTGCTCGAGCTATCAGATGTATCGAGCTGTGGGCTACGTACCTAGGTACTTTACAATACGTTTAACGTCCGCAAGCGGGATCTTAGGTGAGGCAGGGCAAAGAGTCGGATGTGGCATAAGTGATGTGAATACACTGATTTTGATTTGAATTGCTCTATTTATTATGACGTACGTCCGCTTCTCGGACGCTCGTTCACTGCTCGCCTTGCAGACACGTGAACTATATTTTCGCCCGGTGTGCTCCTCGGCTTTTCCGCACAAGTGGAGTGCCAGGCGATTGCAAAGTCGCCGCCGACGAGCGACACAAACACTTTCTTTTCTTCGCGACTACCTGACTGGCTAGCACAGGTACCCCGAGACTCGCTAAGGGCAACGCAGGTTCGTTGCAGCTGTAGGTTTGCTCGCACGCGCCAATGTCTGCCTATCTCCGCGTTCCTACCTACTTTGCGTACTCCACTAAGCCCTGAAGACTCTACACGCGTCCGCAAGGCCATGAGGCCGATTGTGCCGAAGCACGGGTCGCCTGGGGGTCTTGAGGCTGCGTCGCGCCAAATCCGGACGACGAAGTTATTCACCACGTCTCCGTTCACACTCACACGCTCACACACTCTAGTACTCGCTAGCGTATCGTCGAGCCGATTCACGCACCCGACGAGGCTACTCGCTGACACACCTATGCCCCATGCGACCACACACGCATCACAACGCTCACACACAATCACACTCAGCAAAATACTCTTACTCACAAAAACTCTGGTTAGCGTACTCAATTAAGTTACGAATTACAAAAAGGTTTTCTAGGCTTTTGCTTCGAATTTGGGCTGCTATCGACTCGACGTCACTGTGCCCCCTCTCTACGTCATATTATTTATATCCCGAAGAGCGGGCCAGGATGTGATTGAACCTGACTTTTTACACGGTCTTATTTCATTACATCTCTCACCGATTTTTATACCAAGAATATGCTAATTTGTGTAAGTGCCACATTGTACTACCACGACTCCCTACTGTGCGTACATCAATACATACCACACAACATTCACAGAGATGGAGTCACTGAGATCGAGGCTTAACTCCAAGAATGCTGATTTTAAAGACCATCTCGATGAGAGCTTTGAATAGATGACAGAGTTTATAAAGGGTCGGAAAAATCTTCATAAGCCAATGCGTGGCAATAATGAAAAAGGCCAAAGCGATTTTCAGGGTAAATCTTAATTCCCTTGAAAACGTGTTGCAAATTCTTGGCTTGAACACAACAAGAAGAGCGACTTAAAACTCACCGGGACTGGCAAATCAAATTGCAGAAAAAAGTCACAAGTAAAGAAGCAGGATGAAGCAACAATGCTCCGTTGCTGAACCTCAAGACCTCAAAGGCGAGATTCTGCTAGATGCAGTCGTGACCCAAAACGTCTTCCTGCTTAACACAGGTTTGGATCGAACATTCGTTAATCGCACCCTCGCCAGTTATATGCTCTCCAGGCAAGTCCTGGCAGGTCAGTGACGCCTACACTGTTAGCGATGATTGGGCTACAGTGTTTAAAATCTGTTCATCAAAGAACTGACGCTCTTCGGCAGGCTGACGTAGATGGAGTACCCTAGGGTGGAGCGAAAAAAAAATTTTTTTTCGCCCGACCCTTAAAAAGTTGCAAAATGATGCGAGGAATCATCCCCCGAAAGGATTTTGAATATAAATGACCTTTAAGGGTGGTAATCTTGATTTGAAGGTCGGAATTTTAAAAATCGTGAATTTCTCACGAATCGAACAAAAAATACTTCGTATTAGTTTAGTATTACATCCGAAACTTATGAATAGCCTCAAATGTTCTAATACGCGAGTGGAAGGGGCTAAACCATTTTCCGTCGACCTGGTGCACCAGGTTTCCGATACAGGGCTGGTTAAAACTTCTCCAGGATCTTTCTTTTTCTAGGGGTTGTAAAAGGTGAGCAGAAAAGGCTTGATTGCGTCCCGTCGACCTAGTGCACCAGGTCTCCGATACAGGGCTGGTTAAAACTTCTCCAGGATCTTTTTTTTTCTAGGAGTTGTATAAGGTGAGCAGAAAAGGCTTGATTGCGTCCCGTCGACCTGGTGCACCAGGTCTCCGATGCAGCGCTGGTTAATATTTCTCCAGGATCTTTTTTTCTCGCGGATTTTAATAGGTTCGTGATTAATAATTTCCGGGTAGACACAAATTTAAGATAAACGAAACATAAAGAAAAAATTGTCTTTTATTTTTTTCCAAAAATATCGTATTTATTTCTGTTTTTAGGTAATTCTTATTTCAACATTGACGTTTATTTACAAATTATTTTCAAATAATTTTTGAAGTTTGACAGATAACGTTTTTTTTTTTTCAAAATTTTTTCAAAATTAATTTCACATTTATCAAGTCATAATCATAATGCAAAGCGGACAAGGTTCCTTAGTCACCTAGTGGTTTATGAATCAATCGCATATGATGGAATCGAACTTACTGAAACTCTTTACTGAGATTTGGAAGACGGGATATTACTGGCCAACCTAAGTGATAGAGATAAACAGGTTTTTTTAAAATCAAAATAAAACTTTATTAGCCCAGGCCTCACCTTCGCAATGCTCAAAAAATTTTTTTAGGTCGAATTTTTTACACGCTCTTTCGTGAAATTGCCCGCTAAATCCGAATTTGTAACCAAAATGATTTAAATAATTTTTTCATGCAAATGGTCAAAATTGAGGTTTTTTTTTGTTGTGAAAACGCATTATTTTCAGTAACTGAACTTTGTTGAGGAAAAAAGGTCTTCCTAAATTTATCTCTAAAATTAATAGTTTTCGACATATTAAACATTTTGTGACGCAAAAAACGCGAAAATGATCAACGCGTTTGAAGTGATGAGATTTTAAAAAACCTTTTGTTTTATATTTTTAAAGCAGCGTGTACGCGTGAGTTAACAAGAGTAACTGTTGATGCGTACGCAGCTGGCAAAGCCAGCTGGGGCCTGGATTGAAGAATTAAATTGTTTCTTGCAGCTAGAGTATGAAATTTTTGGTTGTTTTCTTTTCAACGTACCTTGAAATCTTTTTTGGTTTCAAACGAAGGCAAAACTGACCGGGCTTCAATTTTATTTCTTACTAAAGCTTGACGCGAGTCTTCAGAGCAAACCGATAAGCTGGTTTCGCTGACTGTCTTAACGCCACGTTCAACAGCTTGCGAGTGACAGGGGTAATATTGGTGCCTCAGGATCGTGGGTTTCAACGAATCGTAACAATTCATCGTTCGAAAAGTCTTTTGTTAGCGGAGGTTCTGTACTGTTCTTCCAGTTAATCAGGTTACTATAATGTTTCGCATTAAAATTGATTGGCGGTACCTCAAAAACTCTGACGGTTTGCGATGTTGATTTTTTCTTCCTTATATTTAAAATTTTGTTTACAGCATTTTGCCTTATACTTTTATCGCTGTCAGACAGCATGGCTATTAGGATGTTTTCACAATGTGCAAAAAACCCATTGTTTTTGATTGCCTTTTGCACAATTGTTCTAAATTTTTTAGGTAAATACCGCGAGCGTGATATTAAGTAGTACAAGTGTCTCGACCCTGATCCGCCGCAGCTGTGATGTTTCACTCGAAACCACATTGGGGCGTAAACTTTCATTATGTATGTTACTAAAACTATCATCCCTTCATCGGGTGTAGCAGTAAAAGCGTACAATCTGAGTAATCTTGCACCTGTATTTAGCCAACGCGAAAGGGTCATATTGCCAGGTCTTTTGGCGGCTAGACTATTAGAAAATTTGCCAGACGAAATAGCCTGGCAAATTTCATAAAAATAGCGTTGTTCAGTGCTTAACGTCATCAAAGTCGTGTCATCGATTTCTGGCAAATCTCCTTCAATGATTTTGAAATTCTCCAAAACTGGTTTTTTCTCGCATTCTTGTAGTTTTTTTGTATATGGACCACAAAAGGAAGTTGGACCCGCTGCAGGTCCACATACAGCTTTAATTAAATGTCTTAGGGGAATCTCGTTCATGTGGAGTAAGCAGATTGACCATTGCAGAGGTCTATTTAGCTCCATTTCCATGTACCTGCAACGATAGATTATTAGCGTTACAGCGTGACGCGAAGTTCTTTGCATGCAGCATAGACGCGCCAATAGCTGCAGCCGTATTGTTCTAAATTTTCTAAATTTTGTCTGTATAAAATATACACGTGGAATGTTTCGGTAGTTGATGAGTAGAAGCGTAGTAAAATTTTAATAACGGAAGTAATTGAATCACGGATTTAATTAAACATTAAATTATCATTTGTAATTAGTCGAGAATTGAATTAATAATTACATTTCAAGTTGTAATTAGTCAGGAGTTTAATTTTTAATTGTATTTTCATTTTTAATTCCATTACCCAGATTCTAATCAAGGATTCCTTATCAATTTGTAATAACTCGAGTTTCGCAAAGATTCACATAACATGTGATTACTCGATTTCGATTACAAGCAAATTCATTCATACATGTAATAAATTGAAAAATACGAGTAAGTATATTTAATTAAATGTAATTCATGGACTAATAAATCTTCAATCGCGACATTTGAATAAGCAGTGCACTTGCTACCAGCCTTCGCTAGAATTCCTTATGCCGTGAGATCGACTCTCTTATGTACCTAGAACTAGTTTTATTCTACTGCACGAGCGACGATCAGAGTCTACACCACCTAGAGGTGACTAGTTAAACCAACCATTTGAAATGTAATTATGTAATTAGTGTTAAATTTAAGATTTAATTATTTTTCAAATTACCAAAAAATCGATATTTTTATTAGGCATTGTCCCGATATAAGTTAACCGCAAGGTGGCGCACTTGTGTTATCCGACGTCATGCGCACGGTACGTTTTTCGCGAAAATATATATAGCAAAAAGAATTTCGTCGTCTGCTTTACAGACGTTACACTGTATAGAAATAATAATAATAGTAATATGTCAGATAACACAAGTGCGCCACCTCGCTGTCAACTCATATCGGGATAATGCCTAATAAGATGATCTAACATAGTAGATGCGTAGGTTTTCAGTTCTGTATAGTTTACTATGTAAGGTTACATACAGAATGATACCGCCTTTGTTGCCCGTATTGACGTTGGTGCCATCAGATCCAATAACTCTTAGTTGTTCAAGTGGAGCTTTGTATTCGATTAGTTTATCGATTAAAGTTTTGCATACTACTTCTGCTTTACCAGATTTAGGTGCCGCGTATGCCAAATATTTACTCCCAGGTTCTTTAATAAGAGCGATATGATCCTCGGTGTTCTTTCGTCGATGATGTGTTTTTGATAACTCGTCTTTTTCCATAGTATAGGTTTGGTCAATTTTACCGTCAAAATACAATCCCCATATTTCATTTTCTGAAAACTCTACTTTTTCTGTGCCTCTTCTAGACTTTTCTCGCTCTCTTCTCATCTTGGATCGATCAATTATCAAACAGTCACGTGGAATGTTAATAATGCCTTCGGAATCTACGTTACGTATAATAAAAATTATATATTTTGTAAATTACACGTTGCAAAAAAAATTATCGCAACAACAGTTTTCATCAAAATTTTGTCAATTTTCAAATGCTTTATCTATTTCGATAGTACGAGGCGAATTTTTTTTTTTGATTCCTTTGAAATTTTATCGACTTTAAAGTTTTCCCAGCGATTTTCCCGGGTAAAGCGTAAACTTTCGGAAAATCTGACCTCACCATCGGAAAGCTGAGGCGATTTCCCATCGAAATCATGGGTTTGTTTTTTTCTCTAGGTGCATTTTAGTACTTTTACAGCGATTCACAAATTTAGTGATTTGACTTAATTCTGCCGAAGAAAAAACGTGGTTTTTTCGCGCGCACGGACGGTCGGACGCCACTAACCGAACAAAAAACCACGTTTTTTCTTCTTTCTCTCGCTATAACTCGCTAAAATCAAAAAACGCCTCTCTGGAAAAGGTCTATATCGATGGGAAATTTCCTGATCTTTCGATCTAGACTATTTAAAAAAATCTTAAAAATGAATTTTTCCAGATAATCGACCTTAAAGTTTTCCCAGCGATTTTTCCGGGTAAAGCGGAAAATTTCGGAAAATCTGACTTGACCATCGGAAAGCTGAGGCGATTTCCCATCGAAATCATGGGTTTATTTTTTATTCTAGGTGCATTTTAGTACTTTTACAGCGATTCACAAATTTAGTGATTTGACTTAATTCTGCCGCGCCGCGTGGCACTGGGAGAGTTGACGTGAAATGCCACATATATATGTCTTTAAAGTAGATAGAATTTTCAAGAAATGAACAAAAAATTCGTATCGATACGATCAAAATAAACGATGGTGGAAACATTTGAAAATTGATAAATTTTCGATAAGAATTTTTGATGCGATAATTTTGTTGCTCAGTGTAAAAATAAATATTTCATTTAACTTTATACCTTGCGAATTTAGGTATGCAAATATATCGCAAACCAGAGAAGAAGCCAGATCAGCAGCTGCCCTATCGGAAGTGTTGTGTCGGTCACAAGCTCTAGCAAAATTCGGAAGTGAAATTCTTGTTTGAGTATTTTGAGAGTCAACGTTAGAGGAATCAGATTCATATTCGGATTCAGCTAGTTCTTCATTTATATCCCATGCCGTTTCATGTGAACTTGTGGGTCATGTTCATATTTCGGAATGATAAATATTCGGAATCATAAATATTCGGAATATTTAAAATTCGGAATGTTTGAAAATCGGAATTTTTAAAACGGAACATGAAAAATTCGGAAGAATAAAAATTCGGAATGAAAAAATTTCGGAATGAAAAAATTTCGGAAAAATAAAAATCCGGAATCAAAAATTTTCGGAAAAATGAAAATTCAGAATTCCAGAAATGTTGAGTGGACATTTCAAATGACTTTTCACAGCTTACAACGTATTGTGTCAAACAAAATGCCGTACCAACACCAAAGGTAAGTCATTAATGGAAAAGTATAAATATTATAGTATAAATATAAGTTCGTTGTTGTGGCCCATACAAAATTATATATATGATTGAATTATTTCATTTTTATAGTTCATGATATATTAATAAAAACCTCTGCAAATGTATTAGGAAAGAGCTTTCTTCTATAAGAAAAAAAACTAAATATAAAATTAAAAAAGTTTTTTTATGCATTTATGGCAAAATAAGTTATTCCGGCTTCATAAGTACCACGATCGATTATAAATCCAATTGAATTTGATACCGTTCAATGAGACTTTGTTGCGCACATGCGATAATTTACTGTTGTTAACAAAAATATGAACGACATTTTTCTACGACGGTTGGTTCAAAATGTCGTTTTCAAGCCTATCACAGATCTTTCACTGGTAGGAAGCAAAACTAGATAGGTTGGACAATGCAATACAAACGTTAATCTATTGATCGCATTTAAAAGATCACGAAAATTTTAGCGGGGAAAATAAGTAAATAAATAAGTTATAAATCATTATTAGGGCATTAGTGAAACGAAAAACGAAAATTCGGAATTCACAAAATGTTAAAGGGGAAAGGTACCTTAAACCTGCATTTATAAAAAATTCATTAAAAATTGAAAATAAAAGTTTTTGGACTATACAGAAAATGCTTTGCCTTTTATTTTCACTCTTTTTACAAAGCTTTTTACTTTGAAATGTGAAAATTTAAGTCCCACTCTCCTCGAAGAAGCAAGCCCAAAGTCAAAATACTTTCTGATTTTTTTTTGTTCTTTCTCGACTTTACCTTGGCCACTAATTACGCGTACCTTGAGACTTTTCTGTTTTTTGCAGCCTAGAGTAGTAATATATTATTTAGCCACTGGAAAATCAAGAAGCAATCAGCATACTGTCATTGACATTTGATCTGAGTTCGTGCACGAAACTGAGAGAGACAGAAGATGTCTAACCCACGTGTTTCGAGTGGCTGCGTTACTGTATATGCGGGAATAAGTAAGATCCCGGAGTCTTGAGGAGGTCGCGAGGATGACAAGATTGCAGAGAAAAGAAAAACGCAATAAACAAAAAAAGATTTTGGAGATTTAATCTAGAAAGATTAAATCTTGATCTTTATTAAACATAATAATTAACATGTTATCATCCATATCATGGTAACATTAACATAGAAAAGAAAACTATTTTACAAAATAGTTCAGTACCTGAAAAAAATAAAACCATTTAGTATAATAATTAATAATAAGTGACTATATAATATTTGTAGCTGATATAAGAACATTGCCTTACATGGCAAATTCATGATTGCCATGTAAGGCAATCGAACTATTGAATAAAACATGAAAGATAAAGTTAACGTTCGTTTTCTCGATTGTCGTATTTCCCGAAACCTTCAATATTGTGTTACTTCGAAGTTAGCAGTTCTGATTTTTTAACGCGGTGAATATAGGAGCGTTCCGGCCCCCCTGCCTGAGACCCCCGAACCTTCTTAATTAGCGTTCATAGAGTTCATAGAATCTTCACGGTGATCATTATTACAACGATTTTTTCTTATTGTCCAATACATTTCATTCAATCACATTCTTTTTTTCAATCATAAATAGCATCAGGAAGTTTATTATATGTAGTTCTTTGGTAAAAAGCAGTCGCAATTTAGAGTTTATAACTGAAGAGTTTCACTTATTTTCTTAATTAAAGCGCTGTATTAGAGTCAATGGATAATATAACCATTTTTCGGTTGGTCACTTTTATCACATTTCCATTAATACAATTAAAAAAATACTGCTGCAATCACACCGAGTCACAAAGCTACATAACCACATCCTTTGTAGGTCACGTTCACACCACTCTAGATAGGTCACGTTGCACTTGTAACTCAGCTCAAAGCATTTAAAAAAAAATGTTATTTTGATAGTAATGAAATTATAACCTGTGATTGATAGGTCACATCTTCACAACTACTTTTATTTCGACGGTTTTTACGAAGACAATCTTTTTTCTTAATCTACAGCATAAAATTTTTGTGATTGTCGTTGTAAGACCATCGATTTACCTTAAAGTATAATCTTATTAAAAATGAAACTCTTCAATTAATGGCTAAATTAGAACCAGTAAGGAATTTATAATAATTTAGTAATTTACAGTTCAATTTAGAATTGAATTAAAAATGCGAAAAAATGAAATTTATATTGTGACAAGTATTTTTATTCGAACTAGCCCGACTCTCTACTGCACTCGCTCTCTTCTTTCTTATCCTCATTTGCCATTTTTCAATATTTAAAATAGAAAAATAAAATAAACGAAGATTATGTTATAAACTGTAGAAATACGCGAAGGGTCAGCTTTTCGCCTCGGTGTTCTCTCGAGGAAACCAATCAGAATTAGTCTTAAGTCGTCAACAGGTTAATATTCCACTTTCTCAACTTACTACAACACTCGTTTTTGCGAACCACTAAACAATAGCAAACTACTGAACGATCTATCGCAGCTCTTATCAACTGCTCACGCTAAAAACCTCGCCACTCTTATAAGATACTAGAAATCCGATTCCAGAAAAATTCTTAATTACGTGCGAATTTTTCTTGAATAGGCACTTAGATTAATTATTAATACTAGTAATAAGTTTTAAAATCTTATTACCTTTCAGGTATCCAATCATCTATAATGTGTATATGGGTGTAGGTGTGAATGAGGGTAAATGTATGGTTGTGGGTAAAAAAACTGTGTATTGGGTTGAGGTATTTGAGGGTGTAAGAAATGTTGCAAGCTGGATGTGGTTTGTGTGGAGGGGATGAATGTGTAGAGGGGATTGTATTGTGGGGATAGATGTTGAATGACCGGGTGTATAAAATGTTGTGTGTTCGATGTGTTTTGTGTGACGAGGTTCAATTGGTTTGGTATGCAGACGGGATTGTGTTGTGGGGATGGATGTTTAATGATTGGCTGCAGATTTTTTTCTGGTTGCGCTTGACACGTATTGTCTAAAAAAAATAAAGTTGATTAAAAGTTTATTAGAATTATAGAGAGATAGTTATTTATGCAATAGTATGCCGAAAAATGCCTTTTTTCGCATATCCTTTAATGCCCAAAAGCGTTTTTGGACACTGGCGTGCGGTAAAATGCCTCATTTTGGACACTGGTGTGCGGTAAAATGCCTCGTTTAAAATGTATTTTTCGCTTACTTTTGCATAAAATTTCGCATGCAACACGTGCCCAGCTTTCGGCGCACACTGTGCGCAAAAATACCCACTCCTGCCGGCACTCGCATCCTTGTCCAAAAATGACATACATGCTACACGAGCACGAATGACTTGTTTTGCGCACACTGTACACAAAAAGTTGGGTACGTGTTGCATACTGGTACTTTATGAAACAAGTGCCATAAACCACGGAGTGAGGTTAGCAGCGAGTGTGATAGGAACGAAGTGGTGCCAGAATGTGCCACTTATGCCACCGAAAAGGGGGCTGATGCCATGGGGACACTTTTTGCCCAGCTATTAAGAAACTAAACTACGCCGTTCTAAACAGTTTTACTTATGGTACTGTTATCGTAAATTACTAAGATAAAACTGGCGTAAAAATACTTTTTCAGAAATAATAGGGGCAGAAGTCGCACAAAATATCGTTTTTTTGGGTTAGAGTGCTACAAATATTTTTCAATCTTACTTTTTTTAATTGTTCGTCTTCTTCTTTTATTTTTCCTGCAACCCCCACCAGATCGATTTTCTGTGTTACTCCGAACAGAATTTTCCGGATTGATTACAGTTTTCTGTGTTTCACCGCGAACTAAAAACGTTGTATAAAAATAAAAAATTTGCGTTATATTTAATTTCTTTGGTATATTCCAATTATAATTGACCATTTGATCAATAATTACTTATAAATTGAATACACGGATGTTAATCTTATTTATGATAATTTCCCAACATTAAGTAATGTTATACCTATGTTTTCAATTAACTTTAACCCATATAAATTGTATTAACTATATATAAAAAAATATCAAAATTTTTTTGCGGTCAATAATTGGACGAAACCTTGCTTGGCACACGACCAATTATTGACCACTTCTTTAAGCTTACAATAGTATACAGGTTAGGTTCGCTATAAATCTAATGGTACTGATTTTTGCATAAAACTAATTTAAACAGTACTGATTCGACTAGCACTGAATGTAATAAAAATGATTTAATACATGTAATAAAATTGATTTATTAATAACAAAGTTAACCTGTATACTATTGTATTCTAAAAGAATCGGTCACTTATTGGTCGTATGCAAATCGACGCTTCGTACCAGTGAATGACCACAAAAAAATTTCAATATTTTTTATGCGTAGTTAATCACTTATATGGTTCGAAAGTTGATTGAATGTACGAATGTTAATTTAATTTATAATAGTTGTCCAACACGAAGCGATGTTATACCTATAATTTTAATTTATAAGTGATAATTGATCATGCGGTCATTCACTGGTACCCGTTCATTGATTGGTCCGACTACCCTAAGTGGTTTTCGCCTCGAGCGTAGTGAGGGTCCTAAGTTGGTCTCTTTCTCACACACTAGTTGCATATGATATTTTCAACACCTCGTGCGTGAAACGTGGTATTTATGACATCTAAATATCAGAAAAACCACGTTTTACGCACGGTGCGAAATTTTTTTAAAAATATTAAAATTTTACTAACCAATGCAGAATTTTTCATTTAATTTTTCTTCAGAAATTACGCGAGGTTTATTTCTCGTTTTTATTATTTCATTCGAAGAATTACCAGGTACATCTGTTTAAACAAATAGAATAAAATGAATGCAAATAAATAAATTTATTGAATTTATCAAAATATTTAGGGGTTATTTAATTTTATACAATCAAAGTAAAAAATTTATAGAAATATATTAAAGTACAAGTAAATTCACTCGCGTAGAACAAATTGTTGTGTAGAAATGTTGTTAGAGGACGAAACAATTCGAGTTTTGGGTTTGGCTAAGCAATGAAAATTTGTATACGAAATTTTTCTGTGTCGTTTGACACAGAAATAAAAAATAAAAAATTTCATCATATTTTTCATTTGTTAAAATAAAATATTTGAATGATGTTCAGATCTTGGATAAGAGTTTTTTGGTCAATCAGGTATAGTATCTACCAGAAACTATTTTACTATCATGAACAAAATTTCATCTATTTCGACTTATACGACGATTATTAAATTTCAACTCGAAACGCCATCTTGTCCCCGTAAGTTTTTAGCTCTTCAAATTTTAAGGTATTGAGAGAGCACAATGCAGTAACATTATGAAGAAGAAATGAGAATGAGAATATATATTAAAAAGAGAACCTTGTTTGTTAGGCGGGAAAACAGAATAGGCATTCTGAGCCACTGGCAAGGATATATTCTCCGACTCTATAGTATCCAAACTCTTCATTGGTTCATCATCCGTTGCAACTTCAATAATGTTTTCTATGTAGAAAGTAATATGTTATTTCACACAATGATCGTAAAGAAAATACTGACGAATTGATACTTTATGCAACGGGTGTGGATACGCTTCTGCAAAACGAGGGGTTGCAGCACGAGCCGAAGGCGAATGCTGTAACGAGTTTTGCTGTAAAAGCTTATTCAAACACGTTGCAAACAATATTTTATAGCACAATAACCTAAAAATAGCGGCAAAGTTGCAATTTTTAGGTTAAAGTGATATAAAAATAAGTATTAGAATTGAGCAACTTTTACTAATTAGAAGAGAACCTTGTCGGTCAGGCGGGGAAACTGATATGCCATTCTCAGACTCCGAAATATTCAAACTCCTCATTGCTTTATCATTAAAGGCCAATACAGGGGGTGGATTTTTTGTAACTTCAAGAATGTTTTCTACGTAGAAATTAATAATATTATTCCATACAATGATCGTGAAGAGAACACTGACAAATAAATAAATACTTCATTACACAGAATTCTCTACCTCGTTCATGAAATTTTTCATTTTTTCAAGGAGGCGGAGTATTCTCTGCGATGCTGTATTTATTTTGCGGTGTAGCATATAAAACTGTTATTTTAAAATCTATTACCTTTAATAGTATCCAAGATTTTTGTGGTTCCTGCTTTTTTATTTTTACTACACGAGGAGACTTTATTTTGTTTTATGTTCTCAATACTTGGATCGTCTGAAAAATTTTCATGTACATATTAATATGAATCATTAGCTTCAGAAATAATGAACGTTATTTACACTGAATTATATTACACTGAATGAAATATTCATCATATATCGTATACATTGTCACAATGATAGCTTATATTTATATCATAATAAATGAAAAAAGTTTTTCATTTATTGTACTTACTGTAGGAGAATGGAATTCCATCTTCTTTTAATTTTTTTTCAGCATCTTTTACTGCTTTTCTGTACCTTTTTTCTATTCTTAAAGTCTCATCGTTAGTAAGTACGTCCGTATCAAAATCGCAATCTTTTTCTATAAGTTGGAAAAATAAATGTTTTAATAGTATATTGTAACACTTTTACTTAAAGATAGAAATTTTGCCTCAATTTCTCGTTAAGTTCTTATGCTACAATGGTACTTTACGATATAAGGGCCTCGCTGTTCTCGGGTCCCAAATCACACTGTGTCGCAATGTGTTACTTAAGACTCTTGTATCGTAAAGTACAAGTATACAACTTTTGTGGACTGTTTATATATGATTTTTCTGCAAAACGAAAAGTTACAGCACGAGTCTCAGGCAACTTGCATACAGTACTATCATGTACTATCATATCATGTACGTCCCAAAGTCATGGATAGTAATTATAATTGCAGTTCATCGTCTAGAAATTGAGATTAACGATGTAGTTTGAAGTCGTGTTGTACAAGTCAACCTGGTTAGTACAAATCAACAGTACTATTGGGATTGAAAGTGAGTAGATGAAAGGGTTAAATATGACGTTCTAACAATAAGACCACTGCAGCTAGAAACCCCAATTGGCTTCAAAAGTTTTTTGTGGCTAGTTTATTTAAAAAAAAGACTGTTATTTTCTTATGACTGTTATTTTCTTATTCCAAAGGCCTTGGAGTTTTCCAGTTCTTATGAAATTTATTTATAATTCATGAGACTGTCTATTACCTATTTCCAAAGCCCCGAATTTTGTCTTTCGGTTTTTAGAGACCTCTGAAAAAGGATGATAGATAGTCTCAAAAATTCGGAGAAAATTTGACATATTATTTAACTAACTTCAAGACTTTTTGGTTTTTCATCTTCTTTTCACTAAATCTATCTTTTATATTAATTTTCTTTTCTCTATACCAAATCTTTGTAACGGATCTAGGCACGGTCATCGTAACCCTCACGTGTATACTTACTATAGGTCTCAATATTTAACCCGTTTTAAACAAAAATGACTTTTACTTGCAATATTTTTCAATTTCATAAAGTTATAAAAATTATATTGCATACAAAATTTCCAAACTAATTTACTCAATAAAATGCGTTAAAAATGAAGAAAATTTGGAGTGTCTTGGTTAAAAACAACAAAAGGTGAACTTGTCTGCTTTAGCTTATTAAAATTAATTAAGTTCTATTGAAAGTATGACAATCTATTTGAAATCTATTTGAAAAAGAAACCAATCATGAATGTTAACTGGAACTTGGGAACCTTTCCATTAAATTGGAAGTCCATATACTCACCGAATGGCATAACAGTCAATTTTTCCTTCAGTTCAATTTGAAATTCCATAAATTCGTTTTCAATCATTTTCATTATCAACGTCAAATCTCCTTTAACACTTGCGATTGCACTGATAAATACGTCAATAGGGTGATTCGCGCTAGAATCTATGATTAATTTCCACTCTAAAAAAAATTAAAATTTTCTTTATGTTCAGCCCTTTTTTTAATAATCAAGACACTTCTACATACGTCGGTGATACATTATATTTTTAATATTACTCTCGAATCGAGGCAGATCGGTTGTATTTAGTATTAAATTTTTGCTTCTTTCAACTTCATTTCTATATTTTAGCGTGAGCTCAACTATATTTTCTGAAAAAAAGATTTGTATTTTTGAACCATTATTGAATGAATATATTTTTTATAACACTGCCTAGCATAAGTTCATATTTATGCCACTAAAAAGCATAGTATAAATATAAACTTAGCACAGTACTGTAAAAGTTCATACGATGTACTCGTTCCATATGGCACTTGTATCGTAATAGAACTTTTCACAATTGATAGTAAATGATAATAGTTTGGTACACGGATATTTCAGCCTGAAAAATATACTAAAGCCATTATCAAGTTTAGCCATATAAATCGAAATTGAAATTTTCTTTGTGTGACAGTAAAATATTTTCATACTGATTGACTCAATTATATTACTTTTTTCATAATGATAAATATTGTAATTGGATTGACTGGCCCCGCAAATTCTGCTCTACTTAAGGAGAAGAAGGTACTTGTCTGTAAATTTCAAGACCCCACCGATTAATATTGACGAAAAACTCATGTCAGAATCCAATCATAATATTTAGTATTATAAAAAAAGTAATGAAATTGGGATTTCAGAGCTCGGGTAAAAGTGTTTTTTTTTTGTCAATCAAGTGT
Organism: Trichogramma pretiosum; assembly: GCF_000599845.2. NCBI lineage: Eukaryota > Metazoa > Arthropoda > Insecta > Hymenoptera > Trichogrammatidae > Trichogramma > Trichogramma pretiosum. Next base: position 198,051 of record NW_019641661.1, read on the forward strand.
AGTGTGAACATATATTATTACTGTTATGAAAAAAGTTCAATTTTAATTGCTATGGCTATATTTACATTTCAGCTCGAATCATCGGGTTGTCCCCTTAAATTACTTACGAGTAAAATCATTTGGGACGGGTCTTTTTGACCATTGCTTGACAAGCATGCTGTTGAAGCTTTCACAGCAATTATTAGTACGTTTAGATAATGCAAAAATACTAAATCCTGCTGGAGTCACTATATTTAGCCAGTATGACTGAAAGTAGTCCAAAAATGAGTTGAATGACTGCAATTTTTTGAGTAAAATTTCACCATCAGCTACTTTTTCGCGTAGAAATTCAAAAATTATAGTTGATTGACGATCAAATTCACCCTGAATCATACTTGGCGGTAAAAAAGCAATAGCCAAGAACTTTTTAATATGTTGATGAAATTCTGGATGTTGGTTTATCACGTCTTGCAGTCCCAGTTTTTTCAATTTCGTTAATATGACCTAAAAACATGTATGAAATAAATTACAAGAATCAAACACAATTGTTGGAGACAATCCAATGTACTTCTAGTCACTTTTTTTTAAATTTATGACAAATTGATTTATCTAAATAGAATTAAAAATCAAAGGAGGTTCTAACCAAGCTCGATTAAAAATTTATTTTTTTTCAAATTTTATGATAGCTTATTATCTTTAAAAAAGTGCTACAAAAAATTTTGTAGAAGAAAAAGTGATTTTCAAGGTATTAGCAATTCAAAAATGCAAAAAATATACTTTTTGTCAAGTCTCATGAACCTCCCTGTAAAGATTATTGTTTACTTTATCGAAATGGAAGTTACATCCAACTGCAGTTCCCATTGTTAAGCAAGATTTTATCGCACAACGCAGTGGCCTTTCAAAGTCGCTCATAATCACTTTGACGTTTTTAAAACTATGAACTTCAATTACATGGTTTAAAACTGCTTGATACGCCGATTGAGTTTTACGAGACATGGCTACGTAAAATAACGGGACAGCCTGTGAAAAGACGAATATTTTTTTCAAATTTTTGACTTGTGCGTGAGAGCTTGCAACGTCATATAACTATAATTTATGTTAATTTAATCAAAACACCTAGAGAGGCTTATTTTTTAATCGTAATAAACGCCAATGAACCATTGAATTTAAACAGAAATTTAAAACAAGGTCGTCATAGAGTCAGCAAGGAAAATGATTGGAGAAAGTTTCGGAGAGCGCGATTAAAAGTTCGTTAGATTATTAAGGTACTAGTACACTTTTAAGAATTATCAAATGCAAAATTTCAATAAGTTTATCGAGTAAAATGAAATAAAATTTATCACAATTTGTTTAATAGATTCTAATATTAGTTATCAGTCATCCTTAAAAATAATATTGATAAAAACACGTTTACAGTTTTTAAAAATGCGGAGATTCCGCTTGCGCTCAATTCAAACTACGGTCTTAGAATTCGAATAATCATACCAACTTTTAGAAGGTGATTCTTGAAGTATAAGCAATTCGAAAATGCAATAGAAAATTTTTTTAATTAAAAAGGGTATTAATAACTCAACCTGACAGCAAGATGCTCTTTATGTTAAAATACCGACCAACTCCACTTTTTTCGAAATCGAGTTTATGACAACAAACAACTATTTTTAGTGTAAACTTTGATGTGCAAATGCCAGAAAGTCCGAAAATTTAGTCGATCGCTTGGTACAGCACAATGCCAAACCGTCCAAGTCCATTTCGCGACAAACGGTGACCGGCCAAACCGACCAAGTCCACCTGTGCGAGCCCCAAAACGCGTTATAGAGTCTACTTTGGTTTTAAAATGATAAAATATGATGTTCGAACACTGTGTATATCAACTCTCGCGTTATTGGAAGCCGAGCTGCCTGACTAAAATAAGGCTCAAAAAAACATTTTTTTAGGTAGATACACATCAATCATCTGTTAATTTGATAAACCTGGCATTTTGATACATTTTATTAGCTATTTTTTCAAGTTAGCAACATAATAATACGTAATTACTACAAAACCCACAAGAAACATTCATTTTAAAAAGCAGAATTGCCGCGAAAGTGGACTTGGTCGCAAACCGTTTCCCGGCAAACCGACCAAGTCCACTTAATCTGGCTCCGCACCTACGCTATCAATTTGATAGATACACTGGTCAAAAGATATCTCATAATAGGTTAAAATATCACGGGTACTTATTAAAATATCACAGCTCTAGTCATCTGCGTCTAGCTACGCGTTCATACGCAACTTTAAACACATTTTTCTCGAAAACACGAAAAATGGAGTTGATCGGTTCTCCCTTTCCACCACAGAAATAAAAAATTAAATGAATCAGAGAACTAAATTCACTTACATGTCCTGATAAAACGCCCATTATAATAAATAGTTGCAAACAATCCTGCAAAGCAGGCCTTGTTTTAAATGTTGCATCTACAAACAAGTGCGTACAGTTTTCAAAATAACTCTTAATAAATTCCTCGTCGTAGAACAAAACATGCCAGTAATCATCTTCATCTTGTACTGGGACTGCTGACACTTTATGGTCGTAATAATTTAAAATGTGATCATAACTTCTATCTTTTATTTGTTTTACAAAAGCTTCCATATTTTTAGCTTTAGGCGGAAAATAAGACAATCGCCATTTTTTCATTTGATTTTTAATGGTTGGGAAATTTATGAGCTGATCAGCTTTTGGATATCTATATAAAATATAAATTCATAAAAATTTCGCCGTATCAGTCTAGCACAATAGTATAGACATACAGCACGAACGCTTTAATTAAGTTTCCCAAAAAAGTCATATTCCTTAAATAAGGCGTATGAAAATTTTTCGAAAAAAAAGCACGGCGAACACGGTATTTCTACCGAAAAACTAAATTGAAACTTAATATGTACTCTCAAGAGTATGTTGAAAAAATGAAAACTCATCAAATATGAGCCCTCTAGATAATGAAAAAACATGGAAAACATGGGAAAATTATTTTTTTTAATCGAATGTCATCGTGTGAGGTAAAGTGCAAGTAATAAATTACTTTTTGATTGCTTCCTTCCACAAATCATTAAATTTCAAATATCGTTCGGACAACTTTTTCTTTAGCCAATCCTCTACTTCAACGATAATGTCTTCGTTCCAATTAGGTCTACATGATTCCAAATGATCCTTACTAAGTGGTTGTAATTTATCAAAACCTTTCACATGTTTGGCCGAAGCTGTACAACCGCTTGTTGAACATTTATAATACCTTAAAATTAAATCATGGTCAATAGAATTTTGCAGTAAGTGGAAGAAGTTAAAGTTAAAGCTATCTGGGATGTTTTTTTATTGATAAAGATCAAAAACAACAAAACCTTTTATAGCTAACTCTGCTGTGGTTGTAAGGATTGAAAATGATCGTTAGACAAGAATTTTATTTTAAACAAAAAATATATAGCAATTATTGTTTAAACAATTAGAAGCGATACGATAATTCCAGATCTGACATTAGATCTGATGTCAGATCTTATGTAAGTTCTGATGATCTGGCATAAGATCTGGTGTGCGCTCACCAAAACTTATATCAGATCTGATATTAGATTTGCAGTCAGATCTAATATACCATTTTCACCTGAGATTAGCTTTATTTTTCGTTTCTGACAAAAAATTTCACCGCAATCAGACTTTTTCAAACTCTCTGGAACAGAACACCCCATTTTACATATAAATCAATGCTTCAGTATTCGCGGTTTCCGTATTCGCGACACTTTTCCGGAATGTATTAACCGCGAATATCTAGGTTTTCCTGTACCAGCACCTAAGAGCGAAAAAGCTCGGCTTCGCTTCGGCTAATAATAACACATGCTTTGAGGCCTTCCAGTTTTACACCCCCTAGACATGTAATCTACTATAAGCTACATTTTCTACGAGAAATATCTTTTTTCAAACAACATAATTCGAGTAAACTTTTGTAAAAAATATGACATGTATGAGAGCATGAAAGTACCATACTTACGTGATATTTTTATCTGGTTTTCCATTAACCCTGAAACTTCTACCATCCAGGCGTCTCAGTTTTTTTGGCGTGATTTTATACTTTTTAGATACCGGAGTATCATCAGACGAAGACTGTGGTATTGTTGCTTCAGAGTCCTATAAAGTTATTTGAAAGATTAAGAAGAGGTATATGAGGTATTTTATACCAAGTGTCCTAGCGCGCCTGCCGTACGACACTGTTAGGCGAAATCGATTAATTTCTAACGGGAAACGCCCTAAACACCGTTTGAATAATATGTGACATACGTTTTTGATGAGAAATTTTCTCATCTGGTGTTGTACTCAGAATTTTTGGAAAATTCAATTTTTCATGGAAAATTTAAAAAATTCACTTTCAACATTAAATATTTCAAATAGGCTATTTTTAATATTGTTCGAAATAGTCTAGATCAAAAGCAGGAGAAATTTCCCGTTAAAATTCATGTTTTTCAAAAAATACAGTTTATTTTTACTCGCTGAAATACAGCGATAAACATGTACAAACGTAATTTTTTGGCTTACATGGCAGCGGTTTTGGCGTGCAATACATTGCGCAGCGCAGAATCTCACGTTTTTACACGTTCATCGCTGTATTTCAGTTAGTAAAAATAAAATTTACTCTTTGGTAAGCATGTGCTTTCATGGAAAATTCCCTCATCTTTCGAAATAAGCTATTTTCAAAAATCTTAAAAATAAGTTTTCTGAATTATTTTAGTTGAAATTTGATTTTCCAAAAAATCTGAATACATCACGAGAAACCTAAAGAAATTTACCGTCAAAAACGTATGTGACATATTTTTTCTTAATGCGTTTAGAGTATTTTTCGGTGAGTTAGAAATTAAACAATTCAGCCTAACAGTGCCGCGTGACGGGTGAGCTATAACACTTGGCGTAAAATGCCCGTTATAGGGATCAGAATTAATTTCTCATTCATACGTCAGAGAATTTCTTCTTTCTCTTGCGGCTTGTCAATTCGGCTGTTGCAGCAGGTATCTCATTGGCATCGTCATCTTTGTCGAGACATGATGAGGAACCCTTGGAGAACTTCTTTGGAACGTCTATACGTAGGCTGAAAAAAAGTTGTATTTTTAATTATGTATTTAAATATCAACTGGTTTTTTCTAATACTTACTAATCTACGTCATCGAATGACATAAAAATAGTCTTAATATCACTCAACACTCCAAATTCCTTTTCAAAATATTTTAAACCTTCTTCTTCCGGTTTCTCTAAAAAATTATTATAATAAAATAAATATGTAATCCAGCAAACAATGACAGATGTCGTCTAAATCTTTTTGGGTTTTACAAAGGCAATATTGAAGTACAAAGCAAAAAATTTTTTTCAATGGATTTACTGAAAATATATGTATGTGTGTGTGATGCAGCCATGTATGCAGGCATGAAAAAAAACAGGTGCGCATAGTTCCAGTGATTGCGCAAGAAAGAAATATCTCTTACACAAAATAAGATATGCATTTTAATTAGTAGATGCTTGGGTATGGTTGGAACTAGGATTTTTATTTTTGGGTCAAAAATAACAAAATGGTGGCCTTTTTAACAGAAAAAATCGAAAAAGACCTTTTTTTCTCACTTTTTTCTTGGAAAAAACGAAGGAATTTGAATTTGGAAATAATTTTAGCTCTAACCACACATAAATGTGTAACGAATATGTGGTTGAAATTTCAGACAGATCGGACAAGTAGTCTTCGAGAAATAACTGGAACCATTTTTAAAAACAATATTTTGAGAAAAACCCATTTGAAATTTTTTTTAAACACACTATAAAATATAATTACATACAGTAGAAGAAACTGTACTTAAAAAGCTCGGATCGGTTTGAAGTTTTAACACAATATTCTCGAAGGCATTTACTTTTGAAAACCGAAATTAAAAAACATCGATTTGTCGAAATGTGTAAACTAGAATTAGAGCTAGAACTAAAATGCCCCTTAAAGGTACCTAAAGTTTTGCTTCTAGTTATTTTACTATCTACAATATTCTAAGAAATAAAAGCAAAGCTTCAGGTATCTTTGATAATTTTATTGGATCATTTTCTATTTCATTACTTTAAAATTCAATTTATTTACTTACGCTTCATCTTTGAGTACTGCGATCGATTCAATGTATATTCTACTAGTGAGAGATTACACGCATCTGGCACATGATATTGAAAATATACCACCCACTCGTTTTTCGATGAATTTGCTGTAAATATTTGCTACATTTAATTCTAGAAATAATGGATAAGATTCGAAAACATTGCGCAAATCGTCGCCCCCCGAGCAAAAAGCGCACATCTCGAAAACCGGTTATCGACGCATAAATCTCACCGTGTAAGAAAAGCCGATCTCATGGAAAATTTGAGGTCCCGCTTTAATGGTTTGTCAGAGAGAAATTAATCTTTGCCAATTTGTTGAGCAGTAGCAGCTTATATTAAATTTATATTATATATACATCAATTGCTACGCAGCAGCAGAATTTTCATGAAAAAATTGTAAACTGCGCGTCCAATTATAATAATATATGAATGAGAGATATACACGAATGATGGTACGCGTTTCCAAAAATTTGGTCCGTATCGCGGATCGATCGAGCTAAATTGTCCTCGAGTTATGTGGTGTTCATCTTCACATCAAGTTCCTTGTGAGAGAGAGAGAGACGAAGCTTTTCGAAAAAACGATTTTTTTCAAAATTCTGCCTGTGCGCGTCTTTATCTTCATTTTTTTGGTAGTCTATCTCGAAAAAAACCCATGCAAGCGTAAAGTAAAACTTAAAAAAAATAGAAAGAAGTCACAGGTACGAAATCCTTATCTTTGAAGATCCTGCGAGCTTTGTTCTTTGAACGCAAACATACAAAAAATGATGAGACGAGAATCGATTGAATTTTCTGAATAACGCTAATACGTGATCGCGCGCGCGCGGCTCATGTGTAGGTACTATTGCGTCAAGTCCCCGAATTGGAGTCAGAAGGGTGCAATATTAATAATTTGCGTATTCGCAGATAGTTTTAAATTAGATCACTATTAGTTTAACAACTCGCTATCGCCTACAGTTTCTCTACTCACGTAAGGACTCTAAGCAGGTTACTTTAAAGTAATTTTCATCTGCCGGTGACAAGTGTATCCGCAGACACATGCACGCAGCTTCAGCTCCACCGGGGTGGGGAACATACGGCACGCTGCTGCTGCGACACGGCCTAGGCAGGCCGCGCACACACATATTTGCACACACGCACAGGCGGAGACATCTGAGCCTGTGGTCGCCACAGCACCATATATATATCAGCCGGCTACGAGAGGATACTCGTATGAATTTAAAAAAATAATAAATTTCAAATTTTCGAAACGTCAAAGTTTCCTTCATCAGCGTATATATGGCTTAGCTCATATAGATAATGTATGGTAGCGGCAGCACGGAATCAGGGATGCAATAAAGCACAGGCATAACATCGATATGTATTAAAGCATTTTTCGATCAAGTCGTTATATAATACATGTGGTCTCTCTCTCTTATTTTAATTTTCTTGAGCGCCAGGGCTTAGACACACTTTATATAGGTATATAGATATAGATTTTGCATACAAGCATACGTACAAAATTGAAGCAATATAATGTGTATTTCGTGCTGAGAACTGCGCAGAGTTGTAATGCATAACACACGTATACGTATATGGGCGATCTCTCTTTCTTTGACAGGCCGATTTCAATGATACGGGGACGACGATATTATCGCAGCGCAAGAATGAGTGCGAGGGCATATATGTGCCCACTCACAGACGTGAAAATACATATTAATATTCGCACAAGATTTACCTCTGACCTCCACGTCGTCTTGGTTCATCGTGAAAGATTTCTTGCACTCACAACCACGTAGATCACTTTCACTCGCGACAAAATGTCAACACAATATTAGGTTATATTGTTTGTTAACTGCATAAACAAATCGATTTTTACAGCTGTATATTCGAACATGCAAACGGAATGTTATTTAATGAATAAAAAAATTAACCAGATAAACCGCCGATTACGTTTAATTTTGAATTTGAATAGTTCTCGATTACTAATTTAAACTAAATTCAATTTGACAATTCCTCGATTAGGCAATTAAATTTGATACTTAATTTTAAAACTTCTCGGTCATGAATTAATTTTATTCTCGATCAAGGAATTTTCAAATTAAAATTTAATTTAGAGTAAATTGCAAAGAAAAATCTATTTGCCATGTTACAAATAAAATATTCCACCGAAAAAGTTAAAAATATTCCATACTGTAAGGAATATTCCATTTTCGAGATATAAACGATTCAAATCTGAAAAAGAATCTTTGCGAGTTTTAAAACTTAATAAATTACCTTACGGAAAAGTTGCTAAAAACAAAAAATTCCCCGATTTTTTTAACGCCTTCGTGAGTTTTCTGCATATACATATCTGCGTGTGTGTGTGTGGGAACAGTATGGGCCACAACAACGAACTTATATTTATACTATAATATTTATACTTTTCCATTAATGACTTACCTTTGGTGTTGGTACGGCATTTTGTTTGACACAATACGTTGTAAGCTGTGAAAAGTCATTTGAAATGTCCACTCAACATTTCTGGAATTCTGAATTTTCATTTTTCCGAAAATTTTTGATTCCGGATTTTTATTTTTCCGAAATTTTTTCATTCCGAAATTTTTTCATTCCGAATTTTTCATGTTCCGTTTTAAAAATTCCGATTTTCAAACATTCCAAATTTTAAATATTCCGAATATTTATGATTCCGAATATTTATCATTCCGAAATCTGAACATGACCCGAACTTGTTATCGATTCTGTTTCATCTTCATGCGTATTTTGAGAGCCAACGTTAGAGGAATCAGATTCATATTCGCATTCGGCTAGTTCTTCAGTAATATCCCATTCCATTTCATGTGAACTCGTTATCGGTTCTGTTTCATCTTCATCTAAACTAGCGACCAATCTGGATTCATTTTCACAATGAGTAACTTTGAGTAATTTCGGAGGTGAAGGAACACAATTTTCCGAATCATTTGGTTCTTGCACAACAAACATTTGACTTATTTTGACTGATCTCTTTAGAGTTCGTTGATCAATTATGAATTCGAGCGAATTCAGCGGAATTTTTTTTTCATCCGAACATGAACATTCAGGGAGGGGGTCACATTTACAACAACTCAGATCAAAAAGAGAGTCAATATCTTTCAAAAACTGTTCAATATCTTTCTTAATATTTAAAGATTCCCTCACACGTTGTCTTTTTCGTAATTTTTTTAATTTATCGTACCAACTAACGATTAGAGCTTTAACTCGTTGATTCGAAATGATAGGAATATTAGTTTCATTCCAAATTGTTGTTAGCTTTTGGGTCACTTCGGAAGCTATCTCACTTACAGAAGGATTGTACTTAGAAATGAGACTACGTTCACATTTCAAAAATTCAAAGTAAGACAGGATTTCTGCTATTGTGGGCAATAAATCATTATCTAAATCATTGGCGAAATTTATAATGTTGCATTCTATTCTAACAGTCTTAAACCGGTTCTCCATTACTAAATTTTTCTGTGAAAAAAATTCCTAATTATCAGTTATACAGACTAAATCTTCTATGGGTGGGCACATGAGTTGAATCCTGTTATTTAAAACACATGAAAATTATATTTCAGTTCTCCGTTTTGTTGCTCATTAACAATTGGTAAAAATGTCAACAGAATTCATCGAGTGGTTTCGAAGGAAAATGGGATGAAAATTTTCAATCATATTTTTTTCGGAAACCATTAAATAAAAATATTAAAAAGTTCCCTAATTGTTTCAAGTTAAAAAAGGAGGGTACCATAGAGCCGTTCAGAACGAGATAACATCAGTAATTTTGCTAAACGTATGCGAAACATTTCTTTATCACCCTAGTTTACTTGCAAGATCTATGTTTTTGAATGGAATTATAAACTTCGTTCATAATTTTTTTTTTATACGTTTCGTGGTGAGAGATAAATTTATTGTTTATATTGTAAAGAAATAATGTTATTATTTTTTGTACGTTATTCATATCTTGATCAAAATCAAGTTGATAAAAATAATGGTACTGTTATATACCAATAACCCAGCGTTGGGTATAGTAAAATTTAAATATAATAATTAAAATAAGACCGTCAAATTAACACGTATGACGCCTGATCTCGCGGGTAAAGAGGCATGTGTGTAAGATGAACACAGAGACAGGCAAGCGCTGTCGCATGAATGTGTGTGTGAATGTAAGCGGCCAACACACATCGGCGCATTAGATCGAACCCGCGCGCATATGTGTATCAGCCGAACACAGAGCAAGGCAAAGGTTGAAGGTACAAACGGCCGTGCGCGAGCAACATTACCGACGCATTAGATCAAGCCTTCGCACGCGTATATATCCCGTGTGCGTGTACTCGCGTGTGTGTGTAAGTCGAACACAAAGAAGACATAACACACACATGCGAGACGAGACTCATGGAATAATTCGAATTGGCACAAAGGGGAGAAGCAGGTTCGCACGCGCACTCGCAAGTCCCATATCTCCCCCAAGTTTGATCTTTGAACTCAGATAACCATTGGGCACACTTGTCTAGCGGAAATTGAGTCAACAAGTGACGAAATAGCTGGTAGATTTGCAACTTGCGGGAAAAACCCAAGACGTACCCCCGCCAAAAGGTCCATGATTTAATTAGTATATAACATGCATGAAAATTAGGCCTCGGGGCAGATCATTTTATACTGTCGAGTAAGGCGAAACTCTGTGCGCGCGAATAATCAAATCATTGTAATAGCGACTTCGCAATATTTAACGGACTTGTAATACAACGCGAATTGCACATATTGTACTTAGTGAGAACCAAGCGCGAGTCAATAAGAGCGACTAACTTGTACTTGTACTTATACGCCGCGATCATCGAAATTATTAATTGTATTCGCGAACGGTAAAGTTCGAGTGAGTGCTTCCACCAGCCTAGCAGCGCAACAGCCCAACAGAGCCACGATCGTCACTCCAACAGCCACCGCCACCACCGAGGCAGCCGCGACCGACGGCCAAGCAGCATCAGCGCAGCGCACAAGCAACAGCGACAACCGTAGCGTCCCGACGGCGTTTGCAGCCCTACAGATCGACGAGCATCGGCCACACTTATTTTGTAAGCTTCTTTAATAGTAATTAGTTTTCTTGTAATAAAGTCTTGTGTGTAAATCTCATTTGAGCGTTATACACTTTATTTCATGATCCCTCCCCACTCAGACACAACAGAAAATAATACTTAATATTTAAATAATAAAGTTATTACCCAGTGGTAACGGGTATATAACAGTACGAGTAATTGATGAATTTTGACGCAACTGATAAGAAACCAGATTTTCATACTTGCCCGATTATAATTTAAAAAAAAAGTACAATCATTTCGCATTATTCTTCCAGACATTCTTTAGTTTTCGTACAGGGTTTAATATGAAAATATTAATGTGCCTGAATACTCGAAGAAATAAAATTTGATTTAATTAATATCACAGCTTAGTAATTAAAGATTAACATTGTGCGATTAGCTGTTTTAGAATTTGTAAAAGAAAGAATGATATAGCTCAGGTTTTGACTTAGTGTATCAACCAAGCCACCCAGAGTGGCATTCTCGTGAAAAAGCTACTACCGTTTTAAAGACATATTTTCAGGGTTCAATTTTTCATCTGGGGCATCGGGCCACACGAGTTAATACTATACTAAAAAATCCCTTGCCAGTCTCGTTGAAAGATCACTTGCTTTATTAATCAATGGAAAAGACAAGTTTACTGTTCCGACCGGAACATACCGGAGTTTTATTCTCTTACACTTTAAACTATTTCAGCCATAGTTTGATTATGCATGACGAGCTTTCGGCAAGTCGCCACCTAGCGGTTACTTCATAAACTACTACTCTCGTACATTGAATTTTGTTGTCCCGGCGACCCCGCTATCATGACAATATATTCAGTAAAAGTTTCAGAAAATTTGTTTTAAAATTCGAATTTTGGGCTGGGGTATGGATTACTTCTAAAACATGACATTAAATGAAAATTTAGTTGACATCTAAGAGTTCGAGGTTGTGTTAATTAAAAAAAAAAATTTAGATCATTTTTCCAGCAACTAACATGCATTTTCTTTTTTTTCGCAACCAACCAAATTATCTTCGATTTTTTTAAAATAAATTCATTTATTTATTGATCGTGTATTATATTAATTATTTTTAGAAAACGATAAAATTTATTCCATCATTATTTATAAATTACTTAATTACTGTATGTTAAGGAGATCTGGACCCCACATTTTTATCGGCCGAGACACGCAAAGTTTCTTTTATTTTTAACTTTTTCTGTAATTCGAATTTCGACAAATGGCTATATGGCGACCTTCATTTTTCCGCTAAGAATAAGTAGTTAAAATTACAGCCCATTTCATTGAGCAGATTTACCGGAAAACTGGATTAAAAATTTTGATCCTGACTTTTGATCCACGGCTTGATCAAAAATTTTAATCCAGTTTTCCGGGAAATCTGCTCAATGGAATGGGCTGTAATTTTAACTACTTATTCTTAGCGGAAAATGAAGGTCGCCATATAGCCATTTGTCGAAATTCGAATTACAGAAAAAGTAAAAAATAAAAGAAACTTTGCGTGTCTCGTGTCTCGGCCGATAAAAACGTGGGGTCCAGATCTCCTTAAGTTATAATGACATGATGACGTGATGATGACATTGTTAACCGTATAAACGTTTTCATTTTTATTATTTTTAATAATATTTATTTTATCAAAATATATCATCGTTCTTCATTTCCGTAATTGCCATAACTTTAATTATTTTTACATCATTTCGACATCATTCATCGCATTACGATTCGTAAAATTATCTGCTTTGCCAACAATTTAATTACTTAAGAATGCATGCGAAATTATTGTATATTAAAATTTTAAAAGTACACTTTTTAAAATATCATAGTAGAGCGCACGATTTCTCACACGACTTAGATTTAGAATACCATGTGGACAAGATGGGAGATCAAACCAAATTTCGCATAATTACAGATGAAATCATAACATTCCAAACGGCATCGGTCATATGGTCGATTCACGAGCAAGCGTCAAAGTAATACAATGAAAAATAAAATTCATGAATATATGAATAACCGACCATCGACCATGAAACCGACCATGAAACCGACCATCGACTATAAGACCGACCATGAAACAGACCATGAAACCGACCATCGACCCGCCCATCGACCATGAAACCGACCATAAAACCGACCATCGACCCGCCCATCGACTCGCCCATCGACCATGAAACCGACCATCGACCCGCCCATCGACTCGCCCATCGACCATGAAACCGACCATAAAACCGACCATCGACCCGCCCATCGACCATGAAACCGACCATGAAACCGACCATCGACCCGCCCATCGACCATGAAACCGACCATGAAACCGACCATCGACCCACCCGTCGCCTTGACTATGAACCCGCTAATCGACCATCGTCCATAGGAATGACCGAGACAAAAAGTGCCACCGTCTACTGTCCATTATTTTGAAAATTGCATGTTGGATCAAGAGGTACTTCATGCTACCGGCCGCCATTTTGTGTGACATGGAAGGACATAGTGGTATTCCGTCGTCGGCTATTTTTAATTTTAATTCTTATTAAAAATGCTTACTCACATTAAATGATGTATCCGGCTAGCAAAAGATTGAATGTGGGGATTCTTGGAATAGAAAAAAATTCCTAGAACTGAATGGCCAATACGTTGTATCAATTGCGGCAGATACTCGATGAACAACAGGAGCTGCGCTCACTTGAGAGGTCGTGAACGATATGAGCCGCGCCGCTGAACTGTTGCTCGTCTTATACCCCCACCACCTGACCAATTGTGTCGATAACTGCGCGATAAGATTTCGCGCGGCAAGAAGCCTTTACGGCGATACATCGCGAGTCTGCACCGGGGAAAAAATTTTATTGAAACATCACTTCCTAAATGAAATATCATTTCATATTTCATATTTTACAAAATGAATGAAATAAATAAATAAAATTAATTAAATTATGATTACTTGGATGAAATATTTGATTGGCAAACATACCAAGTAAATATTTTGCTCAATTGATAAAATGCGTCACACACTAAGAAGAAGATTCGGTTGAATCAATGAATTTTGAGTTCATTCAATGAAATAATTTAATTGCGGGTAGCTTATTAAATATTTTTTTGAATAAAAAAAAAATATGTAATTGTTTCAGTTAGATAATTTATTATATTTCATCATACTCAACAAAATATTTTTTTGCAAATATATTATTATAACATTTATTTCGAACAAATAAATATTTTATTGAAATTCATGTGGGTGAACGATGAAATCGATTTCGTTGAGTCGATCAAACGAGATTTTCAAAATGATTTAATATTTATTCATGATAATAGTATATTACTGCCCTAGGCCGTGAAAAAGAGAAAAGTCCCAGAGTACGCGTATTTCGTGGCCGAGGCTGATAAACAGGTACTCTGGGGCTTTTTTTCGCGGCATAGGCCTGTATACTATTTTTCATACACAGTGGCCCGAAAATCGCTCTTTCCGCTTTGTGCAGCGGCAGGGAAGTAGTCACTTTTGGGACGATTATTACAATTTTCGAAATATTTTATGAAAACAACGAAATTTTTAATTGATTTTACAATCATTACTAGAATTAAATTTTGTTACAAATTGTTAAATTATTTTGATAATTCAAGTGAATATTTATTTAAATCGATTATGTGTCTTGCATTATTATTCAAATGAATAGTTTGTTTATATTAAATTTTAATAGAATATTTCATAGAAACAATGATATGAATCAATTGATTGCCCGCAAAAAAATAATTTCATTGAAACAATGAAGCCGTGGTTGATTGGGCCAAATATTTTTCTCACACGAATTCGCAAAATATTCTTATCAGCACAACAATTTTCATAAATTGGAGAAAATTGGGATATGAGAATCAGCGTAAATAATAGAGTATTCAACTCAAAAAACTAATTATATTATTAATAAAAACACCACTGTAGTTGTACCGCATTTATTGAACAAAAATTCTTCATGTCCGAACAAGAATTTTTTGTTCACAACATATCGAAAAATAAAATATTCGTAGTTGAATTCATCTCTGCTTCTCAAATTTTTTAGTCAAACGTATGCTGGAGGGTTTAATTTTTGCACGCGAAAATTTTCCAAAAAATTTTAAGTTTTGTGTACAAAAATTGAAAATTTCTCGATAGCCAAACCTTTAAAAAAATCGTTGCCAATTTATTGGCAAGGAGCTTCCTCCAAAGATGGTTTAGTTATTATTAAAAATTGCGAAAATTTTGTCCCAATCCTAGATGGAACATGATTAAGCCTTTTCTGCTCACCTTTTACAACCCCTAGAAAAAGAAAGATCCTGGAGAAGTTTTAACCAGCCCTGTATCGGAAACCTGGTGCACCAGGTCGACGGAAAATGGTTTAGCCCCTTCCACTCGCATATTAGAACATTTGAGGCTATTCATAAGTTTCGGATGTAATACTAAACTAATACGAAGTATTTTTTGTTCGATTCGTGAGAAATTCACGATTTTTAAAATTCCGACCTTCAAATCAAGATTACCACCCTTAAAGGTCATTTATATTCAAAATCCTTTCGGGGGATGATTCCTCGCATCATTTTGCAACTTTTTAAGGGTCGGGCGAAAAAAAATTTTTTTTTCGCTCCACCCTAAATTGCCCAATAACGGGGGCCAGAGGAGCACCTGACGCAGGCTCAACGTCAGTGTCATCGACTCGGTTCTTCTTTACGGTGCCCTGATATGGAAGGATGCTGTGATGATGTAATGTTACAGCGTCAATCTACCAACGCACGTGTCTTCGTGCGATCTGTGGCTTTCTCAGAATTTCTCACGAGGTCGTGTACGTTTTCACCAGCACTCTTCCACTGACCACCACCTCAACAAACTCCTTTCTAATGGCTAAAATATCGGATTTCAGGGGCCTCGTTCTCGGTTATAGAGGGAAAAACCAAGATCCTAACCTACATGGCTTCGAACAACATATAATCAACTACTTTCACATAAAATTTCAAAGAGATTCATGTTACTAGAAAAAAATTACAGCTTAACGAAATCTTGAAAAAATGCTCTTTTTTATAATATTGATATCTTTAAACAGCTGTATCTTTGTTGCTCTCGAACCAATTTTAAATCTGAGTACGGCGATTGATATGCAATAATATAGCTTTCAAATGAAATATTACAGAGATCAATACGTCAATCCAATCGTCTTCAACATCCATTTAAAAAAAGCTTAAAAACGACAATTTTCAATATTACGTGTCCTAGTGACGCAGGGGTTCAATGTTGAAAAAAAATGAAAATTTCGTGATGCAGTTGTCTTTTAATAAGTGCACTTAACAAATCCCCACCGAAAAAATTTCCAAATTCAATACCTAGCACTCACTACCGTAGTATAACCATGCCAAATGTCCGCTCCGTTAGCTGTCCTAAAGTCAGAATCGTTGCTTTCTTGACGTCGTACGTTTTTTAATGAATACCTAGATATTTTATAGTATACAGACTATATTCTATACTTCTAATAGATGATTTTTATGTGCCGCTGGTACTGCAGGAATCTTTTTTGAACTTCGTACAGCTTTTACAAAAGTGTCGTGAGTTTTGATCATTTTTTTTTGTACTTTAAATTTACTCCATTAGAATGGTATGGTTACCATTTTGAAGCTCCTAAGCTGTACTAACTTTCTCAAAAAAGTTCATGTGTTCGATTTTCGGCTGTTAAAAATTCAAACATTGGACGATACCTTCGCAAAAGTGTCAGACGTATTGGCAAAATCAAGCGGTAAAAAAATCTGTCCGCTCCGTTAGCAAAGAATGCGCAGGTAAAAAAGTCCGTTTTCAACGTAGAATACGTAGAAATGTTCTTTTTTAAAAACTCCAAGTCCTAGTTGTCGGCGAAATTACACGCACTTAAACTCCATAACAATGATTTGTCCGCTCCGTTACTGTCCGCTCCGTAAGCAATACTAGGTTTCAGCATAGGCAAATTACATATTAAAAATGAATTTCATATCCTAGCTCTATGAATTTGAAAACAAATACTTTTTAAGGTAAGAAACGAAGTTCCGTTCTTAAAAAAGGGTTTGGAGACAATTTTTTTGCGCACTTTTCCGATGCGAAATATCGATGAATCGGAAGAATCAACCATATATAAAAAAAACTGCTTATCTATGAATTGCATACACATTAGCCTAATAGATTCTAGATTATATCGCAGGTACCGATAAATTATATTTATCATCTTTAATAGCGGCTTTGTACCACCTCGGCTAGTTTCTACGTAGACAACGAGTTGTAGGGACAGGGCTAAGATACGGATGTATGATCGAGAAAGATCGAGTTATATAACTGTATATTAAAGTGGTGCAGTGCGTAGCGATAGCATAACGAGGACTTACAATTGGAGTCTCGCAGGTGGTTGAATAGTTGGGTCAAGTCCGGATCATACACAGCGTGGGCACTCCGACCCCCTCCAAGTATAACGATTATGACACCTAACACACGACAATAACAAGGATTGGGTAATTTATCGTTCAATCACACGAGCCAACACAGAGTCATCAGTCCAGCGTTCACTTGTGGCCCTTCAATCCCACTCGGCTCAATTGTCGCTGATGCTCTCGCTCGCTTGAGGGGAGTCATACACTAATTCACTCCTCTTTGTCATTTTTTTTATATAAATCACAGTTGAATGTCAATCTACATTTTCAACATAAAATTGACACCTTTGATTCCTAAAAAATGTGAAAAACCGCTGCCAATGTATTGGCAAGTAGCTTCCTCATACTTTTTTTTTAACTTAAAAATAATTTGAAAATATTAATATCATCTTTCTAATTACGAAAGCGAAACGAAAGCGCCTCTCAGCTTTATCGGGTATCTCAAACAAACAATGCAAAAAAAAAAAAATTTTTTTCTTAAATAGAAAAAAAAACGTTACGTTTATCGATAAATGAATTTTTCTGGCTTCGTCCCTATGTCATAACGAAAAAAATAAGCCCTCCCCCGTCACGATACGTGCTACCGTTATCAAGGAATCACTCTACACAGCCATACAGCCGCATACACCCACATACATTCCAAAATGTGTCAAAAATTCGATCTAGTATATAGAAATATCATTAAATATATCCTACGATAATTATATACGAAAGCCTAAATGTATCCCATCACAAAACTTCCTATATGAGGGAG
This sequence comes from Trichogramma pretiosum, assembly GCF_000599845.2. NCBI lineage: Eukaryota > Metazoa > Arthropoda > Insecta > Hymenoptera > Trichogrammatidae > Trichogramma > Trichogramma pretiosum. The sequence continues at coordinate 216,381 of NW_019641661.1, forward strand.
CAAAAGGAAGAAAACGACAATTTCCCGCAAAAAAAATTTTTCCCGTAAAAAAAAATTTTTAAAAATCGAAAAAAAAATTTTTTTTCTTCGTTTATCGCTAAATACAATTTTCTGGCTTCATCCTTACATCATAACGAACAAAAAAAGCCCTCCCCCGTCACGATACGTGCTACCGTTATCGAGGAATCACTCTACACAGACATAAAAAAATTTCCAAAAATTTTTAAAAATCGAAAAAAAATTTTTTTTTCTTCCTTTATCGCTAAATACAATTTTCTGGCTTCATCCTTACATAATAACGAACAAAATAAGCCAAACCCCGTCACGATACGTGCTACCGTTATCGAGGAATCACTCTACACAGACATACAGCCGCACACACACACACACACACACACACATACATACCAACATGTGTCAGAAATTCGATCTAGTATATAGAAATATCATTAAATATACCCTACGATTACTCTATAAAAAAGCCGAAATGGAGCCCATCACAAAGCTTCCTCTATGAGGAAGCAAAAAATTGCAGAATAGGCCTTTGCATCTAAAAATAGCTCATTTTTGCTATTTTAGCCTTACGGTACTGTGCGCAAGGCTCAGATCACAGTTTTTGAGGTGGGAGTTCCTGATAGGTCTCAAAATCTTGAGAAAAGTATCCTTTATGGGCTGAGTTTTGTGGAATTTTGATTAGAGTTATAAAAAAGTTTGTATGCCAACAGATGTGAAAAAAGCAAGATATAAAAAAAATTTATCAATGTTTTTCAGCACATATTGAATAATAGAACTGATATGAAGGTCTAAATCAAAATTCCACAAAACTCAACCCATAAAGGATACTTTTCTGAAGATTTTGAGACCTAACAGGAACTCCCACCTCAAAAACTCTGATCTGAACCTTGCGCATAGTGCCGAAAGGCTAAAATAGCAAAAATGAGCTATTTTTAGATGCAAAGGCCTATTCTGCAATTTTTTCACATTTTTTAGGGCTCAAAGATGTCAATTTTATATTGAAAATGTAAATTGACATTGAACTCTGGTTTATATCAAAAAAATGAAAAAGAGGAGTGAATTGGTGCATGACTCCCCTTAACGAGCATCGCATTCTCTTGCGTGTTACGCATGCAAATACACATATTTCGGCGCACGTAAATAATAATGCCAACGCGCTGATATTATATTAGGCTCCTGGTAGTCTCTCTCTCTCTCTACTACTTGCTCTACTACTCTCTAATACTTGCTCCTCTGTTTACCCTCAAAATTGAGAGATACTTAGTGCCAAGAACTGTGAAACAGTGGCACACTTGCTGCTATGACTACTACCATCTACGTTCTAGACTGATTTGTACAAATGTTAATATTCCTTTGCTTCTGTTATACTTGCTGTTAAAATGTTTTACTGACCAAACTGTCTCTGTAAATTGCCGTTGGGCCCCATGTGGTTATACCTCAGGGCCCCAATAAATACACTAATCAATCAATCAATCTCTCTCTCTATCTCTCTCTCTCTCTCTCTCTCTCTCTCTCTCTCTCTCTACTAGAGAAATTTATAAAATAAGGTGGAGAAAGGATTATCGTCCGACCCTGTGCGTGCTGACATAACTTCGTTACAATATTAATAAAAATAAAAAGTAATAATTACTGCTCCAAATACAAACATTCTTTAAATTAAAATTTGTTTTAAGCCAAATGACAACTGAATGATTGTATTTTTACTTTTCAGTTTCCCCAGAAAGGAAGTTACATTGAAAATACTTATGGGAATTCAAAAATGAGGTCAAAAGTAAGTATGATAATCAGATATTTGTTCTTACAAAATTCAAATCATTCTAAATTCTCAATTAGTAGTTCTACAGTTCTTTACGATAAAAGATTATTCCTTTTTAGAAAACACAAGCTAGTTCTCAGATACGTGAAAGATTGTAAGTGATTTGGGCAGAAATCCTTTTGTTTAAATAAATTTTTTTAAAAACCAAAATTTTGATACTTCACTGAGGTACAGTCATTTCCGTGAGTCTTTTTTTAGATATTTTGCTTTATAAATTGTTGAGTTTTTTGCATTTATCTTATGTTTCTTATTTCTTCCAAATCTTATTTCTCTTACTTAATTTTCAGAGAAAAATATTTCAGTTTTAGTTTCTAGGTAATGCATACTTCTTCATAACATCAATAGTTATAGTCACAATCTTGAATAAGATGATGACCCATAGGTTTCTCTAAATAAAAACTTGAGCTTAACAATTTTTCATTTTTTTTAATTATCTGCATCATACACGTATTCTTCGAAGTTGTGCAAGTGATTTGATTACTTCACCCGAAGTAGTAGTTATAAAACTTAATATGTTTTAAAAGTGTACATTATCGGGTGTAATATCTCGAGTATTAAAAGAAAAAACATAAATAAAAAGTTGAAGATAAAATGCGGTGCTGTAACAAATTTTATTACTGATCGTGGAAGACCTGTGCACGGTCAATGAGTTGGACCAGTGAACTGTGAGTGAAATAACTAATAATACAAGTGCGATTGTCACATTTCGTAAGAATTTGAATACTACGGCTGTTCTCCATCGTGCTCATTTTGCGCATTTTGATCTGCTGCTTTCTGCTGATCTAAATCGCAAGACTTAAAGTCATAAAAGAGTACCATCCCACCCTTAGTATCCATCTAAACCTGCTCTGACCTCAAGTGACGTGAAATGCATAATCATGAACGTAATGAAACACAAAATATAACTGTTGCATACCCTGTTTGTTTGCGTGTGTTGAATCGGGTGTCGGCCGCAAGGCAGTGTATGTGTGTGTAAGTGCTCCGAAAAATTGCTTTGTCGCGACTGGCGTCCAGCGCGAACTCTTGTGATCGCGAGCATTTAGTTCGGTTGTGACGCTGAGAGAGGCAAGACCTCGAGATACGACTTAACTTGCGAGCGACGCTTGCAAACACTTATAATCCCCAAAATTAACAATAAATACGCGAGTATATTTTTCTTTATTAAACTTGAGTGCAGTGTGTCTAATGATTTTTTCTTCCCCATTGCCCATTGCCGCTGACCGCACTCTATCTGTCGATAGCCGATTAAAATCGAGAATCGGAGTCGCAGAAAACATAACACTGTTGAACAATACTAACCCGAACTTCAAGAGAAAGTTTCAAGATGCACTTAACGCACATCTGTGTCCAGTCACAAACAAGTATCCAGACTTTACAGCCACAAGGGATGCTTTCACTAGGTGCGTTGATGCAGTAGAAATTGGAGTTATTGTTAGTTGCCTACTCTATGGTGCCGATAATACAGTGGTTATGCAAAATTTTGATTTTTATCAAGTTGATTCTTGTATAGATTATTACAAAATGCTAACTCTTTTCAATCACTTACCAGGATTCCCAAAAGCAAGCACATTTTTATCGAACTATTAAATTTGACTTTAAAGAAAATGATCGCTTGACATAAAGAGATTTGTCTTTAGGAGTCCCAGTAATTGATTGAAAGTTGTTAAAGTATCGTAATAACCTTTATTAGAATCAACTTGATAAAAATATTGATTAATTTGTTTATTAATAGGATTGGGGGATTGGGGGGCCTTTTATGGCTCCGATGCAGGGTATAACAAATAATTGAAAAACATCAAATATAAAATACAGTGCAATCCGCTTAATGGGATCACATAGAGCAACGAAACTTTGATTAAAATAAGCGGATGATCGCATTAAGCAGTATTTCTTAAAAGTAACTTTTAATTTCATGGAGATATTAAAAATAAGAGAATAAATACTAAGTGTTCGAGAAATTTCTCGAACAGTGTTGATCAACGGCCGTGGGCACGTTCAAGCTCACGTGCAGTGTCGGGCCGCGCGAGTTATTGCTGCGCGCTCAGAGATGGCGTAGCGTCTCGTGCCTGCCGCGAATCTACGTGCAGCGCGTTCTTCGCGACGGACACGTGAGTTTTGGCTCTCTTGTGCACCTCGCGCTCCTCGAGATACCTCGACTTTTTGCTAGCTCGTTTTAACCTCGCCTCTCGCGTGTGACTCGTGCTCCAAATTACCCTCAACGTCGAAGTCAGTTCATCCAGACAACTTCAACATAATCTACGACTGCTCAACTGTCCACATCTGCTGCTCTCAACCCAGGTGGGACACGAAAATCAACACAGGCCACTCATCGACGACTACTCACGCGGCATTGCGTCATTGCTCAACTCATTGGATCGGCTCATCTCGGCGCAAAACATCAGGTAAAGAGCCTACACAGGTGCTGAAGAAGACCAATAATGCCTTCTTCAGACTCTGTAGAGTCCTTTCACTCACTGGCGCAATTTGACCAAAGCACGGAGTCACTGCGAGGAAAAGTGAGGTTACGCTCAAGCCATGTATAAGCTCACGAGATTCTCAGCACCGCTCACTTCCGGCAGCTCACGCAGAGGACGAGAGGATTAATATAACCTTGCTTTTCGTCTTGCTCCGATTACTCTGTCTCGTGCTCCGCTCAAGTTGACATCTCGGTGCTCTCAGTTGGACTGCTCATCGCGACTCAATGAAAAATTAATACAATTTCTTAAACTCATATTCTTGTAAATTAAATTCTTTCAAAGTGAACAATACAATGATTGTTTTATCATAGTGGTGAAGTGTGAAATAAAGAAAATTGTGAAAACCAAAAAATTTCATGCATTCAAGCAGTCATTGTGCGACCTACCCATGCAACCATCCTTTTAATAATTAATTGTTTAAACAATTCTCAAACATTAAGACATACTAAAAAATTACATATTCATTTAAAATAATCATTAATCTTTTTTATTTCTTATTTCTTTTTAATCGAATTATAAATAAAATTTTCATATTTATATTGAACTTTAAAATTTGTTGACAAATGGTTAACTCAATTTTCCAAAGTTTGTTATGCTTCCAAAATTTGAGCATCAGAGAGTATTTTTACATTTTGATTATCAATCTCTTTAATTACACAGTTATCACATAAAACAGTTTATCACAGTGCTTTCTGATATTCGATTCCAATTATTATTTTGGTAGAAGTTTTTGGAAGTGGGCCATGGTCATTACATTTTTAAACTCAACTCAATAAGGGCAGTTTGAGCCAACTTTTTATTTTATGTGTCACAAGTTACTTATTCTTCTGATTCATTGAACGTTTCAAAAACATGATTCAAAATAAATATTTTCATGCTATTAACATTATATTTTATTAATAAAGGAAGCAAATAATTTGAAATATTTATTTATAATTTCATATTTTCAGGCTGGAAAACATTTTCATCGAACTTCGTTGCTAATTAAAGCTTTTAATCACAAGTTTCGTCTGGATTTGGAGCTAAATACGTAAGAAACTTTATGATACTTTTACAACATTCACAATATAAAATAAATTCCGAAAACAAAAAAAAAACTAAAAGGATGAGGATTGTTTGAATAAAAAATTATAACGGAGTAATTGATTTTTTAGAATTCTCTAAGCGATCGGTTTAGGCAGTAATAACAAATTGAACGATTAAACGAACTTACCTGTAAGTGACGTTCTATCATAATTATACGAAGAGCCTCTTCTGAAGAGATCACATTGTAGTTACAAATACGTTCAAAGAATAACATATTTTCTCCGCTTGGTGGCCTGCCGTAGCAGGCGCGGTGGCAGCTGAATCTTCATTTTTCAAATTAATATAATGCCGTAACTTTATTTGGGCTAGATTTAGCTGGAAAGGGTGGGTTTGATCTTTTCGGAAGAGGCTCTTCGTATAATTAGGTTAGAACGTCACTTACAGGTAAGTTCGTTTAGTCGTTCAATTATACTCCGAGCCTCTTCCTCGAAATCACATTGTAGATGTTAAAAGTTAGAGATGAGTTCCGGCAATTTTTTATTTTTTCTTATTTATTATATGAAAAAATTAATATAAGAGAACATCGAGGAATAAGATAATCAATCTGCTGTTGCAGCTACAGTCACAGAGTTAATTACTGTTTTTTTTTTTTTGATTAAGCATAGCGTTAGCGAAACTATTTTCATCAGATGCGATCGGTAGATCTTAAAACTTGGCAAAAGAACACGATTTATCGGTCCGGCCTGCAGTGGATTTTATTAAATCTATGTTAACTCCTAATCTTTTGGCAGCTGAGGTATACGAGTGTCTTGTACTGTATAATGAGAAAAAATTTGTTTTGATGCCACTCATCTTCAGCGTTTCTTTATCCACCTGTTGATCAATTGTGAAATAACTGCCTTGTAAGGTTTTTTGTAGGATAGAAATAAAACATTTTCTGGTCAGCGTAAAGCTTGAGTACGGACATATAATCTTCTAAAGCTTTTGCAACGCAGATTTTTTTATTTTCAAAGAATAGCAGCCTCAAGGCTGGTTGCGTACGACTCAGACCCGATGTTTTAATGTCGGACGGTATCTTTATGACAAAACTGTCATCTAATCGTGAAAAGTTTTGTACATCTATTAAAGACAGTGTTTGAATTCTGTGGCCATTAGTGAGCACTAGCAGCGTTGCCAATTTTGATGCAAGGCTTTCCGTAGAAATATCTTCATTCGAAGGCCAACCTATAAATAGGTCTAAAACAATTTGTAGATCCCACATACACTTGTATCGGCGCTGCGGGGGACGCAGTTTACAGGTGCCCTCACTCAGCCGCTTTATAGACGCTTCTTGCGCGACTAATTCTTGGTCAAAAATAAATGATATGGCAGATTTATAAGTGTTGATTAACCCGTACGAGGCTCCTTTTTTAAATAGATCCGTCAGAAATTGTTGAGTTTCCAAAATGTTGACGGATAGTGAGTCGATTTTTTTGTTATCACAATAATCGAACCATTTCTTCATGCGCCCTCGTACTGACGAAGAGAAAATTTGGTAATGGAAGCAAACATGGGGTCAATGGCATTTTCTGACATGCCTTTTAAGGCAAATGTTTGCCTGACGCGATTCCTGCCACTAAATTTAGTTGACGCCAAAGTGGATGTTGAGCTCAGTGGAGAGATTTTTGCATATTATAACGTGGTTTAAAAATTTTCGTTTTGGATACAAGCATATCATTTAGCAGTGGGTACTAGGGTTGAGATGGCCAATGGGGAGCCACTATAATAATACCTGTAATCTTTTCATGCTTTATTTTTGAAAGCCCCTTTAACATTAAAGCGTAGGGTAGAAATGCGTAAAAGAAAAATTTGTCCCACTTAATTGTAAACGCGTCTACAGACATGGATCCTGGATATTTTTTCCAGGATACGTGTTAAATAGCGCTGTGCCAGGGAAGGTTCTAGTTGACGGAAATCGCCAAAGACTGTTCAAGTATTCCGAGTTATTATATTTACTTTATTTAATATACGCGTGCTCTCGTCTCGCTGCTCGAGAGGCTCGACAATAATAACAAAACATAACATACAAGTCAGCTATTTATAGCTAGGAATAATAACACAGGCATACAATATTAATTAATTAGACTAAAAACATTACATATATAACACGGCCATCCTATTGTAGATCGTCCTCGATCAACATCCTACAGCATCACCAGAGAAAAGCGAGATGCGAGGTGGGCCCTCAAGTCCAGGCTACACTTTCAATCGCCAATTTTCTTATTTTTATTATTTTATTTCAAATACATGTTTGATTAAAATGAGCTTGAGGACGCACCTCCCATCATTGGCATGCTTCGAGACGCATAACGATTAGAACTAATTACATTTTCTTTTGCGCTTGTAAACGACTCGACCGCCTTAACGCAACGCCACTCTCCTCTTCGTCGCTAGACGAGTCTTCGCCGTCATCGTACTGGTCAACTGGAGGCGTCCAAAGCTTCAGTTGAGTTATGTGAGCTGTTGAACAGTAACGGTTCGCTTTTTTTGTGTTCAATTCGGCTATGCGGTATGAATCGCTTGGCAATACTTCAGTTATTACCAAAGGTCCACGATTTTTGTATTGAAGTTTGGTTGAATCGCCCGTGTGTGTAGGATTTACCTTGAAAAAGACTAAATCACCTACGTTATATTTACATGTCACATTGCGATTAAGATCGTAGCGTTGCTTCATTTTAGCTTGTGCTTCGAGGATTTTTGTCGAAGTCTCGACATGACGGTTTGAATGATTCGCATCATACCGCTCTTCCTTCTCAACCAAATCGCGTAAGGGCCCTTCATCGTGGCTAGGCACGTAACCATACAACAATTCAAAGGGACTCTTTCCCGTGCTGGCATTGTACGACTGATTCAAATCGCGCTGAATTTGTTTCAATTTGACGTCCCAGTCGGTAGCATCTGGTTTTTCGAGGGCAGCTTGCATCAATGGTATTAGTGTGGCATTGACACGTTCGCACTGGCCGTTCGCTTGAGGATGCCTTGGCGAAGTCGGGCTAAATTTTATACCGTGCTTATCACAAAATTCCTTAAAACTAGCGGACATAAAGCATGGGCCACGATCAGAGATAATTCGCTTCGGCGCTCCGAAATCGCATACAAAGTTCTCCATCGCTTTAATCACCGTTGACGCTCGCGTACCCTTCATCGCAGTGAGTATAACAAATTTGGTGAGATTGTCAATCAATACAAACACAACTCTATTTCCGCCGCTTGACCTTACAAAGGGACCCACGTGATCCACATTCGATTGCCGGGCGGAATAGGGTGTAACTCGCCGCTCTGTCTACCGGGGCGCGTCTTCGCAGCTAAACATTGGAAGCAAGAGTAAACGTGCTGTTTGACATATCTACGCATACCACGAAAGTAATATTTACGCGACATCGACTCGAGCGTGCGTTCTACTCCCTGATGACCGCCATAATCATGAAACCGCACCACTAAACTTTTACGCATCGATCGAGGTACAACGTAACATAATTTTTCGTTGTGATTTTTATATAAAATGCCGTCCGTGATGACTAAATCCTTCACCATTTCTTTTTCCATTCGTGAACGTTCATTGCGCGGTTTCGCTAAAATATCGCGTTTAGCGGCAATCTCCTCGTCTTTGTATTGGAACGCTAAAATCTCGTCGCTTTCACGAATGATTGTAAATACGCCGAGCTCGACGCCCGTGTTGTCGTTTCGCACAGACACATAATTGACAATGTTTACGCTCGCGATCGCTTCCTCGAGTCTGCCCTCCTTGTCCGTACTTGCCTGATTCTCGACCGGGGCGCGACTCAAAGCATCGACATGCGCAAGCTTCGCACCCTCGCGATGAACAATTTCATAATTAAACTCGCTCAATAAGTGATGCCATCGGACAATTTGAGCATTTTTCGTGCGGTGCGCGTTCATATATACCAAGGCTTGGCAATCGGTTACAATTCTAAATTTAATGTTAATTAATAACGTACGCAGTCTCGAGACAGCCCACACAATTGCGAGAAGCTCTAATTTACTAGAGTGATAAAAACGTTCGGCCTCACTCGTGCTTCGACTTATCGCGTACACCAGACGTAAGTCTTTGCTTGAATCGCCCTGTAACAGCATACCGGCTAAACCACGCGCGCTCGCATCCGTATGTAGTTCGGTATATTTACTCGGGCTAAACGGCTGTAATATGGGACGTTCAACCAACTTATCGCGAAGGAGCTCGAAAGCCTTTCTGACATTTTCGTCCCAAATGAATGCTCGATTTGTCTTAAGTAGATCATTTAATGGTGCTGCTACTTCGGCATATCTCGGTACAAATCGCCTGAAAAAGCCGGTCAGACCCAGGAACCGCCTGATCTCGTGTACATTCCTAGGTACCGGAAACTTAGCGATCGCGTCTACTTTGTTTTGACCCGGTTTAATACCCTTCGCGGATATTTCGAAGCCCAAATAAATTACTAAGTCTTTCAAAAATTGGCACTTTTTCAAGTTAATCGTTAAACCCGCGCCACGCAATGCTTCGAACACCGAGACCAGCTTGGGTTTTAAATCGTCCCACGATTTTCCAGCTATGAAGATATCATCTAAGAAAAAAAGTACTAATTGATGACGCAACGGATGTAAAATTCTNTTTGATTGACGACGGCTGCGTTGATGCCCATGATACACGCAGCGCTTCCTGGATCGATGAACGAGCTCATTTCCTTATTGTTGATCAAGGCTGTTTTGTAATATTTTACTGCGGTTGATCTAGAAGTTTCTTCGCGCCCGTTTGAGATTTCATTCACCGCGTTTTGACAATCCTTTTTGTAGTGTCCCGCTGTTTTACAGCCAACGCAGTATGGTTCCTTTCGAGGCTGTGTGCAATCTTTGGAAAAGTGTCCGTACGCCTGACAGTTGAAGCAGCGCGGTTCACCTTTCTCATTTCTCGACGGCTGCCTTTGGGGTCTTACGCTCGTATTCCGGCTGCTCTTGTCGCCATTTGTCCTCGTCTCGACACCGCTTTGTTGACCTCTTGGGTTCGCTGACGAATTGCTTGATCGGATCCGCTCTTGCCGTTGGCCTACTCGGTATTCATAGTCCAGCATATCGTGTAGAAGCGCGTCTACATCGGCATGTGCTCTTGCTGACATGGCATTGAAAAGGTCCTTGGACCATAAGCCCACCAGGACTTGTTCCTTTGTTTCTTGTGTATTAAGGCGTAGATCAGCGCACAGTTTCACCTTGTTATGGAAATATTGCTGTAGTGACTCGTCCTTTTGCTGCGTGCGCTCGGCCATTCTTTTCCATCGACAAACCGTCGAATCTTGACGCACGTACGTCGTTTGGAAGGCCTCTTTGAACTTCAGCCATGTATCCACAAGACGGCGACGCGCCGAAAACCAATCGCGCGCACCTCGCACCAAATGCATGCGCGCGGTCTCCAAGGCAAATTCCTCGGGCCAATGATGAAGCAACAGCATGCTCTCGATATTCGAGATCCACTCTCTAGCCTCGGAAGGTGATTCGTCGCCCGTGAAATTTTCTATATTTTTCGTGAGGTCCGGCATCACTTGATAGCTCTGCGCCGGTGCCTCCGGTGTGGCCGCTGGCGCTGTATTTCCACGCGGAGCCGTCGTGTTCATACTGAGTTGCGTGAATAATCGCTCCATCATCGCGTCTCTCTGTTGGTCTCGGCGACGATTTTCCTCGATCATCGTAATCACTAGCGTTTCCAACGTTCGTGACTCTCCGCTCGTGTTGTCCACCCGCAGTGGTGGGGGTTCGTATCGGTGATTTTGACCTGAGCTCGTGTTCGCACTCACGTCGAGACTCATGTCACTGCTCGCTCCTGACCCTGGACGCCTGTCGGTCGTTGACGCTTGCCTCGAGCTTTGGCCTCTGCCCATTGAGCCGTTCAACGAACTCGGTCGTTGAGATCGCTGGAAAGATCGCCAATTCGGTTGTTCGTTCGTTAATCCGCGTTGGAACGCACCAAAAGTCGCTGCTCCTCCGAAAACTGCGTTTGGAGCAGGTTTCTTCTCGGGGTTCGTCCTCTCTTTTTGAATACTTGATCAGAATCCCACTTCTGAATTGTTAAGTATCGCTGTGCCAGGGAAGGTTCTAGTTGACGGAAATCGCCAAAGACTGTTCAAGTATTCCGAGTTATTATATTTACTTTATTTAATATACGCGTGCTCTCGTCTCGCTGCTCGAGAGGCTCGACAATAATAACAAAACATAACATACAAGTCAGCTATTTATAGCTAGGAATAATAACACAGGCATACAATATTAATTAATTAGACTAAAAACATTACATATATAACATACGTATTTATGGAATTTGACGTTGGCGCGACTAGCAAACATGTCAACTCCGGGTTGACCAAAATCCTTGCTAATTTCCGCAAAAATTGTATCATTGAGTCCGTACTCGATCTCTTGTTGCTCTTTCCTTGATTCAAGATCGGCTATATGATCGGCTATCGGATGTTTCCTCTGCCTTATCCTCATTTGCCTTATCAGACTTTGCGTCGTGATCTTTTCCAGGCCTACGCTCAGAAGATCGCTCGCGAGAGCGTGTTCTGCCCTTCTTAGCGCGATGTCTTGTCGATCGTTCGCGGCTGTCACGCCGTCCAGATCGTTCACTAAACCTGGCGACAGCCCTGGTACTCGCTATTGGGCGAAGAAGTTGAGGATGGTGATGGCGCATGACCTGTGTGAAATGGATGTTCAGTTAGGTTATGTTCTACTATTCGTCATTGTGTGCAAAACAGCCCTAGGCTGTGCAGATCATTCGCTTGACCTACAATCCGCGGCACGTAAGCCTGCCCGCTTACACTTAGCCTTCGGCTGAGTGTAGGTTTCTTTGGATCCCATAGCCCCAGGCTGTACAAATAATCCGATCGTTTGCGAAACTGCTCAAGGTGCTCTTGTTCACAGCTTAATTGCGGATAGCCCCTGGCTATGCATAAGCATCATAACCTCTCAATCGGCTGACCTAAACGCGCTCGATTGATTGTAGTAAATAGATCTGTAACAGACAAAAAACGAACTTACGTCGCTTCTTGTGACGATGACGTCGATGTTTTTTATCTCTGCGATGACCCTTGTCATCATTCTTTCTTTTACCCATCTTGTGAAACGAAAATATTTCTCGATTGTACAAAGAAAACGTGTGGTCTTCACAACACAAAAGGATGAATGAAGATTCAGCTGCCACCGCGCCTGCTTACAGTGTGCTTGAAGAGCATATGGGTTTGCCAAAAAATATCTCCAAATTCTGTAGTAAGTGTTCGAATGTATGTAAACCACTGAATATGAAAACGTTCAAACGAAAATCCTAACTCCTACTCTAGTGAAATGTCCTCTTCTCTTAAACTGCATCAAACCATTATTGCCGCTATTTAATATTGATGCTTTTTGGGGGTTTGTTCATTTGAAACATATTAAACTCACTTTAATCTATATTTACAGTTGTACAGCTTTAAAGTGCAGAAAACAACCTTTAATTTGGTTACTTAAAAAATATTCCATATGAAACCGGAGATACAGCTATATAAAGATTTACGAAAAACTTAATGTTAAATGTGTAAACCATTGATGAACTAGATTTCATACATGGATTTTTCATGAAACTTCATACAGCAGTATCTCCGGTTCTGTGTGACTTATAATGTTTTTCAATTGACCAAATTAAAGGAAATTTTCAGCTCTTCAAAACTGTACAACTAAGAATATGGATTAAAGTGAGTTTAATGTTTTTCAAATGAACAAAACTGAAAGCAAAAACTTATCTTTTTTTCTCGATTTTTCGAGAAACGTTTTTTTACTATATCTTTGGTCCTGCTTGTCATAAAATGTTCTTAATATAACCAAATCAAAGGTTATTTTGTACTCTTGAAAGCTAAATAACTTATTATGGGGGTTACGACGGCTTTAATGCGAGTAAAATGACACAAACCGTTAGAAAAACGACAAAAATCTAATATTGTCATATTTTTTCGATGTTTTTTTAGCATTAGCAGCGCTTATCAGCTGTACACAATTAAAACCTTTTTAAAACTTTATCTATTGAATTTTAGAATTGATCTTCATTTTTTTAAAACTACCATTTCTTTAAACTTGAGTTATATTTGTTTGGTTTGGTCTCATATCTGCTCCCTTTAATTACTGGAATCCCTATCGTAAATTGTCGTTTGCTATAAAATACTATGAACTTTAAAAATCTTTTATAAACTTATAGTAACTTCTATTAATGAATATAAACATTTGGATTTGAGACTCTAATGAAAATTAATAAAAGTTTAAAGAAACTATTATAAGTTTATAAAAGTTTATAAATTGTTTCAATGTTTATAGTATTTTTTCAACAACTGCCAGTTTTTTTAGTTTTGGATCAACAAAAAATTAAAACAGTGCAAAATTTAATAAAATTTGATAAAATTTATAGAAATTGTGAACTAATTTTTTTTTAATTAATGAATTCTTAAATAATCGTTTGACGCTTCTTTCGGCCCACATATCTTACAAAATAAGCCCAACCTTATCTCGATATTTGTCACAGTTTAATAATTATGATTGTTCCCAACCAACAAATTTAATGTCACACACACATACACACTTGGTACATACAGACATTTGTTGAGAATTCAATGGAGCGTACGAATACATAAATAAAATTGTTGTATTATGGGTGCCTCCACAGTAGGGTGTCCCTTAGTTCCCGAATTTCAGAAAATCGATTTCCCTGGACTTTTTTTGTTAGGTAACCATGAAAAAATAAGTTTCCAATAGTTTTCGGCCATATAGAATACTTCTATATAGTGCCTGTAATCGCCTTTAGGATTTTTAGATTCATATCGGTGAAAAAAAACGAACAAATTTTTATTTGTGCTTTCGAAAGAATTTTTCCTCTTTTTTCGAATGGTGCAATTGGATTTTCAACGGTTACTTCCTTCAAAAAATACATTCGTTTTAATAATATTTTTTCCTATACTTGGTATGTTAATTTATTTTTCATTTCGCGTTTTCTGACGTTTTTTTATTACTGAAAAATCATCGAGAAACTCGAAAAAAAAAAACTTTTTTACAGTAAAATAAGGCAAAATAATGCCCCGAAAAGACTGGAAACCCTAATGGAAACTAATGGAAATCCCAAAACTATTGGAAACTTATTTTTTCATGGTTACCTAACGAAAAAAGTCCAGGGAAATCGATTTTCTGAAATTCGGGAACTAAGGGACACCCTACTCCACAGTAGCCATGTTATTCAGGGTATCACTGGCATAGCCGCGGAGCTACGATACAAATAAAATCAAGTAATATGGTATGTACAAGCTGCTTATTTCAATTGCTTTTTTTAATTGTCCCCGACGTGGTCGTTGGCTTGAAGATCAGCATTGTCCCTGGTGTTCTCCTACGCTCACTCATTTAAAATTTTTTTTTTTATAACGCATTCGAGTCTGGTAATAACCTGGGCTTTTAACTGATGCATACCTTGGGTTTGAACCGATTAAAATCGGTTTCAAGTGCAGTTGCCAAATTACTCGGCTTTATTTGTATCATAGCTCCAGCTATGCTAGTGATTCCCGAATAACATTTTGTGATAAGAAATTCGATTTAATAGAACAAAACCAGTCAAATTTTGTTGTCTGCACGAAGCATAGGTCATATTACATGCGTTTTTGTTTGACCGAGCAACTCGCACAAATACGCACAGCGCGCGCGAGAGAGACAGAGTTACACAACGCTGCATAGACGTTACAAGGCATGAGCGTCGACACACAGCCGCTGCCGTGACGTACTGAGTAGACGGGGACTACTGCACCTTCAACCTCTTATACTGAGGAATGCATATTATATATTTCTGTAGTTGTAGATGTCCGTGAGCTCAGTCGCCGGCGATGATTGAAGGTGTAAGAGAAAAGGGCGGGAAGCTCTGATTTTATTTTCCATCAAACATTAATGAATTACCCCACAGTAATGCGTTACGAAATACCCCTCTTTCAATACATATTATTTACTTTATATTTTCGCGTCACAATTTTGCCACGCTACGATCCTGTTTATTATTTAATTCGTCTACAACACCTATTCTCGCGCACACATCAATATGTCCGTCTTTCTCACTTTAACGCAGAGAGACCATCCCCTGTCAACATGTTACATTTTCCACACTGATAACAGGTACGCACTTGCGGACAAGACATAAGCAAAAAGGAGTTTTAATGGCATTTTGTAGTGGTAGAAATATGTGTAAAATATATAAAATACTTGTTATTTCATGCAATTTCTTCTGTGTTATTTGCAGGCAATTACTTGCTCCAAATTTGGTACAAAAAGATTATCTTACAAATGATGCAGAACAAGTATCAAAACAGGTAAAATATCAAATTATGTAATATCAAATTTATATTTTACAGTCAAGTCTCGGTAAAGTCAGCCTCGGCCAAAGCTGAAATGACTATGATTTTAGGACATAGAGAATTCAATATAAAAATCAAAAAAAATCAGATTCTTATTTTGAGGGTTGCTGAATCTCAATCATTGTTCATTTTGACTATACCTAGCCATTTTAAGGTCAATTGGTGGTCATTTAAAGGTCATGTCAAGGGTTACCAAGTGAACGCGATAAAATAACAGAAAAAGATTGTGTATAGGTTTTTGGAGCTGAGGAATTCAGATATTCTATTATCAAGATCAAGGTTTTTTGCATGATTTTTTACTTTTTTCTTTTGTAATGCACCTTTTTTTCTTCAAACGATTGGCGTAAAGGTTGCTGTTTTCGTTCAGTTCTTCTATGTTGGCTCTTTCTTTTCTACATTCAGCAGTAATCAGCCATCATCGCAACATCCCATCTACCTTGATATCGCTGCTCCATATATTTTATGTCTTGATGGAACTATTTTCCTTGCCCGTCGCTATAATCTCCACAGTCTTCTGGGAGCTAATCTACGTATAGGTATGGGTACGTATAGGTACCTACGTATAGGTAGGGATACAGTTTATAAGAAATATTACATTCCATTTTGTCGAAATGTTTTATCATCATTGATATTAAAATTTTTCTATCATCGCTTCTGTGATTACCTTGAAAATTTTTGAAGCTTACCCATGTACCATGGTCCATCTAATATTTCTTGTTTCAATTTTTTATCGGATTTATGAGAAAAAATAGATTCTCAATATTTATAGCATTCATCATGACATTTTGGGGAAATAGAATGTAATATGTTTTATAAACTGTATTCTCTGTATAGCTATTCATATTAGTCCCCAGAAAACTATGGAGATTTTGGCGACGAGCAAGGAGAATGGTTCCATCAAGACATAAAACATATGGAGCAGCAATATCAAGGTAGATAGGATTTGCGGTGATTGCTGGATGTTGAAGAGAGAGACTGTCAAAATAAGAGAGGCAAAAAACCCAAACGACAACCATTACGTTGATCGTTTGAAGAATAATAGATGCGTTACGAAAACAAAAGACAAAAACCGCATGCAAAATTACAAATATTTTCTGAATATTTTTCTTTCTTGTATTAATTTTTCATTGAAATGACCTCGAAGGTGACTTCATATCTGTCATCTGACTTCAGATTTGAATTCAGCATCCTTAAAAACCTATGAATGAGTATTTTCAGATTTTTTTAAGCTTTTTTCGTGATCTGACCTTCAAATGACCTTCAAATGACCTTTACATGACCTGATACAGTCAAAATGACCTCTGATTCAGATTGAGCGACCCTCAAAACATAAGTGTGATTTTTTCGGATATTTTTACTGAATTCTTGTGACCTTCAAATGACCTTAAAGGTGACCTCCTGAAAGTCATCGGACCTTGGATTTGGATTCAGCATCCCCAAAAACCCATGTATGAATTTTTTCAGATTTTTTACCACTTTCCCGTTATTTGACCTTCAAATGACCCCTAAAATGAGCCAACCTTGAAAAACCGACAGATTCGGATTCAGCGACCCCATAAACAAAGAGTCCACCAGGTGGTCGCTGGATTTGAAAATTTTTTTTTTTGTGTGGCTGTGTAATTATTTACTTATTTCGAGAAGTTGTGCTATTGTGGCATTTTGAGTTACAAAAAACATTATTTTTTTTACAAATGCAAATTCTAGTAGAACAGTTTTTTTTACTAGTACATTTGAAGAAGTCTTGGCCCCCAGAAGTTGATTGTTTCTTTGC
Source organism: Trichogramma pretiosum (assembly GCF_000599845.2). Taxonomy (NCBI): domain Eukaryota; kingdom Metazoa; phylum Arthropoda; class Insecta; order Hymenoptera; family Trichogrammatidae; genus Trichogramma; species Trichogramma pretiosum. Next base: position 233,913 of record NW_019641661.1, read on the forward strand.
AGTTAGATTCAAAAATTGTTGCTGACATATATCTAATTCCGATCTTAAAAAAAAGAAGATTGTAAATAAAAAAGGAAAAATATGGAATGTAAAATAGAAATATAGAATGTAGAATGTAGAATGTACCTTGTATACATCTTGTTAATAATTCCATATTTGGTACCAAATTTAAATAAGCCGTTTTTTTTTTCCAAGACAATAGCAATAATATTTCTTAAATCAGATTTTGCTTTGTCAACATCTGATATAGGTACTATAACACAATCACCGACCGTTATGGGCTTTTGTTTATTGTTTGAGCGTATTTTCATTCGCTTAGCTTGATGTTCCAAAGCTGCAGCGGTCCGTTTCTTTGCTTTGAATATTTTTAAAGTAGAATTTTCTGGTTTTGGAGCATCAGTCTGTGAAGGCTCAGTTCCAACTTCTGGGGGCATCTGAGGCACAGTTTTAGCTTCTTGGGATAGCTAGGGCTCTGCTTCAATTTCTTGGGGAGCTGAAGCTCGCTTTTATTGTCTTCGTCTTGCTGAATGCCTTGTATGCGCTGCATTGGCGAAGAAATCTGTTGGCTTCAACATCATTTTTTACATAATCGGACAAGCCCAAGCGGTGAATCTTTCCATTTAGGCAGCGCAAAAAGTGAAAAAAGTACCCGATTAAGTACACTCTTTCATCGAAAGCCTCTCGAAGAGCTATTTTCAATAAACGCGCGCTGTAGCTCTACAGCCTGATCTGATATTTCTACATCGCAAGTAGCTGAAAATAAAAATGCAATTGGGGAATTCGTCAAAGAAAAGAAAGAGCAGCGCGAGTTTATAGAATTCAAGGAGGCAGCGTAACTTTATACAATAACAACTGAACCGCGCGAGACTTACTCGTGGCGTCGGCACTCTGTACAATTTCGACAAAGGCATACTCGTAGGCATTGATTTTCGAAGTGTTCACTCTTGGCAAAATTGTGCACAATACTGTCAGCACGATGAGTTTTAAACAATTAGACAACGAGCAATAATTTAAATAAAAATTAACCGTTGCGATAAACACGAAGTTGAAAATGAACCGAGGAAAATGTAAAAAAACCGATTGTTTCACGATATGAAATGGGACGCGAAATAGGTTTTAAACATAATTACGTTACACAATAAATACTGTTATTTTAAGTACTCACAGGACTCTACCGTTAGAGTTGCTTATGTTGTAAATACGCCCATCACGAATACGATAAATAATGTTCAGTGATATCTCCACTTTCTTTAGATGATCCAGTCTGGTTTGAATGAACAAAGGCAATGGCCGTTCGCGTCCGATCGCTGCGGTAGAAAGATCCAATGTGAGCTGCTGTAACAGAGACGAAGGATTGACACAAGCTTCGGACCGATGATAGCGCCGTTTAGCAACGTGGCGTTCCCTTTTCGCTGATCTCAGTGAAGGGTACTTATTAACCGGCAAAATCCGGAACCGGAATACTTATTGCGCGTGGGAGTTTTTTCAAATCTGAGGAAAATGTAAAAAATGTGTATAAATTTTTGTTCTTTTGATAAAAGAATATATTCCTTGTGGCACTGCCAAATTACTCTTCAAAGGACCTTTGTGAATGATTAGATTGTAAAAAAGATTTTTGAGAAATTTATACGTATATGGGCTATATCAACTGTCCCCCCCCCCCCTCTTTTTGATTTGATTTTTCATATTTTATTCTACTTCCCAAGGGTAAATATGAAAAAAATTATTGAATAATGTTATTTAATGATTTGTCACGTAAAATTTGATGAGGAATTCAAATTCGATGTCAAAAATCATATTGATAACCTCAAACTCCCTAAATTATTAAAAATCAGTCTCAAAGACAAAAATAAACATGTTCGTATCCAACGATATGGCCTAAACTTCTCTTCTTTCTGAAGAATCAAGAAAAATTAGAGAAAAACCATGTCTTTTTGACACATATGATGCTTAATACTAAAGTGAGCTTAATATGAGTCAAAAATCGAGGAAAATTCGAGAAAACCATGATTTATTGACACATATGATGCTCAATACTAAAGTCTGTTTGTAAGATGCCTTTTTTGCACATTTTTTAGTGTGCAAAAAGCGTTTTTGGACACTGGTGTGCGGTAAAATTTCGAGTACTTTGTGAAATTTCATGCTTGTCATTTATGCACTTTTCGCATTCTATTGCATATAATTTTGTATGCAACTCGTGCCCAGCTTTTTCCGCACAATGTGCTCAAAACAAGCCACTCGTGCCGGCATAGCCGTCACTCGTGTCTCTTTTTGTGCCGGCGTAGTCAATACTCGTGCATACACTTTGCGCAAAAACGCATTTTGGAGACTTGTTGCATAATAGTAGTTTATAGCACTGCGTGGCATAAGTTCACATCTATGGCACGCTTTTCGGTGGCATAAGTCGCACATTCTGGCACCGCTGCGTTCGCATCACACTCGCATACGCTCGTGCGCTAACCTCACTTCGCGCTACCAGAAAGTGCGACTTATGCATCGGAAAAGGGGGCATAAATGTGAACTTTGCACAGTACTATAAAACGTTGTTCGATACTCGGGCCATAGGGGACACTTTTCGGCCCAGCTATTAGGACCCTCGCTGCGCTCGGGCCCTAAACTACGCCGTGCCAAAAAGTGTTACTTATGGCACTTGTATCGAAAATTACTATTTCGATACAAGGGCTATAAATAACACTTTTTGGCACGGCGTAGTTTAGGGCCCGAGCGCAGCGAGTTATAAATCAATATGGGCATTTTTTTACACAAAAAAGCTTCCAGACAATTTCGTTTATAAGATCATTTTAGAAATTTCTGACACGAAATTTTTTTTGGAAATTTCATAGATCAAATTATACGAGAAAATATCAATCTTTTATTGAACTGAGTTTTTCATAAAATTTTTGTATGCGGAAATATTTTCATACGCCTAGGTTTTTTTTAAAAGTCAGACCCTATGATTATATAGTTAGGGATAGGGCCATTACTTATGAGTAAAAACGGAGTAAAAACGCTATGAAAAAAAACCTTTTTATAAAATGCCTTGAAACTAAATGCACCTCGTCGGATGCTGTGAAGAAAAACACATCTCATCAAAATGCAGTTATGAAAAACACATCTCATCGAATCAAGATTTAACGAATCACGTCGAAAATATCTTGGTCTTTGAAGAAGTGTGTTTTTTTCGCGGCTTTTCAATCAGGTGTGTTTTTTTCACGGCATCCAACGAGATGTGTTTTTTTTCACGGTATTTTGTTAAGGTTAGTTATTAGTCATAAGCAGCGGCGATAAAATAAAATACCTCATTCTTTGCAGATTTTGTTATTAGTGGTCTTCTTGCAGCCCCAGTTGATTGCGAATACGGAGGGATTCCTGTATACTGATAACACTAAAAATATATATTCGTTCATTTAGTAAAAATTAAAATTTTTCATTGTATTTTACGAAGTTTTTTTATCGTACTGATCTCATCGATCTATCTACAAAGTTAAGAGCTGAGGCTTCATGCCCCATGAATTTGAACCTGGTTGTATTTCAGTTAATATAAAAATTTGTTTATAAAAAGTATATTGAAAGTATATAAGGTTATTTTTAAAAAAACTCGTTTTTTCATTGTACAGGAAATAGAACACTGCTACTACCATGGAACGATAAAAGATTATCCAGGAGCTACTGCTGCATTTCATACTTGTAATGGTGTGAGTGGTGTTATACATCTGGGAAATGAAACATTTGTTATTCATCCATTTTATGGAGGAGATATGTCGGTCAGTAAAAGTTTTTTTTTAGTAGATTGAAATTTATTATATTAATTTATTACATAAGTAAATCACCGGTTTTTATGATAAAAACAGAGGAAAAAACATTGAAGACGGAAAGGTACGTAAATTTTGTTGGATGAGAAAATTGATGAGAAAATATGAAAAAATTCTATACTGAAAAGAGAAAAATATTTTTTTAACACTTTTCAAAGTATTTTCATTCTGGAATATTTGAAATCATGTCCCAGTTACCATGAAAACCTCCTTGAAGAAGTAAAATCACTGTTCTAGCATGAAGGCTTTTGTCATAGGTTGCAGGTGCAAACGATTATTTAATTATGATCGTGGGGGTGTGATTTTGTTAATTAGGTGTCTAGTTATTGTCTATTTCGTGACCTGGGATCCAGTCGGACGCAGTCGCTGCCTACGTACAGGAACCCTTGCACATGATCCGAGTGAAACACAAACAAACGCAAAATTACACTGTATCACCTAGTTAGGTTAGTCACGAGATAATAATGACATATCCAACGTCATCTAAAATCATATCTTTCGATATGAATTCAGGTTCAATCAAGAAGCGAATTGGTTATCATAGGGGCGGCAAAGCTGAGGCCAAAAGCACAAAACGCAATAAACATAGCGAGCCAGCAGACTCTCACCTGTCAACACCAGCATAACAATTTGGCGAGATGCGACTGCAGAAGGACTGCCGTCGTCTCGTGGACGTGGGCACGCACAAGTCTAAGACGGAGGAAGCTGCTGTGCAAAGTTTTTTGCACGTGTCTGGCCTGACGAAGCAAAAGCTAGTTGCAGAGTAAAAATTTTTCGCCGCGAAATTTGCAATTCTTGTTGTTGTTGTGAAAGTGCGTGAGGTTAAGAGTTTGTGCAAAGTATTGCTCAGAGTTGCAATCGGGCTCGAGAGAATGTCAATATACATAGAAGTAATAGTAATAACAATAGTAATAGTAGTAGCAAGATAGTAATGGCAATTATAAAAGATTACAAGTATGGCTTACGTAATATTTAAGTAAGATACAAGGTGATTTTAGTAGTAATTTCAAAGTATATCGGTGATGACTGAAGGATGTAGGTCGAGCAAAACGTCTACGTGTGGTACAACTGTGCAGATGTCTAGTTAATCATGGTCACATTTTGATCGACTCAGCTAATGTCCAGTAGTACGCTTATCGTCTCTCAGGGCAGATTGAAATCTTGATCTAAACTTGAGATGGAGGGCAGCGGGTCAACGGTATGCGGAATGGTCGATAATCAAGATGAGAGAGACTTTGATCTTCTATTTCTGACTCCGTAGACTCCACAGTCACTGGATATGTGATTCTGAGTAAGATGAGCGTCGTCAAAAGAAGCTAGTGATGTCATGCCATCTAATCAGGCCATAGATCGTAGCAGGGCAAGTGGTGCTTCCCATGATGGGCGAATATAACTCGTAAAACCACGCCGCACAGGAGTAAGGAAGTGCGATTCACGTGAGTGGCTAAAGGATCGGCGCCACACATTTTCAGGTAGTTAAAGTGTTACCGTCAGTGTACTTGCAACTTCATCTCTGGAGAGTTCTGCCTATGCTACAATCGTCGCTTTAAAAGCATAACATACGGCTTCATAACGCCAAGATGAGCAAGAGTAACGTACCACAAGTGCCCTATGCCTCACGAAGTTCGCCTTAGCATATGTTGGTTGACGTTACGGCAGCCTCTCATGGACACGCACAACTTGCTGAAGCATTTGAGGCTGATTCAGTGCTCCGAGCAATGTAGCTATAGTCTCAAGGTTGACTGGTGCGCTCATCGGCAGCTCATCATATCGCACTTTGTGTATCACTTTGTGGAATGAGTTCACTGAGGCTCCGAATCTAGGACGATAACTGAGTTGTTATTGAACAAATGTACAGGGCCTCAACTGAAAGCTCATCGAGCATATTAGCTCGCTGTGCGGCGGCAAAAGGTCGCATACAGTAAAGTTGGAGCTCGAAGACAGACGCAAATACCTGCTGGCTGGCAAGGTGTGCCATGGTGGTATCTCTTACCGCTGACGGCCACTTCGGCGTTGTCGAGCATTTTCTGTATGGCGTCGATAGTTGACCGCCCTTGCCGTAAACCTGACTATGAGTTTGCTCATCCAGAAGCGCCGTCAATGTAAGTTTCCAGACGACCAACAATGATCCTTTCCAGGATTTTGCCCTCGGTGTCTAACATACACAATGGGTTGTACGACGAGGCTCTGAGGCTGGCTTATCTGACTTTAATATCAGGAGAAATCTTTGACACTTCCAGCGTGCCGGGAAACATCCCTCTCTGAGGCAGATCGGGAAAATACGGCGAAAGGTATTGGAACATACACTCAAGGTGGCCTTAAGAGCCACGTTTGAAATACCATCTAGACCAGGAGCTGCCCGATCACGCACCTTTTGGCACGCCTCACGAAGCTCCTCAATTTTAACCTCAGGGATCAGATTGGCCTCTGTTTGCTCAAGCAGATTGATCGGAGAGGCTACAACTTTTGCAGAGTGTAGAGACCTCCGGTCGCACGTGCTCCGGTTCGCCTGGAGACATACTTCTTGGGCCCTTTAGGTAGGACATGACCATACGGTATGGATTATTCCATAAGTTGTGATCTGTCTCGTCGCAAAGCATCTGCCACCACACGCGCTTGCTGGTTTTTATTACATCACGTAGACGCTTGTGAGCCTTGGCAAACTGCTCTCGGTGAATGGCTTTATCGACGCGGCTGCATGCTCGGAAAAAAGTCTGCTGACAATTCGCAATGCTGTCGTTTCACAAGAAGTCTGACCAGTAGTCTGACCAGTAGTCTGACTCATGGACCAGTGGCCATCTCTTTTCGACGTGAAAGTGCCGCAGGCCCTCGATAGGCTTGATTCAAGTTCGTTCACCATGTCTTCTGGGAAAGGTGACTGAACCTCAACGCCTGAGATCATCTCAGCGAAGTAGTTGTTGTCCAATGTACGGGCGTTCTATCTATGTCGGCCAACCAAGGAGCGTCAGTTCCTTGATGAGCGGACCTATAGTCCGGTGATTGCTACCAGTAAAAGCTCTACTGCTAGGACTAGACTTTCCTGGAGAATGTGTTGCTGGCGACGGTCAGATCAACTATGAAGCTTCCCCGCGGGCCAACGAATGTCCAGTCCAAACCTGTTGTTATCTACAGGACTAGACCACTGCATGCCCCTCCACTCAAACGAGATGCACTGCTGCATGCGTCCCCATCTTGCACCACCGATCATTCAGAGCGATCTTAGCTTGCTACATGAGCGATTCCGGAATTTAATTTTAAATTTTTTGCCTAAAAACGGAAAAAAATATATTTCTTTTGACACACATTGTGAATATGGGGTATTGTTTTTGAAAGTTTTAGGAAGCTAAAAAACGCGTGAACATGAAATTTAAAGATAGGTAATTTTTTTCTTGCTACTTTTGTGTTTTAGAGCCCAAAAAGGCATGTTTTCGCGTAAATACGACAATTCACTCAATTTTTAAATGGGTGAAAAATTATCAAAACTCATCTAAAAAAAATTGACTGACTACTGCATTCGATAGGAGATTTTCTCAGTTTCTTGATAGTTGTATCAGATTTTCCGAAATATCTAATTTTTACTGAGAAAATTGCCATCAAACATTGAGGGCTAAATATTTCGAAAAATTCAGAACGGAAAAATTGACTTTTTGGTTAGTTTTTGATTTTTTCTCATAAAAATTGAATATTTTGGAAAATCTGATACGACCATCAAAACGCTGAAAAAATTTCCTATCGAAATCATATCTTAATCATATTAAACTAAAAACAATGTGGTCAGGTTCCCAATATCATCATTTCAAACCTCTAACGGGTTATAGAATTGTCTTTACATTTTCTATGCATATGTCAATGATTTTTAAACTGTTATTTTGCAATAAAAGACGGCAAGCCGTAATTTAATAATGTATCAGAAATTTTTAACGTCAACGAATAATTGAGTGTTTAAGATAACACTCATCTACCTTTTTTGAAAATGTTAACTCATTAAACCGAATTCCGGCTGCCGAAATTTCGATTTAATGAACATAAACCCAGCATTCAAGACCCAATTCTGATACCTTGACTCGAGCCGATGTGCTGTTTTTATCGTTAATCGAATGTTCACTCACAAGGAGAGCCTTTCATCTTTGGGTCACAGATCCTTACCAAACTTGTTTAGGGGTCTTCTTGTACACAATAATAAAGCCCTCTATGGTTACTTTATTCCAATGGGCCCTGGAAAGAGTTATAGAGCAGAAAAAAGTATTAAATATAATATAATGCTAAAAAATACCACTTATTGGTATCAGGCCTTATACGGTCAAGTCCAACTCTCTCAAAAATATTTGTACGTGAAATTTTATGCATTCTAAACACTTCTGCAAACAATAAACAATTGAACTCAATTGGTTTGCTGTGTAAGTTTTGAAGAGCATACCAATTTGAGCTAAAATTAACGTACCAAACAATAAATATTGATGTAAATTATATGGAAATGTTTTTATTTGTATAACTCATAAATCCCTTCCCTTCACCTATTCCTGACTCATCTGGATTCAGATTCACTCCAGATGAGTGTCAGAAATAGATGACAGAGAAAGAACAGTAAGTTTGATGAATGAAAACATTTTTACATGATTTAATATAAATATTAGTTGATAAATGCAAAAATTTTAACTGAAATTGATGCGCTCTTCAAAACTTACACAGCAAACCAATTGAGTTGAATTGTTTATTGATTGAAAAGGTGTTTTAGACACTAAAAACTCAAAGTATAAATACTTCTCAGTCAGTTAGACCGGACTGTGTAAACCTGATATCCTTATACTCTAATATATAGTATTTTATACATTATATTATATTACTAGGGGGGCTCCGCCCCCCTGCTCGCTCCACTCGCCAACCCCCCATGGTTAAAAAAACGATAAAAAAATTATTTTCAAAATGTTATTAATATTGAAATTAAAAAAAATTATGTTCAGTTAAACCTTTACCAATTTTAGGTATAACAAATTTTAAATATTAGCGTAATTAAGAGTAATATTGTTTCCTGCGTCTTATGAAAAGTATTAATTTAAGTTTTATTCTACGCTATTAGTTTGTCACACAACTCCAAAAAGTCTTCTTTATCCAAAAGATGAAAAAAAACCTGTTTATAGTCAAATATACTTATAGGATAATAACGATTCTTTACAACAAAGATTAAAAAACAATTCTTTGGTGTACGAATCTCACATAAAATTATTGACTAAAATTATGAACAATAATCCATATACGAAATTGTATAAATGTTTACATAAAGTTGTACAAATGGATAAAATTCCAGATTATAGATTGTATTTTTTACGCAAAACAGATAAAGACAAACACCGTTACAATAAACCAACAACATCTGAATGCGGTGCAATTATAGTATCAAAAAATGGTATCCCTGAAGATTTTGATCTATGTGTTTATCCTATTAGTCCAACGTCAGAAAAAAAAACAAGAAAATAAGGCGAAAAAAAGATTATAATAAATTTAATAAATTATCGCTATTGATGAAAAAAAAAAATTTTTAAATGTTTCACAACTATTTTAACCAAACGTTTTTTTGAGCGGGGATAAAAAAAAATCGTATACGTGACGCGGGATAAAAGCCCAAAGCCAGTCTCTGCGATCACGCACCCTCGGCTTCGCCTCGGGTGCATAACCTTACAGAGTGGTAATACACTATTTAATAAAATTACAAAATTCGATATAAAAATATTTGTCATAGATGGCCCAAGAGGATTGGAAAAACATTTTTATATAAAACTATCATATTTTATTATTACAGAATTACAAAATTACAAAAAAAAATGGCGTAGAATAAAACTTGAATTAAGATTATTCATAGGTGGTGTGGAAACGATATAGAACCCCTAATAATATTACCCCTAAGGTGGTGTGGAACCGACATCTAACTGCTAATTATTATTACCCTAAAGTGCATTGATACGAATGAAATTATTACAGGTTTAACCTTTAAATTTAACAATTTTTTGTTAAATTTAGAGTACATAAACAGTTTGAGGAGCAAATGAGGAGTAATTCAGGAGCAATTGAGATATAGGAGGAGTGTGAATTGAGGAATAAATGAGGTATAGGAGGAGGGTAGGAGGAGGAATAAAGAGGAACGAGAGGAGGAACAGAGGAGGTACGGGAGGAGGATCACTTGAGGAGCAATTATGAGGATCAAAAAACACGTAAAAACAACACTTTAGAGGCAAAAAAACACGGTAAAATGCTACTTTTCAAAAATGAGGATCATTGAGGAGGTTGAGGAGGTATACCAACAATTGCGAAAAAAAATTTTTGTCTTAGCATAATATATATATAGGCAGATATTATATACTTCATGGTGCTTTATAATGGTTTCCAGAGCCCATTGGAATAAAGTAACCATAGAGGGCTTTATTATTATGTACAAGAAGACCCCGAAACAAGTTTGGTTAGGATCTGTGACCCAAAGATGAAAGGCTCTCCTTGTCAGAAGACAAAATGCTGGCTAATGAAAATTTAAATTTGTAAGACAAAAACCACACTTGTCCATCTCCAAGGTTTCACAATGAAAATTCTCTTGCTCCAACTGAAACGAATGTGCTGCTTTCATCGTTAATTCCAAAAGCATTCGTTAGACTGAAGGCTGCCAGACGAAGTGTCCGATTTGAAGGTCAAGAACCTGAGCAACTAAACCCCAAGGTTCCAATATTGAATCTCTGATACCTTGACTCGAGCCGATGTGCTGTTTTCATCGTTAATTGTTTGTTTACTCATTAGGGATAATGCTGGCTAATAATTTAAATTTAAAAGACAAAAATAACTGAAACTAATGTGCTGCTTTCATTGTTAATTACAAAAGCGTCCATTAGACAGCAGTCTGGCTGACGAAAAGTTCAATTTGATGGTCAAGAACCCGACCATTCAAGGCGCAAGGTTTCAAATTCAACTCTCTGATACCTTGACTCGAACCGATGTGCGGTTTTCATCGTTAATTGCATGTTCACTCATTATCAGCTTATTATTTTGGTCAGTGCGACAGAAATCTGTTAATGATCTCTTTTTTTGCTAACGTCGAGAGTTCCTCAACTCGATTACGGTCGAACTCGATGCTCGAATCTTTTTTCGATTACCGACATTTTCATTGTAGAAAACCTTAGGGTCTCAAAATTCCGAAACTTACTTCAAATCTTTAATTAAAATTCATTTAAGCTCTAATTAGCTTTAAAAAGTTGCTGGAAATTCATTATAAATTATTTTCTTACCTCTGTACTAAACATTTTCCCATAACCTTTCAATTTTTTTCAAACTACCACTTTCTATCATTAACTATTTAAATTTATTGTCAAGCATAATTATAAGATTAAGTCCATTAAATAAGGAATTTTTTACTCTTTAAATTCGTATAGTTACATTTGTCAAACTCTTCTCGCAAACCAAAGATCCAAGGTGTACGCTTTATATGAAACATACAGTAGCGAGCCGCACAACGCTGAAAACCTCGCGATCGCGCTGAAAACAGCTCGGGAACAGAAAGCAGCGAAAAAATAAAAAAAATTCTCTTGTATAACATTGTAATTCGACTGAGAAAATAAATAAAGATATCATTTCGATAGAAAATTTTCTCAGCTTTTTGATGGTAGTATCAGATTTTCCGAAATATTCAATTTTTATGAGAAAGAATCAAAAACAAACCAAAAAGTTCAATTTTTCCGTACTGAATTTTTCGAGAAATTTAACTCTCAATGTTAGATGGCAATTTTCTCAGTAAAAATTAGATATTTCGGAAAATCTGATACAACTATCAAGAAACTGAGAAAATCTCCTATCGAATGCAGTAGTCAGTCAATTTTTTTTAGATGATTTTTTTTCGTATTTACGTAAAATCATGCCTTTTTGGGCTCTAAAACACAAAAGTAGCCAGAAAAAAATTACCTATCTTTAAATTTCATGTTCACGCATTTTTAAGCTTCCTAAGACCTTCAAGAACAATACCCCATATTCACAATATGCGTCCGAAGGAAAAAATTTTTTTCCGTTTTTAGCCTAAAAATTTGAAACTAAATTCCGGAATTGATTATGTAAGTGAGGCGCCTTGCCGTACAAATGAGTCGATACTCGTACCCGAGCCTTGCACCAAGAGTTTTGACCTGAGGCAATTTCTCTGTAGTAAATTTGGTCAAATTGCAAATACTCACCTCATCATTTTATGATCGCATTTCCCCACTTTTCTACTTTAGCGATTCCGACTCAGCCACTAGATGATGCAGCGCCACAAAAAACTCGTACGTGCAAGAGAAAGAGCCGATTTCAGAGTCCTAGTATAAGTGCGTCCCAGCTAAAGTCAATCGGCTTTAGACTGCTCTACGAAAAGAAAAGTGATCGGATTTTATGTCACGCAACTTACACAAGTCAAGTGACCTAGCCGAACATGCTGAGCATACAATTCGCCAACTTCCAAGGCCATCCGTGTTCGGTCTATCGGAAGCTTTGACCTTAGCCAACAATGACGTCATCGGCCCTTCGGACCTTCATCTCCTGGAGAAGGCTGGCCTGTTGGCTTCAACTCACCACTGCCCCACTCGATAGGCATTGAAGTCACCGGCTATTAAGATTAGCGCTTTCCCTTTAGCCTCGACAACATTACTAGGAGGTTTTGAGCGCCCTTGCAGTGCACAGGGGGCTTAAAGAGCATATACGTTTGCCAAAAAAGTTTTGGTGTCAGTAGCGCTGAATTTAGATGCCATGGTGCTAGCCGTCTTGAAGGTAAAATACAGAGCCTTTTTAGCTCTACCCTTTTTTAATGGGAGCAATGGGCTCAGTTTATTAAAAATGTATTTTAGAACATGTTTTTTTTTTGGCGTGGTTACATACATTATGTACGCGGTAAAGTGGTCGTTTTGAAGGTACCATTTAAAGTACGTAAAATCCCCCGTTTAGCTGAAATCAAGACGATTTTCTGGGCATTTCGCGTACACAAATCATACTACAGGGCTTTAAAAAATCGTAGAGAGCTCTATTTTTCTTTAAATTACTCGTTAAAAAGAATACTTTTTGAAGGTGTATGTTAAATTTCGATAGAAAAATTAGTGTGGTACTGGTACACGTTCAAACAGTCAATTTTTTTCAGTAATTTTTAGTGTCGCGCTCAAATACTACTGGTAACTCGACATCAACTCGAATCTTATCTTAATGTATGTGGATTTATAGAGAACAAAATTTCCAAGAAATTAAAAAAAAACCGTGTCGATACGATAAATCTAGCCCAAGATGAAAGCATTTGAAAATCGACAAAATTGTGATCAATTTTTTTGTTGCGATAATTTTGTTGCCGAGTATATATCAAAAATCAGATACTACATCAGATACACAGAGAGAAAATATACGCGTTTGAGGGAGGACCTGTATCAAGTGAGAATCACCGGAACGCTTGCCTGGCTCAATCGATGGCTGTCTGGCGATGATCGCCGGAGACTCCACGCTGAGACTTGAGTTGAACTACGGCCCCGCGGCATTATTTATTCTAATCGCTAAATTTGTAACTCACTGAAAAAGTACCTGAATACACTTGAAAAAATAAATGAATCCATCATTGCGATAGAAAATTGTCTCAGCTTTCCAATGGTATGGTCAAATTTTCCAAAATTTTCATTTTTTCCCGAGAAAATCGACGGTAAACCTTTAAAGTCGAATATCTTACAAAATAGGTCGACTCAAATTCCAGCGTGCGAGTGACCAAAGCGACGCTGGAGTCTCCGGCTATCATCGCCGGACAGCAAGCGATTGAGCCAGGCAAGCGTTTCGGCGATTCTTGCATGATACATGTCCTTCCTCAAACGTGCGTAGAATATGCTTACTTCCAAGGTCTTCAGACCAAATTTTCAGCAAAAGTACAACGGTTCAAAAAAGTATAAAAAATGTGTCCGTCCCGGACTAAATGGATTGAGAAAAAAATCGAAAAATGCACTTTTGAATTAGGTTTTCATTTGTATTGTAATGACCTAGTCATATCATCTTTGCGGCCGTAGGAAGGTGAAACACGGGGCGGCAAATCAGCCCGATGCAACACCAAGTCCCGAACGGGCATGCTAGTGTACGGCCTCACACGTACACCGCAGCGCGCACTGGTGTGAGTGCGCACACGGACAGCGCGCACTGGTGTGAGTGCGCACACGGACAGCGCGTACTGGTATGAGTGCGCACACGGACAGCGCGCACTGGTGTGAGTGCGCACACGGACAGAGCCGTGAACGTTAGTGTGCGACTGCACACATACACCGCAGCGCGTACTGGTGTGAGTGCGCACACGGACAGAGCCGTGAACGTTAGTGTGCGACTATACACGTACGCCGCAGCGCGTACTGGTGTGAGTGCGCACACGGATAGAGCAGCAAACGTTAGTGTGCGCCCACTCACGTACGCCGCGGTATGCACTGGTGTGAGTGCGCACACGCATGGAGCAGCGCGCGCTTGTGTGAAGCATAACTCGCGCTTGCAAGCTACAAGTCAAAATTTATGATGCCTCCGTTACCGGGAATTCGATAGGGTAACCGGCTCGGGCAGTTCGCAGAAAAATCGGATGTTGGCAAAAATCAGGTCACAACTTGCGAGCGAAGAAACTAAGGGGACGGCTCAAGCATTCGCCTAAGATTCCCAGAAACGACGGATGGGAAAAAACGCGCAGCCCGCAAGCTCTAGAGGACACATAAAGTTCACGGTGACCCTCGCTCAGACAAAGAGGGTACGGCAGCAACAAACAGTATATAAACCGAGACTCAGAGAGTCTCGGGGCCAGTGTTCATTCTCGGTTCGAGGCGTACACATTGACGCTCGTCGGTTCGGTATTCACGTACATCTTTACTTCTCGCCACAAATCTCCGGCGACACAATCTCCGCGACTAAATCTCCGGGACAAAATCTCCGGGCGACTAAATCTCCGCCGAATTTAATTTTATATTATTATTTATTATTAGTGATAGTGTGTTTGGGTGCGTGATAGTGTATTTGGGATGCGTGATAGTGTGTTTGGATGTGTGATAGTGTGTTTGGGATGCGTGATAGTGTGTTTGGGATGCGTGATAGTGTGTTTGGGTGCGTGATAGTGTGTTTAGGTGCGTGATAGTGTGTTTGGGATGCGTGATAGTGTGTTTGGGTGCGTGATAGTGCATTTGGATGCGTGATAGTGTGTTTAGGATGCGTGATAGTGTGTTTGGGATGCGTGATAGTGTATTTGGGATGCGTGATAGTGTGTTTGGATGCGTGATAGTGTGTTTGGGTGCGTGATAGTGTGTTTGGGTGCGTGATAGTGTATTTGGATGCGTGATAGTGTGTTTAGGATGCGTGATAGTGTGTTTAGGATGCGTGATAGTGTGTTTGGGTGCGTGATAGTGTGTTTGGGTGCGTGATAGTGCGCATTTTTTTCACGCGGGATTTTGTCTCCGGAGATTTTGTCTCCGGAGATTTTGTCTTGCGGAGATTTTGTCTCCGGAGATTTGGTCTCCGGAGATTTTGTCGCGGAGATTGTGTCGCGGAGATTTTGGCAGCGGAGATTATGTCGGTAACCCCTTTTTATCATCTTCAATTGAAAATTTCCAACTAATTTATCAATGATAAAACTTCAGTTAGTTTATTTAGTGATACCACTGAATACATACATAAAAAAACATTTTTCTATGAGGAAGCTCTTTGCCAAAAGCAGAGTAGACCGGTTCGTTTTGGAAAATTTTTTTTTAATTTTGGGAGCACCAGCAAAATCCCTTAGTTGAACTAAAAACATGAAGTTTGCCGCCTACCTGGTGTCGCTAGGTGCCCTGAATAGCTGTCGATAGCTTTTTGAAGTTGAAAAATGTAGTGCAAAAACTGGACAGCATCGCTAAATAAGATTTAAATTACCTACTGGGCTCTGAGGGTAAAATCAATATTAACAAGACGTTTTCTTACGTAATTTTTTATGTACAATCGATTCTCGTCGTTATTTCTGACCTAGGAATACGATAACATTGAAAAAAGTACTTTTCCGATTTTTTTTTTCATAAATTTCGAAAAATTCATATTCGAGGGCATGTCAAATGAACAGAAAAAAAATCTAGACATTTTTTTAATATTACCAAAACGTAGGATTTTTTATGACAAATCTAACGGTATATATAACTTAATATATTATACTTTAAAATTATTTACAAAAAAAAAAATGACTTTATCCCAAAAAACAACATTACGAAAAATTAAAAAATCGAAAAGTGTATTAGTTTCTTCCAGAAAACGGCTGAGTAGAATCAACTATGGAAAAAATTGCATGAAACTATCTGATAGGTTTTTGTTTCACCTTTCCAACGCCGGTTTCAGAAGTTAAACATTCGCAAGCATCGCTGAGATACAACGGTTTTTGTACGATACGTTTTTGTCACTTAAGATTCTGCTTCGCCGGTTTTTTATAAATCGAGCTAACTCAGAATTTTGGAGTTTTGGTGAGATAAAAATCTATCAGATAGTTTCATGCAATTTTTTCTATAGTTGATTCAGCTTAGCTGTTTCCTGGAAGAAACTAATACACTTTTCAATTTTTCAATTTTTCGTAATGTCGTTTTTTGGGATAAAGCCGTTTTTTTTGTATGTAAATAATTTTAAAGTATATAGTTATATATGCCGTTGTATTTGCCATAAAAAATCCTACATTATGAAAGTATCAAAAAATTTTCTAGATTTTTTCTGTTCATTTGACACGCCCTCGAATATGAACTTTTCGAAATTTATGAAAAAAACAATCGAAAAAGTACTTTTTTTCAATGTTATCGTATTCCTTGGTCAGAAATAACGACGGGGTTCGTTTCTACACCAAAAATTACGTAAGAAAACGTCTTGTTAATATTAATTTTACCCTCAGAGCACAGTAGATAATTTAAATCTTATTTAGCGATGCTGTCCAGTTTTTGCACTACGTTTTTCAACTTCAAAAAGCTATCGACAGCTATTCAGGGCACCTAGCGACACCAGGTAGACGGCAAACTTCATGTTTTTAGTTTAACTAAAAGATTTTGCCGGTGCTCCCAAAATTAAAAAAATTTTTCCAAAACGAACCGGTCTAGTGCAGAGTACACTCTGTAGCCAGTGCTTTTATGAAATTAGGCATCCAACCAGAAGCGTTGTTAGACATTACTTTGATGAGCGTCTCTATAACAGCGATTCACTTCCATCTTCATCGACCTAATCCATACATTCGCCATCCACCAAGCGGTAAATAGAGGTTCGATCCGTTAATAACGGTCCTTCATCACTAAATTACCCAGCCCCGTGTTCACCAAATGACAACTAAGTGCAAGCAAAAAGGGCAGAGACTATCTCTCAGGACCTACATTTTTCAGCATCAGCCCCAGCTTAACAATCTTCAAGTTATTTATATAACTAACTAAAAAGGTTTATTATATAGGTATTTTCAACTATCTGTTGCAGCATATAACATTAATTATTTTTTTTTAGCAGAAACACCCACACGTTATTTTTGAAGCTAGAACCAGAATCAGTAAAGGTTGTGCCAATTCAGGAAGCTTGGATTGGCGATCTAAATCTCGACGTCCAAAAACTTTTTCAGAAACTGAAAATAGTTTTTCTCCAAGATTTACAAGGGATGTTCGGGAAGTTACAAAATTCATTGAAACAGCTCTCTTTATTGATAAAGCAATGGTAAGAGTTGTTAATTTTAATTACTTTTTGCGTTATTGCTAAAAATAAATATTTCTTGCATATTTAAATGTATTTAACTGAAATTGTTGCATCTCTTTAAGCATGTCTTCACATTCTATCATTTTTCTTGTAAAATATTAAAGAATAAGTACACAGGAATAAATAATATAATAATATACTTACATATCACAAGCACACAATAAATAAAAAATTTTACTTCCAGAGCCTAGTGAATTTAATGTCTTTGGGGTCACTGAATGCAATTCTGGCGTTTATTTTCTGGGTCGGTTCATTGTCATGGTCATTTAGATTAAATTAAGAAAAATTAGTAAAAAATCTGAAAAAATTTATGCATGGGTTTTTGTGGATGCTGAGTCCAAATCAAAGTTCAGATTATCTCTAAGAACTTACATACAAGGTTATGTGAAAGTCGACCATAAAAAATGTATCATGAAAAATGATTAAAAAAACACATGTCGAGGAGCCCGTGTCACGCTCCAAATGGCAAGTATGGCAGACGAGAGCAGCGTCACTCCACGCTTTTCATATACACGAGAATCACGATTTGGGGACCTGCAAAACAACCTAACGTTATCATTTGAAATCTATAAAAGATACGATATTTCTGATTCGGTACATTGATTTCTCATAAAAAATGACTCAAAATAGTGTATTTATAGTTTTCAAAAAAATGCAGTATTAACTAAATACGAGTGATAAAAGAAAAAATCCCCGCCTTAGCTTCGCCTCGGTTAATAAATTGCACGTGCTATGAGACTTCCCAGTTTTTCACTCCCTAGGTGCAAAATATACTATTTTTACACTTTCCTTCTTCGAGGTTTTTGAGAGCATAAACATATTTTTTTCAGATTTTATTTTAACATTGATTATGATTTTAAGCTTCCAATATCCTCAATAATAAGAAAACTAAATAAAAAGGATGTCGGATTCGGATTAAGCAACACCAAAACGTAAAAGCTTCTTTGTCCAGTCTCTCAAATAAATCAAAAAAATTTCATTACTTAAATCCATTGTAGTGTATAAAAAAATGAAATTTACAAATAAACTAATCTCTCCAAACATAGTCAATAAAACTACCAAAAACATAAGGAGTAGGAGAATTGAAAAAAAATGAAAAAGGTTATAATCGAATTAGCCTTTCCTGGTGGGCAGAAGGGGGAAAGATTAAAGAAGAGTTCTGGTTTACAGAGTCAAAAAATAAATGCTTTTTGTAAGTTTCTCATGAAGAATAGGTGATTTATTGGATTATCAATCTTTTTGATTGAATGTAGTAACTCTTCAAGTTTTTGAATTAATTTTGCCCAAATGGCTTTTAATTTTGTTTGGAGTGTAAAGTAACATTATAATGAAATTTACTATGGTTATTGTTATGTTTATATGACCATGAAGAAGAAACCCCGAATTTAAGTTTAAAGAAAAAAAATTTAGAGCAACATTAACAACGCTAGTGCTGCAAACTTCGGGCGGAAATCGAAAAAAATCTCTCTAATGAATGAATTAAAAAATTTATTTTGAAATGTACTTTGACCCAGAGATCAAGAAAAGAAGTGTAAGGCAACTAAAAGTAATCATCATAAAATCTCTACGCCTTTTGGGTAGATATCAATGAAAAAAACGGCAATAAAGGCGGTGACAAAGAGTAAAATTCGACCCAAAAAAGAGTGAAAAGATCAGTTTACTCCTTTCAAAAGTAAAAATTAGAGATTCTTCTTTTTAGCTGCGATCCGATGATCGAAAAGAGTAACCTCGTGATTTTACTCTTTATAAAAAGTTATCCCAAACCCAAAAGGAGAATCTCGTCAAATCCTACTTTTGAAAAGGAGAAACAGTTGCCATCTTTTGTAAAGATTAAAATTGCGAGTTTAGGGAGAAAGGGAGAAGGAGAATCGTACTAATTTTTACTTTTGAAAAGAGTAAACTGATCTTTTTACTCTTTTTTGGGTCGAATTTTACTTTTTATTGCTGAGCGCGTAGTCATCGTTTTGCCGACCACTTTGTCTACCTCTTCAAGACTGACGTGTTTGTAACTACAGCTAATACATATAGGCTATTACAGAGATGTCAATAATAATAACAAGCAACAAATGGTAAACAATGTACACTGTGGCGTCGAATGTGGTATAAAATAAGTTCGTTAACATCACTTAATATATGTAAAGTACGTAGTACTTTCTATATTATTGTTATTGGTCATGTGGTTGTATTTCTTGAATTTAGAGAGACTTTATACGACTTGTAAATAGACGAGAGGGACAGAGTCTTGTAAATAGTAAGCCGAGAAGGATACTGTGAATAATCGACACTTAATGTCGTTTTTTTCACAGGTATTTATCATTGTAAAATAG
This sequence comes from Trichogramma pretiosum, assembly GCF_000599845.2. NCBI lineage: Eukaryota > Metazoa > Arthropoda > Insecta > Hymenoptera > Trichogrammatidae > Trichogramma > Trichogramma pretiosum. The sequence continues at coordinate 253,771 of NW_019641661.1, forward strand.
TTTGATTAGTTAAGATAATTTTATTGTATTAAATCTTTGTTCACAGAGAAACGCACTTTAATTTTCATGTTTTTCATTTATAGGCATAAACACAGGTGTGTCCCCTTAACCCATTTCGGGCCAAACGGACGAAATTTCCCACATTTTTTCCGGTGGTATAAACTTTGTGAAAAAAATATCTGAAAAATCTTTAAACAGTCATTTCTGACGTGAAATTTTATGAACTTTTCGAATCCGGTGTCAAAATTGTCAAAAAAGTTGAGGAGCAAAAGTTATAAACAATTAAACATCAAAAAACACGATTTTTTTGAAAAAAATTTTTCGAGTTATGAAAACTAATTGTGTTCTTAAAATAATTATAATGTAATTTTTTTAATTGAAAATGAAGAACTTGACGAAAAAGTGTTATACGTTATAAAAATCTTAAAATATTTCAAAGAACATGTCTGAATTTTTTAAGATTTTTTTTGGATCATTTTTGGTATTTTGGATTTTTGACCATTTTCAAGAATCCTAAACTTTTCCCAGAAAATTCTGAAAAAATTCAGGGGTCTGTTTTGAACAATTCTAAGAACTTTTTCGGAATAAAGTTTTTTGCCTAGATGCTTGGTGAGCATATAAAAAAATTGATCAAGTTTATACATGGTTTTTTTTTACGAGGCGCCATTTTGTTGTCCACCATGTAAAGTTTTGATATTGTAACTATTGGACTATTATGTCTACACCCCATGGACGCAAAAATATGTGTTAGACCCACGGATCAAGTCTCTTTTGATTCGAAAATTTAGGTCGAATCAACATTTTTTTTCAAAAAAATCGTGTTTTTTGTTGTTTAATTGTTCATAATTTTTGCTCCTCAACTTTTTTGACAATTCTGACATGTGGGAAATTTCGTCCGTTTGGCCCGAAACGGGTTAAAGAATCTGTAAAAACTTTTTTCTTATTTTTACATCAAAATGCATAAAATTGATTTTTTTTAGATTTTTTTCATAGAGACTAAAGCCAATAAACACAGTAAAAGCAAGACACAGACATCATCACACAATTTTGCGTTACGAGCAATCGCTACTTATGATCTGTCAGGTAGGCACGTAGTTGACTCTGGAAGAACGAGGACGAATTAGTGTCACGAACTGCAAGCGGCAGCTTGTTCCACACTGTCCCTACAATCGAAAAATAAAATCGCCACCACGACTCTGAGTCCAAATTTGGCACCACCAACCGGAGCAAAAGGCTGCTCCGTGTCTGCGGCACCGACCTAACCTCTCTCTGCTGGAACATCTCCGCGAGATATCGAGGGCGCAGCGACGAAATAGTCCGATGCACCAGAACTTCCAGGAAGTATCTTCTTCTCCTCTCGATGTTGGTGCAACCCATCGTCTCAAGGAAGGGAACCAGCCGGGCGTCCCGTCGCAGCCCGAAGACGAAGCGCACAGCAGTGTACCAAAGTCGTTGCAGCTTTGCGGTGAGGTACTCGGAGAACTCCAGGCATACGAGGCCGCAGTAATCGATCAAGGGTAGCACCAAGTCATCACGAGCTCTCTTCTTAGGGGAAAGTTGAGCATCCCCGCCCTATAGCGCAAGCGATGCAGAACACCATGTCGCGAGACATGATGACACCGAGCTTGCAAACCCTATCCTCCAACGGCATAACCCACCCACAGTAATGTTTGTGTTGGGATTTCCTCTGCAGGAGATATGCGCAGACGCTCAGAAATTTGTAAATTCAAATTTTCCGTTAATTTTACAGTGACTCGAGTTGATTAAGACTCACTAATCAATTAATTGAATTCAAGCTTAATTATTAATTTTGATTAAATAATATTGAACTGTAATAAATCAGGGCGGATTCACTTAATCAAATTTCATCTAACCGAACTTTCAAGTTAAATCAATATGGCACAATGCAATTAGTCGAAACGACTTTGGTCCATTCGTACTATGGTTACTTCGCGTTTCACCCAGCGGTAAAGTTGTTCCTCCATGTAAGGCCACACTCGGATCTCTTCTTATGTGTACAGGTAATTGATCTCGATCTCATCAGAAGCCCATGTCGGCCATGGTCTTGATCTTCTGGACAAAAGTCGTGGCTTAGTTCCACACCTTTCAGCCACCGCAGGGTACGTACTTAAATACATTTTGAGCTCACAAGGGATCCTCGATATTCTTTTTATTTGTCAAATCAAATAAATATGGGCAAGGGAACAGCGACTTAGTTCAGTCGTTTTAATTCTGACGTTTTGTGTTCCCTTAATGGCTAGTTGACGTTCTTTATAAGGATTTTCTTCCATTTCTGGGCTTCTGGTTTTTTAAAGCAGTTTCAAAGCTAGTTTTCAGTGTCACGTAAATAATTGTCGTTAAACAATTATTTCGTTGAGTTGACCTTGATATACTGATCATTTTGAGTGTGCCGAATTAACGAACAATAACTCATAAATTGTTGGTTAGTTCTTTATTCTCTCTTATGTGGTTTATATTAAATTTGGTAACAAGAATTCAATTCTTCGGAGGCAAAACTGGAGTGTTCATTGCCTCTGAAACCGTGACTCACATTGTGATGAACATTTTATCTAGACGTAGAATAATTATGAAAAGTATTTTGAACTAAAAAAGAAATAGAAAAATGAATATATTTTAATTATCTTATTTATTATAATCTGAACTTACATCGTTGAATTTAGGGGAGAAAGGTACCTAAAATCTCAACAAAAAAAAATTTTTTTATTGACTTTTTTGATAGGATTTTTTCTCAGCTTTCCATTGTAAATTGACATGTATACATCAGTGTATATGTATTTCACTGCACTTTATGTATGTGTATATGACTGTATCATATATATTATTGTATGTTGCATGTGATAAACAATATGAGTGATAATTGATCAAATTTGAGTGATTTTATTTCCAATTATAGATCCAGTGATTAATGTTTTATGAATGTTATAGAATAGGTAGAAGACTGGGTTCAAGTTCTAATGTGAGGTTGTGCATATTTGTGTGAAAAGTTGATTTGGACATAATCAACTTAGTTACCAGTTTCCACATAAAACCCATATTAGTGTATACTAACATTTTAGTACAACTTATAAAATGTGGTAATGAAATTGGCGCCTGGATGTGTGTAGCTGTCTGGGATAATTGAACATTGTCCTTGTGAGTCCAATATGTTGAAAACTCCAATTGAATTACTGATTTTATTGTCCAAAAAGTGTTAAGCAGCCTCAGTGACATGAGAGTATCATTATGACATATATTGGTGTATTTTTGTTGTTTTCAACTCTTGAGCAGTTACGTTTCATCTCAAAATTGCTTTGTTGCCGTAACTTTCCATGTGAACCATTTGAGCAAATGAGCTGAAATTTTCAGGGATTGTTCTACATGAGAATGGCTACAAACGCAAGCACTTTCACAGGTATTGGGACAAATGAGCCCTTTTTTCAGGGTATATTGTAGCATAATCTATCATTTAATCATATATATTAATGAATAAATGTGTATTTGTGGCTGGCAAATTGTGTATAACTAATTAAAAAATCTGAAAGTGCTTGCGTTTGTAACCACACTTCTAATGATCAAAATGAGACCCCAATGACCATGATTGTACCATCGGTTCTAGCTGGATCCTACGGCACAGGGATACCTGTCAGGACTGTGGGCTTGCTTCATCGAGGAGGGTTCTATGGTGACTGGGACCTCAATTTCCATATTCCAGAGTGAAGCAAACAGAGTTTTCTCTGTATATTCCAAAAAAAATTTTTTTCTTCATAATTAATAAATTTTTTATAAATGTAGTTTTAAGGTACCTTTCCCCCTTAAATAAAGTACCTGTTTTTGATACAAAAAAACAAAGCTTAATTCTAAAAATTGTCCAGTGTGGAAGCCGGAAAAGAAGAGGGTGAGTGATCGATAATTTTTCTAGAAGTTGATCAATTCTCAAACGTGAAAGATTTTCTATTATTTGATTGTAACGCCTCTATACTTCTTTGTGTCAAGTATTTAAGCCTTCCATTCAAATTCAAGTTTACCTGATAAAACAGTCTTATCTTACAATTACTTAATTAATTATTTATTGTTATTTTTTATTCTTCCCAAAGATTTTATTGGTCCCAAAGATTTATGGGTTGTATAATTGCGCGCGTTCCGAGGCTGATGATCTTCTTCTCTATTATTTTAATATATGATTAAATTACGTCAAGTCATTGAAATACGGAAAGATAAAAGATCATCTTCAAAATCTGAAGATAATAAAAATAGATAATAATGTTTTAAGATGTATATCAGGTTCCACATGTAGAGGTGTCTCTTTAATGTCGTTCTTTTACTGTTCATCGTAACAACATCACATTCGGCTTGAGTAAACAAACTAATTGCACGACTGCTGGATACTAGGTGTGAACAACGACTCGATTCTTAAATGATTCAGATAATGGTATTGTATGAGTTTTAATTGCTTATGTGTAGGCATAGCTTTAGAGACTTGAGTAATCTTTCCAGCGAAGTCATTATATATAATATTATTTCGTTGTAGCGACATTAAACTATTATGAATAATAAATAAAACAAAAAATTATGTGTTGGGTCCATACTTAAGATCCCTTGTCTCAGCCGAGACTCCAACGTGTGTGTGTGTGTGTGTGTGTGTGTGTGTGTGTTTGCTTTGGTATGTTAGGAGATAATTGTAGGTCGCAGAGCACCTAACGACAAGATAATGCGTAGCTCATTTGTAACGTGCCACAGAGATCATTCTGATTTGAATAAAGCAAGCCTACAGATCAAATACACCAGTTTGTTATTCTACTTACATATTATCTATACGTTTAAGCATAATCTTATGAAATAAATTTTGAATTATCACAATTGAACCATTTGAGATTGTAGCTGTTTTAAATTGCAATAAACTGAAATTTTTGTTTCCTATTTACAGTTTGATAAAAGAAATGGAAGTACGAGAACAGAGGTAGTCCATGACATTATTCAAGTAGCAAATATAGCTGATTTGGTAAGTTAAGCCATAAGTTACTATCATAAATGCTATTAATATTAAGCTAAGCCGTTTCAAAAAATTTTCAAAAATCAATTGGTTTTAGCAATTTCCTAAGGAAAAAAAGTCCCTAAAAAAAAAGTATTTTCTTTTTCGATAGGATTTTTTTTCGGCTTTCCAGTGCCATGATTAGAATTTGAAAATTTTAACTTCGTCATGAGCTAAAGCCTATTTAGTACCGATACTTTTATGATTATTTTAGCAAAAATAAATGAAATGACTCAAAGATATCATTACCGTTCCTTCATGAATCTCAGAAACGGAAATGGTACTTTTATTGGTTTTTAATTTCTTTGGATTAGGCGAGCGGGAGGTTGCCCAAAAAGTAAGTTTGAGTGACCACGGAGAGCTAAGTCGATAAACAACATGATTCTTTATGTATTTTTGGTCGCTGCATCCGAATATGACATTTGTTTTTCCCTAAAATGACAGCCTCATTGAGAAAAACGTAATTTTCATGAAAAATGCGTAAAAAAATTTTTTTAATTTTAAAACATTTTTCATGTTCAACTCGCTGTATCTTGCAGAGTTTTCAATATTTTTCGATGAAATTTCAACCGTATATTCTTGAGATCTTGTGAAAAAAAACAAGCTATCATTCGAGTAAAAAAGTTAATTGGAACCCGAGATATGAATTTTCAAACTTTTATTGTCCGATTTAGCAGAGGGTCAACTACGAACTGAAATGTTGTGTGACGAAAGTTCGAAATTGGATTTCTTAACATGATAACATTAAAATATAAGGTACTGATGCAGTTGCGGCTTGGAGCGAGAGCTCGAGGACGCAGGCGTATCGCTGACTCGTCGTTCGAGGTTGGAGGTTTTTTGAATGCCTCACTGTGACGAGCACTGAGGACTTTGATGTTTGTCCCTACCTACGCTTACGTAGTAGGGAAAGTCGCGTCCGTGGAGGCTTCTTCGGTGCGCTGCTTACTGGCTGCGAATGCTTGGCTAAAAATAAGGCCAGTTGATGGTGTGTTGCTTTCCGCCGTTGTTCACGCTCTATCTCGTTGGGCAGCGGTGGCGTCTGTGCGCCGTTTAATGGCGTTCTGAAGCGACGAGGGTCCGAATAGCGGAAGCGCCGGTCGAGGCGTGGGGTCCGCGGTGGAGGCGGCGTGTCCAGGCGTATCAATCGCCACACCGGTGGAGGAGATCCGCTGGGGTCCGCAGGCTGCGCAGTTGTCTGCAGCGTCGAGACAGGGGCACTCTGCTCGGGTGATGGTGGGGTCGTCGGCGGGGCTCGCAGGTACCTCCGCAGTCTCGATAAAAATTTTTTTTTTTTGAACATATAGTAAATCGAATTGATCTATAAATCATATACATAATTAATAGTTATTTGAAGAATGTTCAGTTAAATTTTCAGCCCAAAATACTGAAAAATAAGCTGGCTACAGCAAATTTTCACATGCAACGTAAAAAAAATCCTGTGGACACCATCACTCAAAATCTACTCGACCGATCAACTTCATATTTTATACACTATTTAAGTAGACGATATATGAGGTAATGACGTCGAGATATTTTAACTTTTTGCATTTTTAAATGTTTTTTACGAACAAGTACGATGAATTTTTGCCTTCATTTTGTCAAAAAAGTCATTTTTTTCACTTCAAAATGATGCCAAAATCTCAAAAATCATTCTAAACGAAATATCTCGACGTCATTACCTCATAATTTATGTAGATAAATAGTGAGAAAAATTTGGAAAGAGTCGGTCGAGTAGATTTTCAGTTACAGTGTCTACCACAATCGGCCGGCGCGGCGGCTGCTGCTCTGCCGAGACCCAACGCGTGCGGTCGGTACGCAATCTTAAAACTCTTGCCATTTTTTTCCTAATTGATATTTCTGGCTGAAATTTTACCAAAATCTTTTTTGTACCTTATATTTTAATGTTATCACGTTTGAAAATCCAATTTCGAACTTCCGTCACACAACATTTCAGTTCGTAGTTGACCCTCTGCTAAATCGGACAATGAAAGTTTAAAAATTCATATCTCGGGTTCTAATTAACTTTTTTTATAGTTGAACATGAAAAAATTAAAAAAATTTTTTTACGCATTTTTCATGAAAATTGCGTTTTTCTCAATGACACTGTCATTTTAGGGAAAAATAAATGTCATATTTGGATGCAATACATAAGGATTCATGTTGTTTATCTTAGCTCTCGTGGTCACTTTATCTCGTATCTTGACGTTTTTCGGCGACCTCCCGCTCGCCTAGATATATTGCCACAATTACCGATTCAGATTGTATTTAATTATACATTTTTAAATTACATATTGCCGTATATCAATAAGAGCTTGTGCGAGTGTGTATCGTGTGTGACTGAGCCATGCCAAGTAACGCAGGCGTGCGTGCCTACACACCGCCAGTGTACGCACCATGCTGCTCGCAATTGGACGAAATATTTCTCCACATTACCTATGTAAACATACATCATACTTATTTAAATAAAGTTATTGTAATCAAACCCAGTGATTTTATTATTGTGTATAATAAACAATTTTATTTATGACAAGAAGTGCGACGAGGATGCTTGATAGTGACTTTCACGTGAATTAAGTGAACTAACAAGGAGAGCCTTTCATCTGCGGGTCACAGATCCTTACCAAACTTGTGTAGGGATCTTCTTGTACATAATAATGAAGCCCCCTATGGTTACTTTATTCCAATGAGCCCTGGAAACCACTATAAAGCACCATAAAGTATATAATATAATATAATGTATACAATACCATATATTAACGTATAATAATATCAGGTTTACACAGTCAAGTCTAACTGATTGAGAAGTATTTATACTTTGAGTTTTTAAAGTCCAAAACACCTTTTCAATCAATAAACAATTTAACTCAATTGGTTTACTGATATTCTCAAAAGAGCGAATCAATTCAAGCTAAAATTTATGCATTTATCAACTAATATTTATATTAAATCATGTAAAAATGTTTTCATTTATAAAACTTACTGTTCTTTCTTTATCACCTATTTCTGGCCCTCAAAACATATGTAAATTCACTCCATATGAGTGTCAGGAATAGGTGAAGAGAAGGGATATGTGAGTTATACAAATAAAAAACATTTTCATATTATTTACATCAATATTTATTGTTTGGTACGTTAATTTTAGATCAAATTGGTGCGCTCTTTAAAACATACACAGCAAACCAATTGAGTTCAATTGTTTATTATTTGCAAAAGTATTTAGAATTCATATAAGTTCATGTACAAATATTTTTGAGACAGTTAGACTTGACCGTACAAGGCCTGATACCAATAAGTGGTATTTTAAACATTATATTATATTATATATACTTTATGGTGCTTTATCATGGTTTGCAGGGCCCATTGGAATGAAGTTACCATAGGGGGCTTTATTATTATGTACAAGAAGACCCCCAAACAAGTTTGGTAAGGATCTGTGACCCGCAGATGAAAGGCTCTCCTTGTAAGTGAATTTAGGGTGAACACATGAACAAAGCCAAGCCACAGGGTGGATTTAGAAACTCTCTAAGGACGAAATAGTTGAAAACCTGAAAAATACGTGGAGCCGACGTTGATCCCACAGAATTGCGAGACGAATTACGCGTAAGATTAATAAAAATCGTGCAAGAAGAAGAGTTGAACGCAAAACAGAAAGAAGACGCAGAGAAAGCTGAATCGACTGCAGAGAGCCCAGAGGCAATCAAAGAAAACAGGAACGGCAGCAACGAGTTATATAAAGATTTCCAGTCAGACCTTGACTCAGATAACGACAGCATCATGTCGGAAAACAGTTCAAAAATAAGATTCATTTTAAGTAAAGATAAGTCGGAAATTTTTGTGGAACGATTAGAGTTTCAATTTTTAGCTCTTGGCACAACAGTTGATGCAAAAAAGCAGCCATACTTCTTACATCAATCAATGAGGATCCCTATAACGAATCAATAAAAAATCTTTGTGCTTCACAAAAACTGGCAGACAAAAAATATGCTGAGCTCACCTAGTTAATGCAAAACCACGTCGAACCAAAACCATCAGAGTTAATGGAAAGGAGTAAGTTCTACAAAGCATACCAGTAAACGAGCGAGAGCGTCACCGAATTTGCCGCGCGACTTAAAAAGTTATCCATCAAGTGCAATTTCTCAAGAATAACGGAATCACTACTAAACCAGTTCGTTAACGGACTGCAGGATAAAGACACAAAAATTTAGCTTTTTGAAGAATTCGACTCCGCACTGAAAAGCGCATTAGCATGAGAAACTGCGCAGAAAAATACGTCTGCGCAGGAAAGAAATAATTTGCAAAAAGATGTGCTGACCATAAAATTGTTAAATCCAAACACCCCACCAGATTACGAAGCAGTCCCCAGGGATAACCGAAATTCCTACATACCGAGACAGCAACAAGCAGGCCGACGCGCACAAGATAACATATGCTGGAATACCGGTGGTTATACACGCTACCAATGCCCGAGCCCGTCTACTTAAAAAAAACGAGTTAGGTAGAACACCGCTTATGTATGTAAGTATAAAAACGTGACGTGCGATCACTGCAAGAAGCTCGGTCACATATAAGACGCCTGTTTTAAGAAATGCGCTCAAGCTAAACGCGGCCTTGAAAAGCTCGAAACAGGAAGCAGATACTCAGGAAGACTCAGACGACGAGATCAAGTACGAAGAAGATTATCACGATCACCGAGGAGATTTTTACAATCTAGAATTCAACGGAAAACGTTCTGTAAAATAACAATTTTTAAGTGGAGATCGCGACGGTGAGCTGATGTATGTAGATGTATGCGTGAACGGCATAACAATAACTTTAAAAGTCGATTCAGGAACTTATGAAACGGTAATATCTCAAAAAGTTTGGCGCGAAAAATGGCCGAGCATGAAACTTTTCGATACCCAGATAAATTTGCGAGGTTACTCATCGAAAAAGAACTAGACAGATTAGTCTCACTAGATCATTAAGAACCAGTAGAGGTCAGTGAGTGGGCTACGCCCATCGTTTTCATTTTCAAAAGTAACTGAAATATATGCATTTGTGGAGATTTCAAAATCACAGTAAACTCCTGCATCATCATGAACAAGTACCAATTTCACACAATCGATGATATTTTTTCGGCGTTGCAAAGAGAACAAACCTTAACAGAACTTGACTTGCGTCACGCATACATGTAGTTCGAAGTCGAAGAGACGCGACAGATCCGCGAGAAGCCATTCCAATGTTCGTATCCACTTGTGAATACGTACACTAGGGCGGAACGAAAAAACACTTTTGACGCCGATCGCTTTGTAATAGTATTTTATCGAAAGTTTAAGATAAAAAAAGAGAAAAGCCGCGAGCTGGGTGCGAACAAATGATGTCTTCAGGTGGCGCATGAAGCCTGAAGTTTGAAATTCGTAAAAACAATATCTTTATGCTTCAGTATGAAATCGTAGCCAAATTTCTCTGCACTGGATTGGCCGATTGGGCTGAAAGTTTCAGGGCTTGTTTTACATGTTGAAAGGAGTTTCTCTGTAAAATTTTAGCCCTCTAGGTGCCTTAGAAGCAAAGATATAGTCATAGGAAGGTTGAAAAATAACGTTAAATTAAATTTTTTTTGTTCTTTTTCCATCTTCACACAGCTGTACATTGCGTAATTTTGCTGCTATTAAAACGAACGAGTAACCAATTTCTTCGTCTTTTAAAGGCCTTTTCAACCATATAAATTTGTATACTGTTTTTTAAATTTTTACTAAAGTTACAGTATAAAACGTCCAACATTTTGTGTCGCGCTCGAAACTACGTTTGTTATTTTTTTTTCTGTTTCTTAAAAGTTACACATTCTAGACAAACTTGAACCCCAATGATAGTTATAAAGTCTTAAAGAGCATAAAATTTCCTTTAATTTGGTGTATGTAAAAAGTTTCTAAGTCCTCTAGAACCGAAGATACAGCTGTTTGAAGTTTTACCAAAAATTAAAGTACTGCATCTGTGAATCTATCATAGGCCAGATATGGTATTATCATCACACAATCGTATCTTACATTTTCAGTAAATCTTCAAACAGCTGTATCTTTGGTTCTAGAGGACCTAGAGAGTTTTTAAATACACCAAATTAAAGGAAATTTTATGCTCTTCAAGACCATATAACTATCATTGGGGTTCAAGTTTGTCTAGAATGTGTAACTTTTAAGAAACAGAAAAAAAAATAACAATTGTAGTTTCGAGCGCGACACAAAATGTTGGACGTTTTATACTGTAACTTCAGTAAAAATTTAAAAAACACTATACAAATTTATATGGTTGAAAAGGCCTTTAAAAGACGAAGAAATTGGTTACTCGTTCGTTTTAATAGCAGCAAAATTACGCAACGTACAGCTGTGTGAAGATGGAAAAAGAACAAAAAAAATTTAATTTAACGTTATTTTTCAACCTTCCTATGACTATATCTTTGCTTCTAAGGCACCTAGAGGGCTAAAATTTTACAGAGAAACTCCTTTCAACATGTAAAACAAGCCCTGAAACTTTCAGCCCAATCGGCCAATCCAGTGCAGAAAAATTTGGTAACGATTTCATACTGAAGCATAAAGATATTGTTTTTACGAATTTCAAACTTCAGGCTTCATGCGCCACCTGAAGACATCATTTGTTCGCGCCCAGCTCGCGGCTTTTCTCTTTTTTTATCTTAAACTTTCGATAAAATACTATTACAAAGCGATCGGCGTCAAAAGTGTTTTTTCGTTCCGCCCTAACGTACACTCAACATCATGAGCTAAAAAGACGTGTGATTGAGATGCACTTCCACTTAAGCATGAAGCCAGAGGCCAGAAGTCCCTAAACAAGATGGACCAGACGAGACGACCGACGGACACCATTATCGAGACGAAACATCAGATGAGCTAAGAATTTATATTGTAATTGGTCGAGTCTCTAGCGTCCTTTTTCATAATAATGTAACCCAGAAGTTTCCACATGAACTCGCCGCCCGTATGAGATTCCGAATTTCTAATTGCTTTAGATCTACCAAGACGAAATAGAAATGGTATAACTACGAGACATTGTAATACAGAATTAGGCATTAAAATATCGTTAATTCTTTATTGTATACGGTCCACGTGCCGCATACCACGTGGTGGCGCCCTTTCTTCTTATAGGTAGTGAATTAGCTTTCAAAATGTATTATTATAAACTCTTATTTATTTCCTTTCTTTTAACTCAAATTATATTGTCGTATTGATTTAGACGAAAGAATACCCTTATACGATGGTGCAATAACGTACATAGATAACATTTATGTAACAGGCAAAAATAACGAGGAGCATTTAACGAATTTCAAATCCGTTTGCGAACAAAACCAAAACTGCAACCTTCGAATCGATACCTACAGAAGCAAATTTTTGCAACCTAAATTAGATATACAGTAAAACTTCGATAATTTGAAATTCTAAATACAGGCTTTAATTTCGAATTCATGAGAATTTCGAGTTAACGAAGTTCAAATAAACGAAGTGAAAAAGAGGCCAAATTAAATAAATTTCGAATTATAGAAAAACGCAGGTATTTTTATTTATTTAATATTTGTGATGCAGTAAATGCATTAGATGCTCGGTTGCCCGGCGAGCCCATGCGTAGTCGTTGTCGTCGGCCAATAGTAATAATTTGAATATAGTAAATCATTTGATCGCGGTATTTATATTTTCATGTGAGCAACGATGAGAAGAGAAAGGACGTTTGGCAGCTTGTCAACACGGTGTATGAATAACGACAAGTCAGTTGCCTACGAACTGGCAAGATCGTGCGATCGACTTTCGAGTGTAACTTTGAGTAAGTGTGTGTGCGATACGCATTGTGTGTGAGTGCGACATCCAGGGTGACCCTCTGGATGCCTAAGTCGACTCTTGGTCGAGCTCCACGGGTGTAATCACCCTAAGGCCTCTTCGTGAGGAGTGTGGTCAGCTCGACGAGAGCTCGAGTGCGCGGAGAGTGTGTGCTGCGGGCCAGTCATCGTCATCGTGAGGAGGGGACGACGAGACGTCCAGGCTCACCAGCTTTCTACTTGTGTTGCAGGAGGGAATTCATCTGGAGGACCGGCAAGCCCCGATAATAGAAGATCGCGACGGTGGTGAGTCGGGCAACGAGTCTTCTGTTTGGTGATTTTCCCCTCGTCTAGGCCTCGCGCTTGACGCGTCACCGTGCGAGAGCGCCAGCGACGACCTCCTCGGGCCGACTCGGCCATGTATAGCTACCGCGAGTAATAAATCGCATTATTCAATTGAATTAGTGGTTATTATATTTATTGTATGATTGAGCCCTAGCCCCGTGTTGTTATTTTATCTAGGGTTCAATAGGAGAACTCACGACGGACGGACCGACGACAAAAGGGACCAGAGTGGCCGACAAGGGCCGTGAGTTCAGGCAGTAAGACCAAGGTCACATATTTAAATACAATTCTAATTAAAATAAGAAGTCATTTTAGATTGAACTAACAGCTTTTGTTTTAATTTTTTATAAGAAAGGATTCAACTTATTGCATTGCAAAAAATAAATCATCAGAAACTTCGTTGTCACAAGACTCGATGAAATCTCTCACTCCTTGAAACTTTCCGATTGCTCCACTCGGTGTAGGAATGATTTTCCTAGTACTTTTTTTCTCCTTCTTCGTCATCATCATCAGATGATTCCTCATTCAATTTTCGTTTCTTATTTAAAATATCAGCAATTATTTCTTGCTCATTTTATACTCCAAATGTTGATACACCATCATCAATAGAAACATATTCTTCCCAATACCAATTTTGATCAATTTCTTCAATTATCTGTATGACTGGTTCAAATGCAATTGCAAAGCGAGCCTTTCCGAAACAATGACGGATCCTTTCAGACAGACCTTTATTGGGGGAACTGAACACTGGGGATTGGCTCAATTGAATATTTCAGCAATCATTAGCAATGGAAGTTTTTCACTTCCATCCATATTGGCACCAACAAGAAGTGATACTCACTCTTTACTGTGTCTACCATCAAAACATGGTTGACCTTTGAAATTGTACGTTTTTGATGGAAGGCACTTGTAAAATAATCTGGTATCATCTGCATTAAAAATATTTCTCGGCTTTTAAAATTGGATGGAGCGATGTCATCCAAGTGGTGGCTGATTTATAGTTTACACTACCATTTTTTCCGCATAATTGATTGTACTCAACATCATTTCGCTTTTTCCAATTATCAAACCAACCAATACTGGTTTTAAAATTGTCAATATTCAATAAATAATTTTTAATCGAGTTCACGATTCTGCCGTTTTTTTATACAGACAAACAATTGATTTTTTGGAGTTCTCCAACGATCTGTTTAGGCAGTAATTTAACTTATAATTTTATGAGTGTTGATTTTCCACGAAAAGCTAAGATACGACGATGATTTTCAAGATGATTTAAAATACGATACATTTTTCTACGCTAATTTCAAATCTGTGGAGTTGAAAACATCTAAAGATGACTATTTTATCAAAGCCACAATGCAATTTGAATCGTACACAAAGTGAAAAAATTCAACCTAGACCAGGAGTCGAACCTAGAACTCCCCGCCAATAGCCGGCGAGTGCTATACCAGTTTCGCTACCGAGGTGTAACATGAACCGAGTAACATGAAGATGTTACTTTTATCGATTCAAATTTCTAATTTTGTTATGAAATTACTCGCGTTGACCAAGACCTCGGTAGCGAAACTGGTATAGCACTCGCCGGCTATTGGTGGGGAGTTCTAGGTTCGACTCCTGGTCTAGGTTGAATTTTTTCACTTTGTGTACGATTCAAATTGCATTGTGGCTTTGATAAAATAGTCATCTTTAGATGTTTTCAACTCCCCAGATTTGAAATTAGCGTAGAAAAAAGTCTCGTATTTTAAATAATCTTGAAAATCATCGTCCTATCTTAGCTTTTCGTGGAAAATCAACACTCATAAAATTATGAGTTAAATTACTGCCTAAACAGATCGTTGGAGAACTCCAAAAAATCAATTGTTTGTCTGAATATTCAATAATTTTGCAAAACTTTCCACCTTTTCTTTGATAAATGTGCCGTCAAAGTTGATTTTTTGCGCTCGTACTTCGATAAACCATTTTCTTACTTCTTCATCTACTTCTGGAAAACCTGGTTTCTTATTTCTTTTCCGTTTCCCACCAACAGAAGAAGAGCAGAAGAAGAACTCAGTATTGCAGTTTTGTTTTTCAGCCATGTGGATAAGGTACTTCGAGAAACACCATATTCTTCAGCTACTAGGGATTTACTTTTTTCACCTATTTCAACTTTTCGTATGGCTTCAATTTTTTGCGCTATTGGGCGAGATTTATATTTACTTTCACTTGACATGATATTTAGACTAATCTAAATAGACTAGTAATGTATGTACGCGGCTAGTGCCTAGAGGTGACTCAAATTTAACGTGTTCATTTTAATATTGTTGTTAGGCTTATACACAATACATACTTGTGTTTACATTATAGTGTAATGCTAATAACTTTTCAGTTTTTTATTTCGAATTATTGAGGTAAATTTACATGATTTAGAGACTCTAAGTTCAAAATTTCATTTCGAATTATCGAAATTTCGTATTACGATATTGTTCAAATTATCGAGGTAAATTAACATTAAATTTACATCGAAAACGCTAAAAACAGAACTTGAATTCGAATTATCGAAGATTGAATTATCGAAGTTCGAATTATCGAAGTTTTACTGTACTCGGATACATGATCGGTAAGGATGGATTGCACAAGTCACAGTCTAAAGTGGCCGCTATTATAAACGTACCTCAACCGTCAAACGCCAAAGAATTGGCTTCTTTTTTTGGGTTTATCAACTTTTACGCACAATTATTAGAAAAGCGTACAGGAAATTCACAGCCGCTTCACGACTTAGCAAGTCAAAAAGATTTTGTCTGGGACGGAAAGTGCACAAAATCGTTCGATTGGGTCAAAAACAAAATAATATCGCCACGGGTATTGACACACTACGACCCAAATAATCAAATCGTATTGGCTTGCGACGCCTCTGACTACGGCCTATCCACGATACTATCGCTCAAATACAAGAAAAACCAATTGCGTACGCGACTCAAACAATGCCAACAACACCAAAAAAGAAGAAAAGGATAATACTCGATAAAGAAGCAATAGCCGTAATTTTTGGACTAAAACGTTTTCGAAATTTCATATTCGGAAAAGAAATAATCCTACGAACCGATAATAGGTCGTTGCAGCTTTTTTTGGGACCAAGCGAAGGAATACCACAGACAGCAGATAATTGGTTTCAACGATGGGCGTATTAGTTGTCTGAATTCCGGTACGGCATAAAACATATAAACTCCGCTGCGATCGCAAACTGCGATGCGTTATCGCGTTTATCTGTTCTGTCGTACACAAATACACGATTTAGGCCCAGATTTCTCGAATCTTTATTTTTTTGACAAAGGAATCACTACTTTTGAAAGCAAAATGTTGGCCGAGAGGGTATGAAATAAAAGGTAATTCTAGGCAAGAATCGTAAAGGTAAACAAAGCGCAGCTCGCACTCGTCGACTTAGAGCATACAAACGTAATGAAAATAAAATGTTGAAATTTTTTTTAAGCCTCTTTACACCAGAAAACATATCGCTAGTACCATATATCATTTAAATAAGTCCAACGTGCACCCAAACGTACTTATCATTATAAAGCTCTGTACCGCATGAATCTGAATGAAATATTTGACCATTCTTAATTCTAGTGGTCATAGAGTTTTCGTAATAACATTCTCTTCTACTGAAGTGCAATAGATTTTTGATAATATTATTTATTCAATCTACCATTCGTGAATAGTGGCAATAAGCGTTCGAAAAATTATCTTTGAAATTTTTTTTATATTTTAGTTTGAAAAGAAATTTCTAGCTTCTTCTTGTAGTTTTATTACATTTAAAAGGTAGAAAATGTTATTACAAAAATTTTTAAGACCTCTAGGATCAAAAATGGTCAAAGATTCCATTCAGATTCACGCAGAACAGAGCTTTGTAATGATAAGTAAGTTTTGGAGCAAATTGGACTTATTTAAATAATAAATGGTACTTATATTGCGCCACTATAGCTGAGGGAGAGCAATTACTGTGATTACACAATTTACTTAACGTGTCCCTTATTGATACGTCAGCATCCAACACCATCGCTCAAACGTTGGAGTCAATTACAATGCTGTATCCTGGCTTTCAGACACAAGAGCCTACAAATTAAAAACTTGAACGATAACACCAATCACCCTTTTTTTAGCTCATTATTGATTATTTTTATATTTAATACGGTCAATCAATTAATTTGAACTTTTTTAACACTTTTTTAGTACTTCCGTACTTTAAATACAAGAGTGTCGGTGGTTTATATTGAAACTTGGCAAGGAGAAAATCAAATATCATTGGATAAAAATACAGATATTAGCAGAGCTCTTCTTGATTTTAATGATTACAAAACCAGAAACATGTTTCAAATTTTTCATGACACGGCACAGTTACTATCGTAAGTATGAAAATCATTTTATTATTATGATATAAATATAACCTTTATATTATTTACAAGTATATTTTAAATGTTTTTTAAATTATCATATTTTAAGTTGAAATATATGTAAAAAATTCAATAGCGATAATAAAAAGTGTATGCGACTGATAAAAAAAGAATTATTTTATTAACGGCTCAGGACATTTTATTCAATTCAAAAAAAAATTGTAGTACTGAAAAACAGAGGTAGAAAATGAACATGAACAAATAATTTGAGAAGTTTGAAGTTAATATCAGTTGATGCTGATTTCATGTCTATTGATTTTGTTCATCTTTCATAAGTAATCATGAAAAAAAGAACAGGAACTGATCTCAAGATCTTACTCTTCGAAACTGAATACTTAATGGTACATTATAATACTAGTGCATGCGTAACTTTTAAGTCAAGTCAAATCAGAAAGTGTCCGCTATGGTACAAAGATAAGTGCTGTGACTATTTTTCAAAAAGTGTAATCTGCACTTGAAACACCATTTTTTTTCTTTATTTTGAAATTTTGAAGTTTCGAAAAATGCAATGGAAAGGGGACGAAAAATCTTACTCGAAAATGAAATATTTTCGATTTTAAGCCTCCTTTGAGCCCTTAAGCTACTTACAATTTAAAGGTTTGAAGGTACAATTCGAAGGTGTAAAGAAAAATAATTATAAGACACTGAGTCTATGTATCTGCCCCTCAACATGATGGTGATAGTTACCATCCTTTACGTGCAAGGGAGCAGCAGAACTTAATATTATTGTCGGCTGCGATCAGGTCAAGCGTTCGAAGAGCCTCGAGCATCTGTAGGACAGCCTCATTTAGGTGGTCTATCTGCCATAGGTGTTTGGTAACTGCGACTAGAGCGATGTCGTTTGTGAAGCCCAATATGTTCAGCCTGTTCTGTAAGTTGAGGCGTAGAATAGTGTTGTACGATATGTTTTACAGTGTTGGGCCCAAGACTGACGCTTGTGGCACACCAGCCGTAATGCTGATGCCCTTTGATTAATCATCGATAATATACTTAAGGGCTAACAGAGGGCTTAATTATTTTTCATTTTTCAATTACAAAACTAGGCTGTTAAAGCAAAAAAAAACGTTTTTTCCAAGAACACACACGATGACCTTTTCCAATACCCTATTTGAAAGTATTTTGTCCAGTTAGATACTTAGAAACAGTTAAGTACAGTAATAATGAGGGTGTTGATACACAACACAAGCTTTACACATATCTAAGCTACCTGTCATAGAAATCCAAGAACGAGCATCCATCTAAAGGAACATATGTGGTTTCATTTTGTTCGATAGCCAATTGGCCATGGTCACAACCAAAAGCTTGCCATAAGATGAACTGTAGCTACTTGTACATATAGCAAAGTGAAATTAGTATATAGAAAATGATAA
Organism: Trichogramma pretiosum; assembly: GCF_000599845.2. Lineage (NCBI taxonomy): Eukaryota > Metazoa > Arthropoda > Insecta > Hymenoptera > Trichogrammatidae > Trichogramma > Trichogramma pretiosum. Next base: position 272,737 of record NW_019641661.1, read on the forward strand.
AAAATGAATACTAAATTATAGAAAATTTTACACACAAGTAGCTACAGTTTATCTTATGGCTAGATTTTGGTTGCGACCATGGTCAATAGGCTATCTAACAAAATGAAACTACATATGCTCCTTTAGATTTCTATGACAGGTAGCTTAGATATGTTTTTTTTATTACATTGACATTACTTCGGTGGGAACTCTGTAGAGCTTCTCTGCTACATCTGTATCTTTTCCGTACATCCCCCGTCCACTTTACGGTGATTAGGGGTCCAGGAACCAGAAGCGTCGTTTTCGTCTTTTGATGTGAAACATCTATAATGGCGTTTGGTATGAGGGGTAAACCCGTGAAAACCGAGCGTCCGTCCGTCCGTCCGAGCGAGCGTAATTTTGGTAGTATAACTGCCTGTACAGCGTCGGTTTGCGCTGCGCGCTGTGATTGGCTGCCACGCCAGCTACATAGAACCGCTTTCTGCTGCTGGCCGCTGCCAAGACTTGACGCGTGTATCTCTTTCTCTCTCGCTCTCGCACGCGCGTATGTCTGTGTTTACATATATACACACTGAGAGGGCCGTATTGGTGTGAGAGCAATACGAAGTAATGCTGTCATAGTATGGCCAACATAGCAATATATAACGCTAAGTCGACATTTAAAATAGTTATATCAGCTATATAATCACCATAACAACCTAACCAAGCATTGCAGGCAAAGCTAAACATTTGTTTAGCTGCAATAGCGATGAGATCGCTCTGCTGGCAATACGGCCCTCTCAGTGCACGATGCAACGTAACAACATAAGCAACAGCAGTCGGCTTAGCTCACGGGATTGACTGCGTTGAGATATCTTTCTCTCTCTTGCTTATGCGTATACGATAATACATATAGAATACGTATGTGCTGTCTATGCATTTAAGTCGCGAGACTACGCACTATCATGCACGTTGTCAAATCTGATATTTATTACTGCATGTATGTTTTTTTTTTTTTAGGATGTATTAATATATTTTATTGAGCAGAAAGTAGAGGTAGAAGTTTACATTAGGTTAAATGTATCAATAGAAATGAAAATGAAACATATTGCTTAAGGGTACATAGACTATGTAAATACATCCGCGTCGAGTTCCCTTTGTTCCATATCCGCGGAAACCGTCGTCAGGCATTACTTCACGGGGATGGAGGGATTGGCGTTATGCGCTTCGTGATGGCTTGGTTGGAATGGCGTCTTCTTCCAGCCGCATCATCCGGTCATCACCTTCTGTCTGTTTCCTCGTCTCTCAGTCTAGTTACGACTGAGTAGGCGAAAGAAGCAACCGCGAGCCAGTTCGGCTCGCTTGCGAGCATGAGCCTGGTGGTTTTTTCCGGCGTCATGACCTCGTGGAGCAGAGATTGTAGTCTCTCTTTCTTCGCTGAACCTCGGGCAGTGATAGAATACGTGCTCCGCGTTCTCGATGGATGAGGGGCAGACCGGGCATTGCGCGCTTTAATTGTGGTCATAGCGTCGGCTATGGTGTTTAAAGAAGCCATGCCCGGTCAAGAGCTGCGTGAGGTGGTAGTTCAGCTCTCCGTGCCTCCTCTCGATCCACACTCTGATGTTTGGGATCAGTCGATGCGTCCATCGGGCCTTCGTCAACCGGTCCCATGCTTACTGCATGTATGTATAAGTGTCTATGAGTGTGTGTCTTCTTTAGGCAAGACGAAATTTTTATAATGTTATATACATATTAGCATACAATGAATGAAAGCCGCTCGATGCACTAGGACGATATTTTGATTCGGCGATGACTTGTCCAAGGAAATAGATGTTTTTATGTCATATGAATACTGAGCGATAACCGCTCAATGCACTAATTTTATATTATAATTCATAAATAAATAATTTGATAAAAATGTACTTTAGAAACGTGATTTCCAATGAAAAATCTAAACGAAAAACAAATTGAAAATTGAAAAAATTAAAAAAAAATTTTAAAAAATCAGCTGTTTATGAACAGCTGCAAGATGTGAAGCATCTTTGTCAATTAAATAAAAAAAAATAAATAATTAAAAAAAACTAAAATAAATCCAAAAACATGAATCAATAGTCAAAACAAAAAACCAAACTAGAAACTAAAACAATCAAGAAACAAGAAAAAAACTCTGAAAATCCCAATACAAGCATCGATGTTTCACATCTGGTGCATAATGAATGAGTGCTTACTCTTAAAATCAGAGTAGTTTCTCGAGCATAATTGCACCAGATGTGAAACATCGATGCTTGTGTTGGGATTTTCTGAGTTTTTTTTCTTGTTTCTTGATTTTTTTAGTTTCTAGTTGGGTTTTTCTTACAGCATCGGCTGGATCGTTTTTGAACCTCTTGCGCCTCTTGCCTCAATCTAGTGACGACTGATTGCGCAAAAGACGCTACCGCCATCCAATTGCCTGCAGTCTCCAGCATGAGCCGGACGATGTTTTCCGGCTCGATTTCTTCTTGGAGGACTTGTTGAAGTCTCTCCCTCTCTTCGTGGAATCGTGGGCAGCGAAAGAACACATGCTCCGCGTCTTCTATCGCGTTTGGACAGGCTGGGCAACTATCTTGTTGAAACACGATAGTTTAGATATGTGTAAAGCTTGTGTTGTGTGTCAAAACCCTCATTATTATTGTACTTAACTGTTTCTAAACATCTAACTGGACAAAATACTTTCAAATAGGGTATTGAAAAGGTTTATCATGTGTGTTCTTGAAAAAAACATTTTATGCAATAGTACGACGAAAAATGTCTTTTTTCGCACATTTTTTAGTGCGCAAAAAGCGTTTTTGGACACTTGTGTACGGTAAAATGCCTCATTTTGGACACAGGTGTGCGGTAAAACGCCTCATTTAAATGAACGTATTTTTCGCCTACTATTGCATAAAATTTTGTATGCAACACGTGCCCAGCTTTTTGTGCACAGTTTGCGGAAAAAAACACCCACTCGTGCCGGCATGGCCGGCACTCGTGTCTTTTTCCGCACACTCGTGCCCAAAAACGCCTTTTGGGCACTTGTTACATAAATAACTATTTTTTCGCTTTTACAGCCTAGTACTGTAATTGAAAAATAAAAAATACTTAAGCCCCCTGTTAGCCCTTACGTACTCTGTCTTGAAAGTAATCTGAAGCTACCCCTGAACGAAACCCTTGCAAATTCTTACTATTACCAAATTTAGGTCCCTAAACTAATTTAAGTATTAATTAAAGATATTTAAAACACATTTTTGAAGGTAAAAAAACTTATACCAACGTAATCCTTATGAAGAAACATTTCCACCTATGAGTCTTAAATATTAACCGAATTATTTTTTTTTTTCGGTGTTTCTGGGTACATGATAATGAATCTACCTCAACTTATTGAGAAATCCGGCTCTTTTTTGGAAATATTTTAAATATTATATGGAAATATTTGTCATTTTCTCAAATTATAAAGAACTTCACAAACGAAAAAAATGAAAAGTACAAGAAAGACTTAAAATTGATGAAAAAAATATGTTTGAATTTTTTTAAAATTTTTAAGAATTTTTGAGAAAAAAACATGACTTTGGTCAGGCATGTTTACGTATTTAGTTTGATTTTTTAGATTTCTGAATAATTTCTTAACGATTTTCAAACAATTCTAACAAAAATGAACCTTTATTTTCTTGCAGTGGTAAAAATTTTGCTGGTGGCGAATCTGGAATTGCAGCACCAGATACTGTTTGTAGTCAAAAATCGGTTGGAATAAGTGTGGATATTAATACCTATGAACCTCATTTATTAGCTGGATCTATGGCTCACATGATTGGTCATAATATAGGCATGTCACATGATGATGGAAGTAGGTATCCCTTTTTTTGCGATTAAAATTTTTTCATTTTAAGGTTGTGAAAACAAAGAGCATGAAATTTTTCTCAATCTTGCCTAAAATATAGCTTAATTCTTTAATATATTATCATTTTTCATGGTTACAGTATGTTTTAGCAAATTTTTTTCAATAAATCAATAGCTGTTTTATATAATTATTGTTTCAAAGTTTTACGTAAGTAATTCTGTGTATATTGCGAGGCAGTTGGTGCGTTTAGCGGCGATCGGCATGGCAGAGTGCTGGCGGACGCGAGCGAGGGGCAAGTCCTCGCGGCGGTGCCATGTGCCCCTCCGACCGCGGCAACGTACGCAAATAGGCTTCGCGTGGGGGCATCACCCGTCTCCCTTGCACGCACGTGCGCCGTGCACTCGTGTGCTGAGAGGACCCACCACAACGCTGAGGCACCGAGAGAGGGGAGGTCGCGCGCGCGTATAAATACGGGCCGCGCAGAAGCCGAACATTCATTATTATTCAGTCCAAGCCTCTGAGCAGTAACCTGAAACGAGGACTCTACCTGAGACACTCGAGGTAAATTTTAACCTTTTTTTCTTATGGGATTATAACCCGCAGCAGTTTGCCACACGCAGCCACTACAGAGCCTCGACTCGTACCGGACGGTAAGAGCAGACTAGCAGCTGAGCTCAGTGAATAATTTCATTGACTCGTTGGCTGCGGTGACCAAACTGGTCATAGATCGGGCAAGTCCCAACGCTCGTACAGCACGACGTTGGGTACGCACACCGGTCTTCCGAGACCCGGTGCAAGGCCGACGATCAAATTGACCGGGAATTCCCAAGTCCGTGTGTGCCGATCATAACCACGTCCAGCCGCGGTAATCCTCGTGCGCCGATCGTGATCCCGATCGACCGTGGGAGTGTGGTGCTAGCAAGAGCCGACGAATCTCATACGCAACCTAATTTCGCTCTCATCGCCAGCTCTTACAGCACCAGATTCGGAAACCAGCGGAAATTCTTCGAGAGCGAGCCGACGTCACCAAGAGGGACATCTGGAAAACGGAGAGGAACACCACGGAGCGACAAGCACAAAAATGCAAGTGTCCTTTTAATGTTTTACTCCGTCCGTTTTTAGAAGAGTGCCGCCTACAAAAAAAGTGCGTGGGACATAGCATAGACGCGGTATTAACCTCCCCTCTGCCAGCCCGTCGCAATCATAAACGAGCACACAACCGCGTTTTTCATTTATCTAGGAGCCCAGCAGCGCGGATACCTGCGTAAACATCGTGAAGTGTATTACGCACCGACGATAGTGCGTGGGTAGCCGCTAGATCCTCGAGCCATTCCAAGGTTGCGCGACTTCGGATCGCGACGGCCAGCAAAATAGACTATTTTCATATAATAAAACAAAATAATAAATAAATTATAGTAAAATATAAAGCAAAATCAGTGTATCAGTGTACACGTACCCATCCCCAAGTTCATAGAATATACCTCGCCGCGGAACGCGCAGAAACAATTTCATAACTAAATACAATAGTAGGTAAAACCTACTACGCGACTCGCTGCGAGGTAAAGAAAAAAAGAGAGCAAACTTGCAATATATAACTCTCTCTGTCATACTTGCCAGAGGGAGCGTGAGGCGCGCTCCCCAATAAAGAACATAGAATGTATAGTTTAACCTTTGAAACATTTTAAACTCAACGTTAGGCTGATTAGAATTTTTTCGTAAAATTGAATGCCGTTGACACTTTAGCCCTTAAAATACTTGAACAGTTATACAAACGCATTTCTCGTGTAAGCCTGAAAGATTTTAAGAATATTGTTAAATAAATAATTTTAAATATTAAAATTCTAATGAACGTTTTCCCGAGTTGATTACCTATGATTTGAGTATCTGTACTGTTCTCTCTGCGGGAAAGAGTGGTCGTGAATAAATGAATAATACGAGACGTATATTCATGTAAGACTTTGATTTATTAATATAAAATAACTAAAATGAGCGCATATACATTTGAATGGTCCACTTTTTCAAAAAATTTTTGTTTCTTGGTGGATCCAACGGATTCTGAAAGTCTATAGTTTGAAACGCAGTTTTCAATTTGGAAAAATTAGAAACAGTGATTTTTAAAAGTGCTGATGGATTTTTGGAATTTGAAAACATGGTCCTACAAAGGAGAAAATTCGGTCGACCAGAAAATATATTTCAAACTTTGTTCTGAGAGTGAAAATAATCTCATCAATATATTATCTTACGGATTTTGGTCTGGAGAATCAAATACCGTAGTCACTTTAGTCCTGTAACTTCGTTTTCATACAGGAATATACTCATAGGCAGATATATATCAGTAGTTTTTTCATATATGTACAACTTTAGAGCGGGGGGTTCTCGGATCTGCCCCAAAATTTAGTATGTTATTCGGGTCTGTAAAAATAGCCTTCAGGTAAATTTTTAGCCCTCTAAGGGCCTTAGGGCCCAATTTTTGGCCCCTTAGAGATCCAAAAATAGCCGTTTTTACCTATTTTTGCGTATTATTCAAATATTTGTAACTCAAGCACCGGAACATAATTTTTAACCCGGAGGGTCGCATTTTTTAGGTCGAGGCATGTATTTTTCAGGGCTGTGCGAGTATCCGATTTTCGAGTTTTACTCGACTCGAACTTGGCGAATCGAGTTAGAGTCGAGTCGGGACAATTCGAGTACTCGAGTTTTTTCGAATACTCGATTTTTTTTCGAGTACTCGGGTTTTTTCGGGTACTTGAATTTATTCGAGTAATCGATTTTTTTCGAGTACTCGCAATGTATTTAAATTTTAAGTAAATAAATGGTGAATCAACAGTCTCTAGACCATCTCTCTTTGTGTGTACATGCTTATAAGTGTGATATTTGCAGCAGATTGGATTGGAAGAAGAAAATAATTTAATTGTACCGCACTTCATCACACTTACAAGCACGTACACTAGACTAGTTCGTTTTGGAAAATTTTTTTTAATTTTGGAAGCACCGGCAGAATCTTTTAGTTAAACTAAAAATATGAAGTTTTCCGTCTACTTGGTGTTGCTAGGTGCCCTGAATAGCTGTCGATAGCTTTTTAAAGTTAAAAAACGTAGTGCAAAAACTGGACAGCATCGCTAAATAAGATTTTAATCGTGTACTGTGCTCTGAGGGTAAAATCAATATTAACAAGACGTTTTCTTACTTAATTTTTTGTGAAGAATCGATCCCCGTCGTTATTTTTGACCTAGGAGAACGATAACATTGAAAAAAATGCACTTTTTCGATATTTTTTTTTCATAAATTTCGTAAAGTTCATATTCAAGGGCGTGTCAAATGAGCAGAAAAAATTTAGAAAATTTTTTAATGCTGCCAAACTATAGGATTTTTTAGGACAAATCCAACCGTATATATTAGTATATACTTTAAAATTATTTTCATACAAAAAAAGCGACTTTATCCCAAAAAACGACATTACGAAAAATTGAAAAATCGAAAAGTGTATTAGTTTCTTCCAGGAAATGGCTAAGTAGAATCAACTATGGAAAAAATTGCATGAAACTATTTGATAGATTTTTTTCTCTCGGTTTCAGAAGTTAAAAATTCGCAAGATTCGCTGAGATACAGCTATTTCTGTACGATGCATTTTTTTAGCTTAAATCACCGTGCGCAGGTCTAAGATTGGTTCGAAAACGACGGAGATACAGCTGTTTGAAGATACTAACATTATGAAAAAGAGGCCCCAGAAATTCGGTATTTAAGTCTTAATATAGGCAAAATACATTATAAATTGGTCAGCAAAACTATTTGGTAACTCCTGAAATTATCGCAAAATAAACATAAAAAAAAATCAAAAACCCTATATCCAACGTATTTTTCGACAAGAAATCCAATAGTAACCTTGAATTTGACCTTGAACATAACCTCTAAGCTATAGCGAACCAAAATTAATTTTTTGCACGGTGACCCCCTTTTTTATTTCAGATTTAAAAAGAGCAAAAAATTTCACGTTCAAATACATATTTTGTTTTTGTTTTTCAAGATAATTTTAAGTAATTTTAAGGTAATTTTAATTTTAACCAAGATCCTAACTTACATGGCTTCAAACTACATATCGTCGCCCCAGCGCAGGAAGGTATCTATTTCCAAGCTGTAGCAAGAAGGATACTTACTCGCACGCAGGGGCATCTAACTCGAGCGCAGCGGCAAAAAGGTATCTAATTCGAGCGAGAAGCAAAAAAGTAGCTTATTCAAACGAAGTGGCAAGAAAGTTTTGACGCGCTGAATTCAGGTTGGCAACGGAACCGTAAATGATAAAATTTTGTTTCAACATTGAACATTCAACATTTAATTCAAAGTTATGTAAAGCTGATAACTTCTACTTTCCTCTCAGAACATAGAAAGTTCTCCATAAGTGCCAAATTGAGTCGAAATCATGGTGAGATTGATTTGTTTGCTCGCATTACAAATGGATGAAAATCATTACACTAGCTCAATCGTTTTTTTCTCTTTTTTGCTCTAATACAAAACAAAATTTTATCATTTACGGCTGCGTTGCCAACCTAAATTCAGCGCGTCAAAACTTTCTTGCCACTTCGTTTGAATAAACTACTTTTTTGCTTCTCGCTCGAATTAGATACCTTTTTGCCGCTGCGCTCGAGTTAGATACCTTTTAGCCTCTGCGTGCGAGTAAGTATCCTTCTTGCTACAGCTTGGAAATAGATACCTTCCTGCGCTGGGGCGACGATGTAATCAACTACGTCACATAAAATTTCAAAGAGATTCATGTTACTAGTGTGACCTAGAACTTACTCCACGGATCCACGGCCCTTGTCGGCCACGTATGTCCCTTCGTCGTCGGTCCGTCCGTCGCGAATCCCTATATAGAATAATAGAAAAGGGGCTCGGGCTCATTCACACAATAATTAATAACACGTTGTTATAATAAATATAACTTAAACATCCAGAGGATCACCCTGGATGTCGCGCTCACACACACTGCGTATCACACACACTTACTCAAAGTAATCACACAAACACACGCAAAACACGGTCTCTCGATCTTGCCAATTCGTAGGCAACTGACTTCTCTTTTCTTACACTACACGTTTGATTCGTTGACCGGCAGTCAACGGCCTTGTCTCCTTCGATCGTCGCGCTCACATGAAAACATAAATACAACGATCAGATACTTAATTCCTACATTTAAATTATCATTGGATCGACGACGACGATCACACAGGGGCTCGCCGGGCAGCCGAGCATCTGATGCACTTACTGCATCACACTAGAAAAAAGTTACAGCTTATCAAAATCTTGAAAAAACGCTCTTTTTCATAATGTTGATATCTTCAAACAGCTGTATCTCCGTCGTTCTCGAACCAATCTTAAACCTGCGCACGGTGATTAAAAGGTAATAAAAATATCTTGCAAATGAGTTCTTGAAAAAGTCAATACGTCAATCCAATCGCCTTCTACATTTATTCAAATAAGCTAAAAAACGACAATTTTGCGATTTTTCATGCCCCTTCATTGCCACCCCATAACCGGGGGTTGGGTTATCGAGCTATAAATAATTTTCTTATGAAAAATATATGCCTTGACCTAAAAAGGCGATCCTCCGGGTTAAAACCCCGCCCCGCACAAAAGTTGGACATATATGAAAAAACTGCTCATATATATATTATATTCTATATAATTATTAACATACAAAAAAAACGACTTCATCGATCGTCAGTTTATATAAATCACCCACGAAAAAATTGCTTTAAACCATCTGATAGGTTTCTGTCTCATTTTTCCAATGCCGTTTTCAAATTTTTGAAATTTGCAAGTTTAACTGAGATATATATATTTTTGTACTAGATACTTTTGTAGCTTAAAATTTAGTAATTCTGAGCTAACTTTATTTATTAAAAAACCAGTGAACAGGATTTTGTATGATAAGTTTTACGCTAAAAGAACGCATCAAACAAATCCAACTGTACCTCAGGAAAATTTTCGAATCTTCAAAATCCAAAAACCTATCAGATAGTTGAATGTAATTTTTATCATAAGTGATTATACTCAGCTTTTTTGTGAGATTTAAAATGGTTTCCATAGTTTTGTTGCATTTTTTATGTTTCTACTTTCTTTAAAACTTCAAACCTACCTATGGTTGCCTCTTCATAACTTGGATTGAGTGCGACTTCGATTGTATCGTTCCGCAACACCGACCGATGCGACCACAGTGCGTATATAGAGTACTAACCTCAAAAATAGTTAAAAGGTTATAATAAATCATTTTTAGATGTTTATTCTATCTTCGAGGTTTGTACTCTATATACACACTGTGGTCGCATCGGTCGCTATTGCGGAACTTATCCAATTGAAGTCGCACTCAATCCAAATTATTTAGAGGCAGCCTATGCGGATCTCTGGTCAATGAAAAATTTTTTTTCCGACATCCAATTCATGGTCTACATGTCAACTTTCACCCCAATATATCAGAGTTTTAAAATTGGCAAATTTGAAGAAAATTTAGTCAGAAAAACGCTTCGAAAAAAGCTATTTTTAAAATTAAGTTAATTTTAAAAAATTAAAAAATTGCCTTGGGGCACGGGTTAAAATTTTTTCAATGAGCCAAAATTTTAGGGGAAGTATTTACTGATACCTTGAAACTTTTGAAGGGATGTCCCGGATAATTTGAAAAAATCGATATTTATATTCCCAGGTGAAAATGGTATGTTAGATCTGACTACAGATCTGTTATCAGATCTGGTATAAGTTCTGGTTAATGCACATCAGATCTTATGCCAGATTTTATATCGGAATTTTCATACGATAATCGACATCAGAACTTACATTAGATCTGACATCAGATCAGAAACGACTGTATCGCTCCTGGTTACTTAAATTTTCTGACCACAGTTTGAGATAAATTGAATTGTTGACCGATTTTGCTCCTATTTTGGAGCACGTTTTTAAACTTCAAAAATCGATCGACACCGGTTACCGACACTTTTTTGAGGTTCTGAACCCTGCTTTCTTTTCGTAAAGACTTAAACTTTAAAAATCGCCATGACGTATACTCGATTCTGAACATTTTTGCAAAAGCGAAACATCCTAGCGTTCACCAGAACTTATAACAGATCTGCCATCAGATCTGGAGTCAGATCTTATATTCATTTTTTACCTGGGTTATCAGTCTAGCGCTCTTATACTAACGGACCTTGAGTCGCTCTTTCCCCGAAATCGGTGAAGTCGCGATCATCACAATTTTATAGTTTTTTTCAGTTATCCATTCATACTCGTGGCCGAGATTTATCATTTTTTCGTCATGCGAATCATATTTTCGCAAGAGTTTTAGCAGAAGCATAAGAAATAAGTGATGGATCTAAGCCGATCAATTTGGAATTGGTTTCACTGGCCAGTCGTGTCCGAAACTATGGTACTTTTTATTAATGGAATTTTCTCGAATTGTGTGACACTGATTCATTTTACACTTCATTAATCGCTTTTTGAAAGAAAAATATTTTTTTTTATCTTTTAAAATAATCATTAATAGTGGCCTGTTTAAGAAAAAATATTTTTTTGTATAATAAAATCTTCCACATTATTTAAATTGGATGAATTATTCTGCGTAGCTGATTGAGACTTAAACCATTTTATTAATTTTGAAATATTGTTTTTTGTAATAGAAGGCCAAAAACAATAAAACCTTTTTTCTGACTTTGCTGTGATGGAAAGGATTAAATGAATTGATCCGACAAAAATCTTAGTTTAGTATAAAAGTATTATTTATTAAATTGCTAAATATAAGTACATATGATACAGTGTTGATTGCTATAATGGATGACCGAAGTTGGAAACAATATTTGTTCTTTATAATGTTAAACTTATTCACACCAGTGATCTCCAATCTATTTTCTGATAGATTGATTTATCGGACTCGCCGAGTGTGAATGCGGTCGCGCTTGGTTTTTAACAAGCCGAACTGCTACAAAATAGCCAGCTAGCAGCAGAAAGCATCGGTTGCTCAAGTGATCGCGAGCCAGGGGTTGCCCCCTTCAACGATCAGCTCTCGAAATCGTCAGCGCGCTAGAAGATGGACCTTCCTCAGCCGACAACTCCTCGAGCTTCGCAGCGCGCTGGAAGACAAGTCCTCCTCTGCCACTAGCATTCGCTGGAAATCAAAAATTACCGCTGACGCTAGGCTCCTTTAAGCGGCTAACTCGCCTTTTCTTACCGTGCTTGCGACGATCGGCGTCGTCACCACCTAGCGGTGACGAATCGAAACAAATATATTTAAGTTCTTGAAAATGTGCGATCACTTCAAATTATGAGATGATTTGAATCATATGAGTTCGAATTGTGTGATTTCCAGTGTAAATTGTTTTTCCAAAGAATAAAAGTTCAAGAAAATCACATAAAATTTACATTTTATTTCATTCACAAAAAAGTTGCATTTATCGTATTTTTTCATACATTTTTTGTTCAATTCACTATTACATAGATAATTTAAAAACTTTCTTTTTATTCATCAGGATCAGATTGTCGTTGTTATGATTGGCATGGTTGCATCATGGCTCAATCAATTGTTGGTTTAGAAAATGTTCAACCATATAAATTTTCTGAATGTAGCAGGGCTGATTATGTAACGGCGTTGAAGAATGGTAAAGACGTATGTTTATTAAATAAACCAAATGAGGTAAGTATCTTTACTCATTTTTCCCATGAAATTTTTCAGTTTTGCTTTGAAAACATAACTTCTTTTACCTCTTATAGTACCGAGTAACGAAGACCTAAAAAATTGATTATAAAAAATGTATTGGGCTGTATGCACATAAAGTTTTGGTGTTGCAAGTAATTAACATGATAATGCTATATAATTGAACTCTCATGGAGATTTTTTCTTTCATTAATAATGAATTTCGTGAACACTGCTCAATTTGCTCATTGTCAAGATGCACTAACAGTGACTTCGGTGCATAAAGTTTTTCAACGAAAACATGTCTGTTCAGCCAAATGGCCTCGTTTTAGATGGTTATCGACAGAAAAACTAGGTAAACGGTTTCCCCGATTTTGTACAAATTTTAATACATTTGAAGACGACTGACACATGAATTATAGATACTTGACTATTGTCTCATCCGGTATGGAAAGGTCATTTTACGTTGTACTGTGACTTCATTTTATTCAGGCTTGTGTTTAATTGTGCCGAACATCTAATTTGTGATCGAGATAGCTATTGCCGTTCAGTAAACATCAGGCAGCTCGAGCCAGTTGCAAAGTAAGCCTCGAGTATTTGTCAAGCTGTGTGAGATAAGTCAGTTAGTTGAATCATCTATGCTGATACCAATAATCATCTGCTAGCTCTACGCATTAGGGTGAGCGGTCTTTGGACGATTTTTGAAAATCTACTTGTAGTAGCAAATTTCTTTTAAAATTATATAAAAAAGGCATGTGCAATACAGGTGCATAAATGATTTTTTCTGCCTCTTCGAAGGGAATGTAGCTTTTTTCCCTTCATGGCTCCCCGTCGCACTCTGCAGGAGTCAGGAGCTTGGCATCTTTGGCTATCAGCAGGGTGCCAATGATTTTCCGCGTAATGGACGCTACTATTATCGAAGAGGAGGTCGTCAACGGCAGTGACCTGCGTTCCAACTAACTCATCATTCCGCCTTTATCCGCTGTCTTAGGTGCTTGTTGGTCCTGCAGCCCGTCATTCATAGCTTCCGACTTGCAACAAGTCGTCTGGACAGTGCTGGTATAACATCGCGAGGCATGCACTCACACTAACTCGCGTGGCTAACACCCATAGGACCGAGCGTGGGAAGATGTGTTCGTGTGTGTGTGTGTGTGTGTGTTTTTCCTTACTCAACCCCATTTGGACACTCACCGGTAACCGCCGCTAGTCATTGCTTTGGTGTGTTCGGGGTTAGTTGGGCATTTCTGCTGGTTCGTTGTATTTGGTCGTTTCCATCCTATCCCCATCCGTCGCATAGTAATATGCAACGATTAGGGGTTCAGGGACCCTGCGCGATGCCATCTCTCGATTGTCGTATCCCACTTCCGGAGCCGGGGTTCCCCACTGTGTGGTCACACATTGCTGTCATCTCCTCTTGAGTTAAGTATTAGAACTCGCTGCCCAGTGCCATCTTGTGAGTGTAGTTGCGCTTCTGTCGCCACCCTGCAAGTGACCAGGTTGCCGCATCAGCTTCATCATGTAAGTGTGGTTCTCGCTTCCGGCGCTACCCTGTAAGTCACGGTGGGTTTTTGATACTTCTTTCTGTTACCATCTTGTGTGTGTGGTTCTCACTTCTGACTTCATCGTGGGAGTGTTGTGCTCTGCATCTATCGCCAGCCTTGTGAGTCCTCGCCTCGGGCTCCTACTTATGGTTACCCTCTTCGCTTCCCGCTCGCACAGTGATCGGGGTTTTTTACCGCTTCGTATCCTGATGACATAGTTCGGTTCTTCTTTTTTTGAGTGGTACCACTTTGGGCCCGGGCTCAACCACACTAGGCGAAAAAACATCCTCAAATATTCGTTCAATGGGAATCGAATCCACGCCTTACGGCACATCCTTGTATCAGCAGGCAAGAACTATACCCACTGAGCCAAGGAGTCCGGTGTTTTTTTTTTTTTTTTTTTTGAATGTATTATTTTATTTTATTTAGTAACAAGAGAAAACAGAAATTTACATTAGGTAGCAAATGCAACATATGGGTTTGGGCTGTAAATAGGTTATGTAGATACATCCACATTAAATTTCCCTTTGTTCCATCCCCGCCGTTAGGCAGTACTTCACGGTGCTTCCATCGGGCCTTCGTCGACTGGTCCCATGCTTCCTGCCACTTGTTTATCGTTGCCAAGCGTTCATCGTCCTTTGCGTCCTTTCGGCGGCGGCCGTAGAGCCACGCTCGCTCGTCCGTGAGAAGGGCCAGCGGTGGTATGCCAGCAAGGACATATGTGGCCTCGTAAGAGACATGTGGCCGGCCTTCCGATCACACGCAGGCAGACTCGTCGGTGGACTGACTCAGCCTGGCGAATGTAGGCTCGCTTTTGTGCGGCTGTGCTCCAAATGGGGGCTCCATACAGGAGTATAGAGTTAACGACGTTGGCATACAGCTTACGTTGGCTACTTCTGGGCCTCCCAGAGTTGAGCATGATCTTCGTAAGGGCACCGATCACACCGGCTGTCTTCGCGCTGACTGTTTGGAGGTGGTGGTCGAACTTCATCTTGGCGTCGATTTGCAGGCCCAGGTAGCGGATGGACGGCGACGAGCGTATGCTGTGGTCGGCTACCGTGATGGTGATGGTTTCCATTTCCCTCCTGCTTGTGATGAGCAGGGCCTCCGTCTTGTGGTCAGCTGTTTGTAAGCTGAGAGCTTGGAGCGCGCCTTGCACCTGTAGAATGGCAGCGTTCAGATCGTGTTTGATATGACATAGGTGTTTGGCGACAGCCACCACTGCGATGTCGTCCGCGAAACTGACGATACGAACATCGACCTCGAAGTTGAGGCGCAAGATGGCGTCGTACATGACATTCCACAGGATCGGGCCCAAGACTGAACCCTGCGGGGCACCTTCCGTGACTTCATAGGACTCTGGACCATCGTCCGTAGTAAAGTCGAGCACTCTTGCTGAGAAGTAGCTGAAGATTATTCTCAGCAAGTAATCGGGTACGAGCAATAGTCGGGGGGTTTACCTGGCTTTGCAAGCAGGACGAGCCTCTGGCGTTTCCAGCCAGACGGATAGACGCCGGTCTCCAGACACGTCGTGTACACCCGCAGGAAGATGTTGGGACGTGCAGGAATAGCGAGCCCGAACGCCGAGTTGGGTACGCCATCCGGGCTGGGCGCCGAGCGCTCTTTGATCCTCGACTAAGCTCCTTTGGTGTGTGTGTGTGTGTGTGTGTGTGTGTGTGTGGTTTTTTTTTCTCGGGGAGGAGGGAAATCCTATTTACAGATTCAACATGCGACAAAGGTATTTGTCGCATGGATATATCGGACTCGAGTAGTGTACTGTTGGTGTGTACAGGTGTTGTGTGGGTGGGTAGTGTGCCTCTCTACTCATACCGACTTAAACCCATCCTCTTCGTCTGCCTTTGTTATTCTCCGCGGGACCACTGTTAGGCATTACTTCGCGGGGAAGGCTGTAACTCCTTGGGAGCTAATCTATGGTTTAGCTTGTCTTTCGGATTGCGTCTTCTTCGTCATCTTCTTCTTGCATTCTCCTCGCTTCTAAGTCTTGTCATGACTGAGCTAGTGAAGGAGGACGTTGCTTCGCAGTTTCGCTCGTTTTCGAGCATGAATCCAACAAATGTCTCAGACTCCAATGGTCCGTTTGATAGGCGGTAAAGCTTTTCTCTTTCCACCGTGAATCGAGGGCAGTGGAAGATGACATGTTCGACGTTCTCCACTGCAGGATGGCAGGTCGGACACGAGCTGCTTGTGTCGTTCTTTGTACTACATAGGTAAGACCTAAGGCAGCCGTGCCCGGACAGGAGTGGCGTGAGGTGGTAGTTCACTTCTCCATGCCTCCTTTCGATCTACGCGGCGATGCTCTGTATAAGCCGGTGAGTCCACCGACCTTTCGTTGTGGTAGACCACTGGGTCTGCCACTTCGCCAGCGTCTTGACACGCTCATCACTAGTGGCTTCACTCCTGGCGTCCTCACGACTGTGCTCGTAGAGCCTTGAGCGTTCGTCAATGAGGAGGACCAGTGGTGGAGTGCCGGCAAGAACATGCACCGCCTCGTGGGAAATGCTGCGGAAGCCGCATATCGCACGAAGACAGGCGCGCCGATGGATTGCTTCTGCCTTGCGGACATATCTGTGTGTTTCTGTAGCCTCTCTCTATGTTGGGGCTCCGTAGAGGAGGACTGAGTCAACAACGTTGGTATAAAGCCTGCGCTGGCTACTGGCCCCCGATGTTGGGCATCAAGCCGGATGGCGTCGTCTGCGCTTGCCTTGATATCTTCCAATTTTTCGTCAACGATCGTAAGTTTCAGAGAATGGGGCCAAGCACAGAGCTCTGGGGGACACCCACTGTGACACTGTAGATCTCCACGCCATCGTCAGTGGAGTACTCCAGCACCCTGTCGCTGAAATAGCTGGCGATAATTCGTGGAAGATAGGGTGGCACTCCCATCTTCTCTAAGGCGCTGAGGATATGATTCCAGCGATCCACAATGATCCTTTCCAGAAGCTTGCCTGCGGTGTCCAGCATGCAGAGCGGGCGGTACGACGAGAGCTTGAAGGCAGGCTTGCTTGGTTTTAGCATTAAGACGAGCCTTTGACGCTTCCAGCGCCAGGGAAAACATCCTTCGCTGAGGCATGCCGTAAAAACACGGCGAAAGACATCCATGCGAGTACCTACTGCGTCTTTTAGGGCAAGGTTAGGGATTCCGTCTGGCCCCGGAGCCGCCTGGTCACGCACCCCGCGGTACACTCCACGAAGTTCCCCAACGCTTACCTCAGGGATCCGCTCCTCGTACGTCCGGGCAGGCAGGCCAATTCGAAGAGTTGCGACTCTTGGGAAAAGCGTCGAGACCACTTATCGCACCAGCTCGGGCTCGCCGGAGGATACTCTTCTGGGGCTCTTAAGGCATGACATGACTGTCCGGTATGGTTTGCCCCACACGTCACGGTCCACCTCATCACATAGCTGCTTCCAGCAGCGGCGCTTACTATCCCTAATGGCCACGTGCAGATTCCTACGTGCCACGGTGAAGTCCTCTCGTTGGGCGGCCTTGTTGTCACGACCACGCGCTCGCTGAGCGAGTCTCCGTGCCCACAGGCATGCCCGCCGACACTCCGCGATGTCCTCAGTCCACCATTAGACCGACTCATGCCGTCGGCGGCCGTCTCCCCTCAGCATGGAGGCGTCACAGGCTTTCATGAGTGCGGACATAAGCTCATTCGCCATTCGTTCAGGGCACGCTGAACAAACGTCAACGCTAGACATCATTTCGCCGAAGCAATCCCTGTCCATCGTGCAGACGCTCCACTTGCAACGGCCGGCTGGAGCAGGGTTGGAGCCCGCAGGGAGAACCTTAAACACTATGGCATGGTGGTCGCTGCCGGTGTAGGCGTCACTGACGCGCCAGGACTTGACTCGCTCGGAGAGCGTGTCACTGGCGAAGGTCGGGTCGATCACGGGGCCTCCCTGCGAACCAACAAAAGTTGGTCTCGAACCGGTGTTCGGTAGCAGCACATCGAGTGGTGAGATTGCATCGAGCAACATCTCGCCTCTTGGTCTCGACTCACTGCTGCCCCACTCAGTGGACCAGACATTGAAGTCACCAGCTAACAGGACTGGTTTTTTTCCTCTAGCTTCGTCAACAATGCTGGCCAATAAGCCAGCGAACTCACCAATGGAAAGTCGAGGGGGCGCATATACGCTGAAAAAGTATATTCGAGCTATCTGCGCCTAGGTGTAAAAACGACTTTGCCTAGAGGCACGCCGTTGCACAGGAACTCCTGCCCGCATCCAGATAGCCTCTTGACTGTCGGCATCGGATATCCAGGTATGTGGTGACCGGAGGTCTCTGTATTGGTCGCTCAGAATCGCCACGTCGATCTTCATCTTCTTCACCGACTTCATTAGAAGGCTTTGGGCCGCCATGCAGTGGTTCAGGTTAAGCTGAAGGACACGGGTTATTTTGCGCCTTGCAGGTGCTTCCTGGGGAGTGGACAACTTATGCTCATGGAAGAGTGGGGTTTAATTCCTCCACCCTGGCAGAAGACGCAAGAGGGCTCGTTCTTGCACTTCTTCGACATGTGGCCTGACACACCGCAGAGTAGACAGCATTTGGTGCGGTCTGGGCCTTTGCGTCCGGACGCGGTATAGTCGAAGCCTCAGCATCGATAGCAGCGTAAGGTTTCACGCTTTTTGCGGGTTCGACAGTTGACCCTACCAACTCTTATATGGTCGAGTTTAAGCAGTTTTCCTGCAAGATAACAGGCAGGACAACCACAGCCGTTTGTGTCCCTGCGTAAGACTTTCGCAGGGACTTGACTGCTTCCAGGGACAGCTCAGAGGCTCTTTCTAGCTGCTTGTGGAGGGCTGAGAGAATCTCATCTCTTGTGGCAGCCTCATCAAGGTCTCTGATCTCTACGAGGGAGACCTGAGGACGAGCTCTGGTTGTGGCCAGCTCACCAAGGGCTTCGTCGAGAGCTCGACACATCTACTTGGCGTCCCCAGAGGCCTTCCTTAGCTCTAGCAGAAGGTCGCCGCCTTTTATTTTAAATTTCAAACAAAAAATTTTTTTAGTTTATCACATGATTTAATATTTCCAACTTAATTTCATCATTGATAAATTGAAAAATACTCAAAACACTTTATTCTTTCTTTTTTTACCCTTTTTGTTTATGTCTTCGAAAAAACTATAACAAAATCTGGAGACAAGCCTTTCCTTCAATTCTTTAAAGTTATCTTTGCTCTTTCTGAATTAGTAGGCAGGAAAAAAATTTTTAATTTTTTTCATTTTCAACAATAAGTAAAAACCATCTTTGGAGGAAGCTTCTTGCCAATGAATCGGCAGCGTTTTTGTTTAAATGGTTCGTAAGAATTCTAAAGTTGACTAATATCAATTTTTATTTTAGGTCTATATTTTTTTTAAATGAAATGAAAAGGATGTTGAGGTGTATGTGTCCCCCTTAAATATATGACTCGACTTGTTATACTCGGCTTCATGATGACTCTGCACGGTAGATGCGGGTATGGATTCAAAGGAGTTCGCAAAATGACTTACTTGTGGTGACTAGGGGTTGAAGATTGGCGTAAATACTCTTGGCAACCTGGACCCAACAAAAGCGGTAGTAGGTGTTCGGCAGTGGAAGGACACTTGTCGTAGCGCAGCAGCTCACACTTTTGCGTGTTGAATAATAATGATATGGAGTATCGAAGGAGGAATTCTATCGCACGCTCGCGCTAGGGCTCATAGAAACAGAGTGCTTCACGCTGGTCAAACGCCGGCTATTCAAGCCCATGGCGCCGAAAGCGTCGTCTGCTATCTTCGCAACATGCTGCTCAGCATCTCCAACATTCGGCTCGCAAGCATGTAACGGTCTCAATCACGGAACCCTCAATTAAATAAATAAATACGAATAATAAGTAAAATTTATAAGAAAAAATATACATAACTTTGCGCTCAAATATAGTTCATTGGCGGCTTCATTCAGAAACTTGTTAATTTCTTCTTTAGTAAATATGACTGACTTTTTACAACGGTAGCAAGAAAATTTTTTTTTTTAAAAAGGCAGTTAGTTGAAAATATTTGACAATGGCGATTTTGTTGTCGGCTTTGATAGTCGCTTTTAATTTTAAATAAATCGACCCAAGACTTATAGGCACGTATGATTCAGACAAATGCACAAAATAGGCTAATAGCAAATCTTCGCAATATTGATTGCGAGCAAATCTAGCGAAACATTTTGGGCCATTTCTCTTATCTCTTTTGATACAATTTCATTAACCCCCTACGTCACTTGAATCGTCGCTCGACATTATTATACTTTTACACAGTTTGCTATAAAACAACTGAACAATATCACTTCCAATCGCGTATGTTAATAGGTGGTTCAAATGAGCGCTATTTCAAGAAACAATGGCGGATGGGAAAAACCTCAATCGTTGTGTGTCACTGCGTGTCGCTGTGTTTGGCCATATAATGTATCGCTATGATTCGCAACGATCGCTAGATCCTGCCTGCTACATAATGTACTATTAAATGTCATTTATTTCTCAATGATGAGAATAAAAATAGTTTTCAAAAAAATTTTTTTTAAATATGTTAGTCTGTTTTCTTGAAACACGCGTTAACTTAGTAAAAAATGATTTTTCAATGGCGGACAATACACAAATGAAATCTCTTCTTTGAATAACGTTATTTTTGAAAATTTTCGCTATTTTGTAAATTTATTATAAATTGCTGTATTAAAGAGTATATCCAATTTTTTCGATTTTCAAATACTCATTACTATACATTTTCCAATTGTGTATGATAAATTTTCGATTAACTAATGAATATTATTTTGTAACAGCTTGATATTAGGCGTCTATGTGGGAATAGAATCATTGATGATGGTGAAGAATGCGATTGTGGAACTATTGATGAATGTGCAAATTTTGATCCATGCTGTGACGCTATAACTTGTAAATTATTTCGAGAAGCAGAATGTGCATCTGGACCCTGTTGCAAGAACTGCAAGGTAACCATCTTCATATACATAATTGAATAACATTTCTTTTTATGCTATAAAGACAGAAATCAATTACCCACTATCGGTTACACACTGAATGATAATCAGTGCTGTTTGTAATAACTGACTGATGCACGTGAAGCATATTATTGAAAATACTATTATATGTATAACACTGAACATAAATGAAGCTCCAGTTTATTGCCTATAATTGTTTAATCAAATTGATTTTGCTAAAAAGGGCTTCGGAGATGTATTCTACGGGACATTTGCGAACTGAGTAAGCAAAACAAAAAATTTATTTTTTGATCTAGTCTTATGAAATCCTCCCCTTGAATAAGTGTTTTTCATTCATTTTTCAACGTGACAAGCTGCCTGCTGTTTATCTGTATCTCTCGCAGTGTCTTTCTGATTTTACGCTATAATTTTGCCAAACGTGGTTAGCAGGTTCACGGACGAATTTGTTAAGCTAAAATTATGCGATATCGCCATGAATAAGCCGATATTTTGTTACAATATTAAGTCTATTTGAAGATTATTAATACCATAGAGTAATTAATGCATGGTGCACCAGGTCGCCGATTTGGCCCCCGTGAAGATTTCTTCGAGAATTTTCGTTATTTTTGGGTTGTACTGACTAGGTAAAATGATACTAAATCATTTAATTTTTACAATACCTGTACAAAAACCTCAATTTAATCATGTTGCAACGCTTGTTCATATATGTACTGTGCAAAAGATGGCTAACCCCATTCCGTCGATCTGTTGCACCAAGTCACCGATCTGGCCCCTGTAAAAACTTCTTAAAGAATTTTCTTTATTTTTGAGTTTTGCCGACTAGGTTAAAGGCGTCAAATCACCAGGTCGCCCAAGGTTTCACAAGGCACAAGGTCGGTTAAATGTTTCAATCAGACTTTCAGCTGACCACCCTCAACAACCCCTAAAACTTTCAGAACATTACGTGACGTCGTTCTCTAGAAACCGTTGACACAAAATATGCCGAAATCAATTGAGCTGAAAGGATAAACGACTTCGCTTCGCTCAGCATTAATGCGTAAATCTTGTGAAATTTTAATATTTGTATCAACTCTACAATATTTGTGTAAAAACTTAAAAATTACCATTTGTGGCATTGTTAATATTAAACCTTCAACTTTTTCTCTTCTAGAGAACAACTTCTACACGGAAAATGTTTTAAGTGCGCTGCCGTACTTTTGGCGGTAGCGCTGCGAACGCTCTGTCTTGAGAGCGCGACATTATCGTTTTGGGAACGCAGAGCTCCCTAAGTTCAGGCATGTCTCTTGTCTCATGGGTCTGAGAGCGAAGCAATCTCATGATTGGGAAGAATATGAGCTCGAGCGATGACGATGACTAAGCGCTCGCGCGCGGATGATATTAATGTGGCGATGGCAGGAAATTCATTATTAGAAAACATATATGAATAAACAACTTTATTAATGTATATTTACAAACATATTTATTAGATACAATATCTAGAAGCAATTAAATTTTTTTTTATAAATAAAACAGGGTACAACATGGGTAGATCCTCGTAAGGTATCAATTTAAATACATTTGTCAGCCTTACATTATAAGCGTAGAAATGATCATCAAACGTTATCTATTTATAAATTTGAATATAGAAAAGTATTCTATCTGAATCATTTACTATTTCGATTATTTTTCCGAAATCCTTTTCAAGATTTGTCGCATTAATTACAATTAATGTATTTTTATGATATTTTGTCCCTTTGATGGTCACATATCCATGACAAGTATGGTTGTTTAATTTAATAGAATGGTTTATTAGATCCTCTTTCAAAGAAGGACCAAAAATGATTTGTTCATCAACTTTCATATTACCATTTGAATCTTACATACCAAAAGCTTGCTTAGTAGCAATAGTGATTAAAGGATTTTTATTGCAACTAGTACTTTGAAAATTCAATCGAATTCGTCTATGATACGATTCAAATCGCATGCCCCAAAAGTTGATACATGGACCGTTCAAATTTAATATGCGTGCATAACGTGTAAGTAAGTGCAGCTTATAAGGTAAAACGGGTTTTAGATTTTTATAATAATTATTATGTTTAAAAATAACACGACTCAAATTAGAAATCAAAGAGTCAGTCATCCTAGGTAAAGTAACAATATCTAGAATTCGACGCATATATTTGTACAACTTCCAGTACTTATCATTTTGAGGGACTAAATCGCCTATAATAATAATACCGCCAAAAGTACGGCAGCGAACTTAAAACATTTTCCGTGTAGTGGGATTCAAACTCGAATTCATACAAAAATCATGCATTTTATGGCGTTTATTATGCGTTTTGAAATTCAACTTATTCTATTTTCAATTTTGAAATTCTAATTACTGATAGGCCCATCGAGCTTTACTATCGAAGTCAACACCGAAAAATTCTCAGAAACTGTTCTTTCGAAAAAAATATCATTGAATGGTGTGCATTGTTACCTGAGCCTTCTTGACTCGTAAGAAAAATTCAATTAGATGATTAATATTTTCAGGATTTTTTTTATGTGAAACATCTTTATCGGTGTTTTGCATGAAGGGTAAAAGTTAAATAAGTTAAAAACCAAAATAATCCAAAAACATGAATCAATAGTCAACACAAAAAACCAAATTAAAAACTAAAAAATCAAAAAACTAGAAAAAAATTCAGAAAATCCCAACACAAGCATCAATGTTTCACATCTGGTGCATTATGAAAGAGTGCTTACTCGTAAAAACTCCTAAAAAAATTATTTTCGTGAAAAAGGGGTTTTTGGCTTCAAAAGGTTGTGACGACCAAGTACGTGGCCGTACGAACACTCGTCTGCTGCGCGATCAGCTGAGCGAGTCGCGTAGCAGACGAGCGCGCCGCTGTAGGCCCCGCGCGGGCACTTGCGTTGCTAGGCAACGCGCGGCCCCCACCGTCGGCGCCCGCCTATATAAACGAGCGAGCCGCAGCGGTAAAGCAGATTCGGCTCCGGCCAAAGCGAGCGATACATCGTGAGCACACGAGGTGAGAAGCTCGACTCTTAATACGTGAGCACACGCATCAAGCTGTGTACGTGAGCACACGTAACACACTCAAACCTTTCCGTGCGTGAGCACACGCACTCTCTCCGACTCTCGTGGGCACACGTGAGCATCCCCGTCCCGATCCCCGTACCGTTCCTCCGTTCCTCCGTTCCGTACCGACCGACCCGGGGCTGTTTATGTGTGACACTTGATCCGATAGATATATACTTATACGAACCGACACTCACTTTGTTCCAGGTACCGACTGTCCGGTCCTATCCGACCAACGGGTAATCCACCGCACCTGTGTCCGCTTTGCCTGTCACCTAATTGCTTAGCTATCATTGATTAATCTTTGCTTAATTGTTAATATTGAATAATCATTTGTTGCTTTTCTTATTTCTTTGCAATCAAAGTTAATATTTTCCTTTGCTTTCTGCTCTTTCTAACTAAAGTCCAATCCTTTTGTTTACTTAATTTATTTGTTATATTTGTAAATAATTAATCATTAGTTTATTAATAAAACAACAAATACTTGTTACCGAACTTTACGACTTATCATTATAAGCCCCCACCAGATCCCACCGTTACAAGGTGCGTTCACATCTCTGAAAAAATTTGAAATTTTTTTTTTTTTTTCATCTGTAATCTTTTTATTTGAAATCTGTCAATACAGGACAATAATTAAATACATTTAGCGTGTATTGAGTGAATAGTGCTAGTCTGGAGGGTGCGCCACTGTACACCAGACAGTTTTTAGCGATTTATTTGTGGGTTTGTCCTAAAATGGCCAGACCGAGTTTAGCTGATTAAAAGCTTCTGTGCCTTCTTGAGTCTCGACCGTATGAGAGATGGGGCCAAAATCAACGCCAGAAGGTTGGAGTGTAGTTCCAGCCTACACCCGTATTTTTTGCGACACTTGTCGATCTCCTCTCGGATCGTCGGGATTCTGAGGTCTCCCCAAATCACCTCATTTGGCACAAACCAAACATCGAAGCACCTTGGCCTAAAAATGCTCGATCACTTAAATATTTGAGTTTGCCGCTCTGCCCCAGAGCTGACAACCGTACGTCCAAATCGGCCTTCAGAATTGCCTTGTATAACAACACCTTATTTTCCAGAGAAAGAGCTGAGTTGCGGCCAATCAGCCAGTACAACGAACGCAGCTTGAGGCCCAGTTGCTTTCTTTTAGACCATACATGCACTCTCCACGTCAGACGGTGGTCGAGGTGCAGTCCCAGGTATTTTACCTGGTCGCTCACCGGGATCGGGCTACCATAAAAAAACACCTAAGCGCAAGTCTCTCTTCTGAGGGTGAAAGTGATGTGTGCAGATTTATCTGCATTGACTTTGACACGCCATTTGCTAAACCACTCTTGCACATTCTCAAGACGGCTTTGGATTTTTTAGGAGTCCATAAATACCTTCGAGTAAGCCGCTAGAAGGGCAGTATCATCTTCGCGATATTTAAGATAGTTGTGATATGAGGTATCTCGCTAAAACTAAGAGCTACCGAAAGGAACTGTTACTTTAACAGACACCTTGGCTGAGCGACGGTCAGAGTACCATTAGTACGCAACATAAGCGTTATTCTTTTTAACCATTGTTCATTTTTCTTATCTAATTGTAATAAATAATTATCAAATTAATAAACAGTTCTTATTGCATTTTAGTAAATCAATGCACTTCAAAAAACTATTCTGTTTCAGCTAAAATTAAGTGGATCTATTTGTCGAGAAGCAACTAACGAATGTGACCTACCTGAGTTTTGCTCTGGTAATGTTGGTTCGTGTCCAATTGATGTTTTCAAGAAAAATGGACACCCTTGCGCAAGCGGCGAAGGATTTTGTTTCAATGGCCAATGTCCTGCCCTTAATCAACAATGTCGACAAATATGGGGATACGGAGGAATGGCTGCAGATAGACAATGCTTTGAACAATTTAATTCAAAAGGATCTATAAATGGTCATTGTGGTACAGATCGTTCAGGTCATTTCATAAAATGTGAAGCAGAGTAAGTAAAAATTATCATATGTTTATAAGAAAATATGAAAATTCATAAATATAGCATCTTCAGACGACCATTACGCTCAAACCTTTAATTTTGGATCTTTAGACCTATACGACCTCGACTCGAATCAAAATCTCTATAAACTCATTCTATATCTCTTGTATCTTTTCCCATTTTATTATTTTTCCGTTCTTCTTTGTTCTATCATTTAAATATACAAGAATCTGCTTATGATCTTTATGGTTTATATGACTATCCGTTTAATCTTGTTGAAAATCACAAATGTTTGTGACTCTCTTATTTTAGTATGTGCTATGCTTGTGTGTGTGTGCGAAGTGTGATTCATATGGTATACGCGCGCTCACGCGAGACGCTGGCCCAAGAGTGGGGATACCAGTCCCTTCGTGCCTGTGCGCTCGGCGCTCGGCAGATTACGTCTGACCACGGCCGCGAAAACACATACTCTGTCATTTATTCTTTATTTCTTATATTTATAATAATAAATCAGTTTAATATAAGCATTATTATTATATTTATTTCACGACCTCCCAATAAATCTGGTCTAAACAGTCGTTTTCGGTTCCATCCTATGACCAGTAGACTGGAAGCAAAAAAAGAAATTTTTTTTATTTTGCCCGGACCAAACGGAAAAGTGATCAATTTACCAAAAAAATAGTCTGTGCAAAATTTTAGCTAATATAAATTGAGATAACCCGTGCCACCAGTCGCTTGAAGGTTTTTAAATTTGATTCAAATTAAATTTTTCCGCTTCTTTACAGCAATATTCAAATGGCTCTGTAGCCATCAATTTTTAAGCAAATCAAAATTTAGAGTTTTTAAAAAATTAAAGGTCTTAAAAAGACCTTTAATTTGCTTTTTTCAAAGTTTTGATTGCTTCAAAATTAACTGCTGTAGAGCCATTTGAATATTGCTAAAAAATGGAAAAAAATCGCAATTTTTCTAGTTTTCTAATAGCTGAGGTTCGCTCGGAGAAACACCAATTTTTCCTAAACTCCAAGGTATTTTTTCGTGTGTAATAAGCTAAAAATCTGAGTGAAAAAAATCTGAAAAAATTCTAGCGTATTCTTTGATCAATTCTAAGAACTTTTTATTTGTAAAATTTTTTCGTTAAGCCCTTCTTTTTCGATTTAAAAATTCTAGAAGGTTTCTAAAAAATTTTGGTGTTCTAACCGCCATTTTGTTTACTTAAACTTTATTTTTTCCAATCTAAACCACGATAACTTTCAGTTTAGGGTCTATGGACGCTTCATTAGCACCCGAGACGCCAGGACTTCAACGATTTTCATGTGAAAAATTGAAAAGAAACAAATTTTTTATTCAAAACCGCGTTTTTTTGGATAAAATCAGCCATAACTTTTGACGGGTTGGTTATATCAAAAATCTGACGCTGGATTCGAAAAGTTCATTAAATTTTGCGTAGATTATGCTTACTCGCAATTTTTTCAGACCCCATTTTAAACAAAAATATAACGCCTCAAAAAAGTATCAAAAAAGTGTCTATCCTGGACTTAATGGATTAACTTTACTAAAGTGTCCTTTAATTCCTACAAATCCCCAAAAAATTTTTAAAACATCATGTTCAACGTATTTTTCGACGTGAAACCAATGGTGACCTTGGATTTGACCCTCATTTTTTATTGCATATTTGAAAAGAGCAGAAAATTTTACGTTCAAATACATCTATAGTTTTTTTTTGAGGTTATTTTATTTCATTTCTTATATGAGATTATTCTAGGTTCTATGAAGGTCTTTTAGCGTACAACATCGCCCTTAAGTGACCATGAACATATTATTCTATAACCTTCAAAAAAACTAAAGATGTATTTTTTTTTTTTTTTTTTTTTTTTTTTTTTTTTTTTTTTTTTTTTTTTTTTTTTTTTTTTTTTTTTTTTTTTTTTTTTTTTTTTTTTTTTTTTTTTTTTTTTTTTTTTTTTTTTTTTTTTTTTTTTTTTTTTTTTTTTTTTTTTTTTTTTTTTTTTTTTTTTTTTTTTTTTTTTTTTTTTTTTTTTTTTTTTTTTTTTTTTTTTTTTTTTTTTTTTTTTTTTTTTTTTTTTTTTTTTTTTTTTTTTTTTTTTTTTTTTTTTTTTTTTTTTTTTTTTTTTTTTTTTTTTTTTTTTTTTTTTTTTTTTTTTTTTTTTTTTTTTTTTTTTTTTTTTTTTTTTTTTTTTTTTTTTTTTTTTTTTTTTTTTTTTTTTTTTTTTTTTTTTTTTTTTTTTTTTTTTTTTTTTTTTTTTTTTTTTTTTTTTTTTTTTTTTTTTTTTTTTTTTTTTTTTTTTTTTTTTTTATTTTCAAGAGATTATGATACAATCTGTCCTTATAGGACAATGAGTTCATTTGCTATGCAATTTAGTTGTTTATATCATTGTGAAATTACAAATATCCTCTTCCGTGAAAATCCAATGATTTCACGCGAAGTCTATAAAAGTTGAAAATTAAATTACATAAAAAGAGCAGATATTACATTCTTGGTAGTTTTATATGTTATGCATTGTTTGTCTCGATCAATCTTAATCTTTTTAGTCGTGTTCTTTTTTTATTTACTGTTGGCAGTGCTCTGGCCAGGTTGTTGGGGGTTCAGATAACCTTTTGTCGTATCTTCGGTAACTTGCTTTGATTTCCTCCTGCACTGAACTTATTTTAAGGTCTTTTAGGATGAGGTTGTTAGGCATGTACCAGGGTGCGTCAACTAAGCTTTGCAAGGTTTTATTCTGGAACCTTTCGATAATATCGATGTTCGTTTTTGATGCCACTCCCCACATCTGGATACCGTATGTCCACACCGGTTTAAGTAGCGATAGATATAATCGGAGCTTGTTTTCTAGTGATAATTGCGATCTTTTTCCCAGAAGCCAGTACATCTTTTTGACCTTGAGATTCAGATGCATCCTCTTGTTCCAGATGTGAGGGCGCCATGTCAAACGACGGTCCAGATAAATACCAAGATATTTAACTTGGTTTTTCTTGTGGTATTACTTTATCATTTAGTTTGATTGGAGGACATGTATCCTTCTTTAGCGTAAATGTAATGTTGACCGACTTAGTTTCGTTGACGCTAATCCTCCAGGTTTTAAACCACTCCTCCATTCGACTCATGTGGGTTTGCATGATATCCGCGGCTAAGATGTGATCTGTATTCGTATAAAGCAATGCTGTATCGTCAGCATAGGTGGCAATGGTGATGTTTTGTTCCGTCGGGAAATCTGCTGTGTACATGAGGTACAGGGTTGGTCCCAAAATACTACCCTGTGGTACTCCAGCCTCGATGGGATAGAATGCAGAGAAGTGATTTTCGCATTCCACCCTGAAGGATCTATCACTTAGATATGATTCCATAAGCGCTACCATTTTGCTGGGCAAACATTTCCTCAGTTTATGAATGAGTCCCTTGTGCCAGACCTTGTCAAAGGCCTGTGAAATATCAAGGAACACTGCGTTACAAAATTCATTCCTTTCAAATGCAGTCCTGATCAGTGCAGTGATCCTATTTATTTGCTCTATGGTGGCATGCTTCTTACGAAACCCAAAATGATAATTTGGAATCAGCGTTTTTTCTTCGATAATTTTATGAAGCCTCTTTGCGATTGTGATTTCCAGGATTTTTGCGAGGACTGGCAGCAAGCTTATGGGTCTGTAAGATGTTACCTTGGTAGGGTCTTTTCCCGGTTTAGCTATCAAAATGATTTGTGCTATTTTTAGTTTAATTTAGAAAAATTGCGATTTTTAGTTGCTTTGGGAAGTATGAGAGCCGGTAAGACGCGTTTAACAGGATTGTTATGTGTCTTACTGCCTTTGAGGGTAGCTCCTTGAATACCTTTCCAGAGATTCCGTCAAAACCTGGAGCTTTCTTGAAATTTAGGTTTTTAATTATTTCCGAAACTTCATTAATTTTGACCGAGATCGGCGCATTGTTTAAATTGTCTTGAGGTGGGCATTCAGCCAGAATTTCATTTTCTTTTTCTTCGGCGACCATTCTATCGTGTGGAGTGAAAGTTTCTTTCAAGTGTGAAGCAAAAAGATTTGCCTTATCCATAGGCGTTCTCGCCCATGAGTTATTCGGGTTATAAAGAGGAGGAATGTGCTGCTTGGGTCTCTTTAAATGCTTTGTAGCTTTCCAGAGTGAATAGTTAGTATTTTTATCCGCCGTAAGATTTTTAAGGTAATTATTTAGTCTATTATTTTTATGCTCAATCAGCATTTTCTTTAAGTCTTTGATTGCTTTATTGAAATGATATTTATCGGCCGGTGTTCTCGTTTTTTGCCAAACTCTACGCAACCTTCTTTTTTCTCTGATTTGTTGCTCGATTTGTTTTGGTAGGTAAAAAAGCTTAGGTTTATCTTTGATCGTTGGGGTTGCTATATCTAGAGCGTCAAATATACAGTTGTATAGGCCTTTAATAGCATCATCGAGGTCAGAGTTGCTCTTCAAGCGCACATTACAAAAGATGTATTTGAACCTTAAAATTTTCCGCTCTTTTGGGGGTCACCGAGCGAAAAATCAATTTTAGTTCGTTGTAGCTTAGAGGTTCTGTTCAAGGTCAAATCCATGGTCACCATTGGTTTTCTCGTCGAAAAATATGTCAAACATGATGTTTTGAAAATTTATTAGGGATTTGTAGAAAATAAAGGACACTTTAGTAAAGTTAAGCTCGAAATCGCGATTCTATTTTTCAATTTCGTTAATGATTATATTCTTAATTTGGCTGTAGATTTAGTTCTGAGGCACCTTTGAGCGCGTTAGGGGGCTTAAAAGACAGGTCTCGAGATGCTTCTAATCATCAGTAGTATTTGAAAAATGTTGCAGTATTTTGTGAATGTCGTCACAATAAAAAGCGCGTGATCATTAGACGGATGAAAGCAAAAAAAAAATACGAAAAAATTAAATATTTTTAATGTCTCTATACGGAGCTAGGATGCAATATTCCAGTCAAAATCTACGTCATTTTTTAGCTTATTACACACGAAAAAATACCCCGGAGTTTAGGAAAAATTAGTGTTTCTCCCAACGAACCTCAG
This sequence comes from Trichogramma pretiosum, assembly GCF_000599845.2. Lineage (NCBI taxonomy): Eukaryota > Metazoa > Arthropoda > Insecta > Hymenoptera > Trichogrammatidae > Trichogramma > Trichogramma pretiosum. The sequence goes on from NW_019641661.1 coordinate 303,792, forward strand.
CTATTAGAAAACTAGAAAAATTGCGATTTTTTTCCATTTTTCAGCAATATTCAAATGGCTCTACAGCAGTTATTTTTGAAGCAATCAAAACTTTGAAAAAAGCAAATTAAAGGTCTTTTTAAGAGGAGCGGGAGAAGAAAAGTTGGGAGGGGTTTACATATCTCTTGCTTGCTTACCTCCTCACATGGCAGGTAAAAATGAAAACGTGTTTCTTTCAACGATTGCCCATGCGAAACATCACGATGCGTTTGGTAATAGTGCTATTTTTGCAAAAGTAATAGAGGATTTAAACATTTTATTTTGAGAGGAAATTGTCACAAATGAAAATAAAAAAATTTAGTTTGCTTGTCCCCTTATATTAGGTGATAATTTAGGATTAAATACCATCTATGGTTTTAATAAGTCTTTTCAAGCAAATTATTTTTGTAGGATCTGTACATGTTCAAAAGAGACATGCCAAACTTTGTGTACGGAAAATGAATTCAAACTTAGAAATCCAAGCAATTACGAAATAGATTTGATTTTAAATGATCCGTCAAAAACCGGAATAAAGGAAAAATGCATCTTTCATAACATAGACAAAATAAATATAACAGAAAATATTTACGTTGATTGTATGCACGATATGCATGGGATTGGAACGTGCATGCTTGAAAAAGTCTTGAATGATTTACACTCTAAAAAAGCAATATGTTTAGAAAAAATTAATAACCGAATTGACCAATTTGTCTTAAATGATGTTGAAAAAAAATAAGCCTAGACCTTTATTTTTAAAAGAAGGTAAAATCGTTGTGAAACAATCTTCGGCTGAATTGATATGTCGATATCTGGGTCTAATTATTGGCGATCAAATTATTGGCTATCACAAGAGTTGGAAAATATACACATTTTTTAGGCAAATAATAGGAATCATTTTAAAACCATCCATTATTAAGGGAGAACTTGCGGTATTGAAAGAAAAAATTCAATCGTTTTCTATGTTGTATGTCGAATGTTTTGAACGATTAACTCCAAAAATGCATTTCTTATTGCATTACGTCCGCATTATTGAATTGTTATATACCAATAACCCAGCGTTAGGTATAGTAAAATTTAGATTGCGACGGATGGCCGACCCCGGGGTAGGAGAAAGCAGCAAATCACCTGCCGTCGAATAAATTTCTATAGGACCACCTTACCTGGCCGAGTACTCCCAGAGGGGATATTGGGCCCGTCGTCAGTGCGAGCTTGCTGTAGACTCGCTGGCTTACCGTTGACCTCCTGCAACTGATGCTGAAATCCGCGAAAACGAACGGTCGCGAAATAACTAGGTTATGATGTCGATTAAATGTAATGCTTTATTCAATGCAAGGCCCAACTGGTCGAAAGACCACTTCAAATTGCCCAACGGGCGATATCTTACAATGATACGCGACGAGGCACAAGTTCGACTCAACTTTACTTCCGACTTTGCCCACCAGGGGCGCGCTCGGCGCTCGCGTCTATCGTATCCCGTGATACGAGCTTAATCGGCCGAGCCAATATGGCCGCTGCGCGCGTGATCTATGCGACGATGTCGAGTGCACGTGTACCGACGCGACGTGGCACTCGCGCCGTGGTCTCGATGATGCGTCTTATACTTTGTCGCGGGTGATCCGCTCTAATGTTACCGGCACGGATGTTGACGTACTCACGCACACCAATACAATGCTGGCTGCGTATCGCCGCTGCGATACTCGTCAGCCGAGCTCGAACACACACGCAATCACACGCCCGCGACCCGGCAGTCGCGTCGACCAATGACTCGCAAATAATCTTAACAACTAACCCCAAATCTTCGGCGCCTCGACGTTGGATCGGCTCCTTTTCTCACCGGTTTCGGCCCTCGTCCGGGCGTCGATGAGCACGTGCGACGACGCGGTGCGTTCTTACGCCCACGTCTGGGCAACGAGGTTCAATTCTGTGTACACGTGCGCACTCACTTGTACGAGCCCCACTGGGCGACACTCACACGGGTGCACTGGCTGGCACGGGCCCGGCTGGGCGAGATTTGCCTTACTGCCGCCAACTGCTTCGCGAGCACACACAATAACTAGCCCTCCTGGGCGAAATCACACACGTATCTTTGCGTCGGCTTTTGTACGTGTCGTCTTCCACGAGCACAATCCGCGGTGGCTTTTCACTTTACTGCTCTCGCACTTGTAACTTGGCGATAACCTCGAAACTCGTTATGGCTGTCGTGTATCTCACGTGTCTCGACGTGTTGCTTGCTCGAGCTATTCTCTCGCGATCTATTGCGCGTCGGCACGTCTGCTCACGCGCAGCAATCTGTCTCTCTCGCACGCGTACGCCGCCGCACGTGCCAAAACGTCGTTGCCTGCTGCTGCCGCTGCTGCTGTTCTTCTCGACCTGTAAGTCGCGAAAACATACACGCACACACACACATGCTCGCGCGGCTTATGCTAAAATTCACGGCGCTACGCTTATGTGCCTTGTGCCCCGTCACAAGATATAATAATTAAAATTAGACCGTTAAATTAACACGTGTGACGCTTGATCTCGCGGGTAAAGAGTCATGTGTGTAAGACGAATACAGAGACAGGCAAGCGCTGTCGCATGAATGTGTGTGTGAATGTAAGTGGCCTACGCATACCGTCGCATTAGGTCGAGCCCACACATATATGTATCCCGCGCGCGTATGTGTATCAGCCGAACACAGAACAAGGCAAAGGCTGAAGGTATGTACGGACGTGCGCGAGCAACATTACCGACGCACTAGATCAAGCCCCGCACGCGTATATATTCCGTGTATGTGTACTCGCGTGTGTGTGCAAGTCGAACACAAAGAAGGCATAACACACACATGCGAGACGAGACTCATGGAATGATTTGAATTGGTACAAAGGGGCGAAACAAGTTCGCACGCGCACTCGCAAGTCCCATATCTCCAAAAGTTTGACCTTTGACCCCAGATAACTATTGGGCACATCCTGGTCTTGCGCAAACTTAGTCAACAAGTGACGAAATAGCTGGTAGATTTGCGACTTGAGGAAAATACCCAAGACGTACCCCCGCCAAAAGGTCCACGATTAAATTAGTATATAACGTGCATAAAAATTAGGCCTCGGGGCAGATCATTTTATACAGTCGAGCAGGGCGAAGCTCTGGGCAGATCATTATAGAGAGTCGAGTAAGGCGAAGCTCTGTGCGCGCGAATAATAGAATCATTGTAATAGCGACTTCGCGATATTTAACAGACTTGTAATACAATACGAATTGCACATATTGTACTTATTGAGAACCAATAACGAGCTATAACAGCGACTAGCTTGTACTTGTAATTATACGCCGCGAGCATCGAAATTACTAATTGTATTCGCGAACGGTAAAGCCCGAGTGAGTGCTTCCACCAGCCGAGCAGCGCAACGTCCCAACAGCAGCCACGACCGTCACTGCAACAGCCGCCGCCACCACCGAGACAACCGTGACCGACGGCCAAGCAGCATCAGCGCAACACCCCAGTAACAGCGGCAACCGTAACGTCCCGACGGCGTTTGCAGCCCTACAGATCGACGAGCATCGGCCACACTTATTTTGTAAGCTTGTTTAATAGTGAGTAGTTTTCTTGTAATAAAGTCTTGTGTGTAAATCTCACCTGAGCATTATACACTTTATTTCATGTTCCCTCCCCACTCAGACACAACAGAAAATAATATTTAATATTTAAATAATAAAGTTATTACCCAGTGTCAACGGGAACATAACAAAATCGTTCGGTCCTGTAGTGCATTTTTCATGCTATAAATTCGAAAGGGAACATAAAAGTAAAAAGGACATTGCGTCAGCGACTACATCAAATGTTAATTTACCTTTAACAATTGCGATTCATAATCAAATTTTATTTTGTAATTATATTGAAAACAATGAGCACTATTTACAAAAATTTGAGCTTGGTCCGATTGAGAACAGTAATGTTATCATCCCATTAAAAATGCCAGAGACATTTGAAGATAAAAAGGTGGTTACGCTCAAATACATAAAAATACGTGGAAAAGATTTTAATGAAGGTACTGTAATAGTTTATAAAATCAATGACGAGGGTATGCGATTTAGTAGAAGTAAACAAATTTTTTACTGCGATGATAAAATTTTTTTCGAAACGAATCTTTTCCAAAAGTTGGGATTCAATAATTTTATCCATGCACATGAAGTGGTTACAATAAATGAAACAATTTTTGTAGATCAAAAAAACATGCCTCCATTGCCGCCGTGTATTTATGTAAAACGTAAAACTGAATATGAATTGATCGCTACTCGTTATGATTAACTTTGTCAGTATTTTTATTTTTATTTCAGTTGTATTATAATTTATTATGTATGTCAATAAATAGATTGATGGTAAATAAAAATAAGTATTATTATTAATTTTTATTATTTCCCAGTTAATCATGGACTTTTTAAATAGCTCATTATTAAATAGTATGTATCCGTACGATGGTTTTCGGCGGCAGTCGCAGCGACGGCTTCATGCGTGGTCAATTCCCTGATCTTGCGCTGAGCAAATTCCAGGGGCACTCTTGGAAATATTCCGAGCTTGGAAAATCTGTAATTATTCCGTAGCGCCACTGTATTTATTTGTGCTCGCGCGGGGAAAGATTGCATGAGACATAGTGCGGAATACCCCATGTGTAGCGCTACGGGATTAATCCAACATTTTTCTCTCCAAGTGTGAACATTTTAAATCAAGTTCTAAATGCGGCAGCAGTTGGCGGCTGCTTCAACGCACACACACGAGTCAACTCAGAACTTGTCGATCCAACACATGCTGCATACAAACACACTTACGCACACGTATACACGTATACGAATACGAAGAACAGTCACGCTGTTTCAGACGGCCAACAATGCTACGCTGTGCTCTTCGTATTTGTACGTGTATACGTGTGCGTAAGTGTGTTTGTATGCAGCATGTGTTGGATCGACAAGTTCTGAGTTGACTCGTGTGTGTGCGTCGAAGCAGCCGCCAACTACTCGAGCTCGTGTAGGTGTTCAGCGTGTCATGTGTTATGTAGCATGATAGTTAGTTACAATGCGGCCGCATTTAGAACTCGATTTAAAATGTTGACAGTGCTCTTCGGTGTTCACGCGATTACTCGTGTTACTTCTGCAAGAGTTTACCTGTACAAGAGTAGCCATCGAAGACATGAAAAGATAGATTGCTACTGCTACAAAACCTTTTGCTCGGACTTTAAAATTATTTAGCCGCGGCGACAAAAATATTGGCTACCACAGTAAAATATTTTTTACTGATCAACTGTCAACTTTCGCTGGACTTACGTGTACATTTTTTTTCAGTGTGCAGTAAATAGTGGGAAGTCAATATGATAGTTACAAGGACAAAGTTCGTTTTTGTTACCACAACCAAAATTGTTTAGTTACGACAACTATTTTCTCGGTTAGGACAACAAAAGTCCATTTTTTTGTAGCAACAGGGAAAATAGTTGTCGTAACTAAAATATGTCGGTTGTGGTAACAAAAACGAATTTTGTTGTTATAACTAGCGTTTTCGTACCGTTTACTGAGCTTTTTTTCCGTGGAGCGTTAGCGAGCGAGGTAATTCGCTAGTTTTCATAAAGAACTGACTTTACGTCAAGATTGAGAAGCCTTTTATAATTATTTGATTGTGGAAGTTTATTTCAATTACCCATGAACTTTCTGAAATCATGAAATTTTTTGTTACAGAAACGTGTATTGTGGGCTTTTACAGTGTCAAGAAGGTGGAAAACAACCAGCCATTGATGGTGTTGATACTTTATATTCAAGAACAATAATATCAATAAAAGGAAACGAGTATGAATGCAAGTAAGCGCAAAATATTTTTTACAACTAGATACTGCAAAAATAGAGACATTTTTAATAATAGTATAAGTTAAAAAATCAGCACCTAAAAATAAATTTCCACGCTAATACGGCGTCATATTCCGATTTTGTAATTATTATTGATATAACTTTCAGTCATTTTATGAGCATAAATTGGAAAATCAGCACATATAATTTGTCACTAACTGCCGGTCTAAAAAACTTTAAAAACTTATGTTCATTGACTAAAGGGAACAAGATGATGTTTTAATATGATATTTGATTATCCATATAAATGTCCATATGAAGAAATAATTGAAATTTTTTCTCTTGGTAATAATATATAATCAAACTACATCTGATTGACCGAAAAAAACTTCTACCCAGGTTCTGCAATCCCAGTTACATTACTTTTTTCATAATACGAAATATTGTGATATTCGTCACTCGCTGCATGATATTGAAGCGAGTTTTTCATCAATTTCGTTCTATAGGGTCTCAAAAACTTCAGAAAAGTACCCTCTTTTATGCAAGTAAAGCGAAATTTGAAAAAAATTCTTTACATTTTGATATTCACGTCAAAATACGACAAATTTTAAGAAAATTAATATCCATCGGCTAGATGCGCTCCACAGTCGGCTCCCCACTCTGCCGCTACATAAGCGAGCGCACTCGTCCGGAGCCTCACTCTAGCTTAAGGTCTTGACTTGCTCACATCTCTAAAAATCCCAGAGAGCGCAGCCTTTGGACTTACCAGAGACTTAAGACTCTTGCGACGCAACACTTCTTTTGGAATCCCAGAGTCTCTTGCAAAGTACCACTGATGCCGTACCATAACAAGATTTCAAATCTACAAGTGTAGTATTAACATATTTTTCTATCGAGAAATAAAATTTTCAACTATTTCGATTTATTTGACTATTTTCAAATATTACCTTAAAACACCATCTTTTCTCTTAATTGGTATTGAAAGATTACTTACACATTTTTATTATTAAAAAAAATGGAAGAATCTATAATATATTCTTTGAATTTTTAAAATAACGACTATTTGTTTTTAGAGCAACGATGGAAGATATAAAATCGGAAAGATCAGTTCCAGGTCTTGGTTTAGTTCACGATGGCACACTGTGTGGAGATAATTTAGTAAGAACTTATTGGAATTTTAAAATATACTATAAACATACTTTCAAATGTATAACAAACTTTCAAAATGACAACATTTTTTAACGAATTGGTTTAAACTATTACAATGACTAATTATCAAAGTTTGTTGGAGAACCGAGGGCGACAAATACAAGAACTATGTTATAGTGCATATTAAAAATGTTCCAAAGATGAAATTTTAGACCTGTAGGTAAAACGTCAATTTTCTATCGCTGCCAATTCTAAAGTCATTTTTTAAAATTGTTTGGATACTTGAGGTTGTTTAAAAGTACATTTGTAACCCTTTTACTATGTATTATATCATACCAAAAGCGCGTCCCGATCGGTGACATACGTGAGTACAATCATTTCAAAAATCCTGAGCCTTACTCATAATAATATCGATAACTTTTAATAATTTGAAAATTTATCAAACATAAAGGCAGATTTCTTTTTTTAACCTTCGATCAATAAAATCAACTTATTTATGCAACTAGTGGCCACCTTCCACTATGAATTGTGTTTTATAAACCGCTGCCAATTTATTGTCAAAAACTTTCTTCATAAAAAAATTATTGTTTCTATTTTATTTATAAGTGCTAATGAAGCTATTTTTCAAACTTCAACTCAGTGACAAAAAAAAAAAGTTTCTGAAAAAGGAAGATAAAAACTTTTTTTTTCACGATGTAATTTTTGAAATAATAGATAAATCCTAATGCTTTTGATCTCAAATAAACGTTTGGCTCCTCATCTTCCAAAACCACTTCTCAAAAATGTTAGAAACACACTTTGGCCTTTACGAAAATCAGGAAAATTGAAATAAAAAAAAATAATTTTCGAAAAAAATTGCAATAACCTTGGAAATATTAAATAAATCGTAATGAAACTTTTTCAGGCTTAATTCTTAACATAATCGGTAATAAAAGCAGTTCATTTCATTAGGATTTACTGTCCCATATTTGTTTCACATGATGCTGGTACAGACCCCCTGGATATGTTTTTGGAAGTCCCAGAAACAAGTAAGAACGTACAAACAAAATATCATATTTTCTTGGAAATGCGGATACGTATTCAATTTTTAAGTCCACAAAAATAGCATCAAAATTCATCTAAAAAAAGTAGCCATTTTTAGCGTGGTCGCGCAGTTTCTCCCGTGGCACGCCACGATTAAAACTCGCTCGTAATTTGACTGAACAAATGAATAAATATGTAGTTAGCATAAAAAATGTTCTCAGCTTTCTCATGGTGCAGTCAGATTTTCCATTAATTATCATTTCCACAAAGAAAAATCAATAACATCAATAAACCATAAAGTTTACTTTTTTCGTATCGAGTTTTTCGAGATATTTAGCTTAGCATATTTGATAGATACTTTCTCGGGAAAAATGCAATCTATCCAAAAATCTTATATTATCATTAAAATACTGAGAAAATTTTCTATCGAATACACAGAGTCAGCTACTTTTTTTAGATGAATTTTGATGCTTTTGGCAAGTTAGAAAATTGAGTAAGTCGCCGTATTTATGAGAAAACATGATTATTCGTCCTCTAAATCACAAGAGTAGCTATAAAAAAGACAATATCAAAATTTTGACTGTACATTAGAGTGGTCCACTTTTTCAAAATTTTTTTGTATCTCGGGGGATCCATCGGAATGCATCCTCAGGGGATGCATCGTACAAAAACAGCTGTATTTCAGCAAATCTTGCTGATTTTTTAAATCGGTAAACGGCGTTGGAAAGGTGAGAAAAAAACCTATCAGATATTTGCATGCACTTTTTTTCATGAGTGATTATACTCAGCCATTGTCTTGAAGAAACGAATATATTTTTTCATTTTTCCATTGTTTTAAAATCGTTTTTTGGGATAAAGTCGTATTTTTCTGCATTAAAATAATTTTAAAGTGTATACTAATACATACCGTTGGATTTGTCATAAAACATCTTAAATTTTGGTGGTGTCAAAAAATTTTCCCAATTTTTTCCGTTCATTTGCCGCTCGCTCGAAAATGAACTTTGCGGAATTTGCGAAAAAGAATGATCGAAAAGGTGTATTTTTTTGAATGAAATTGTGCTCTTAGGTAAAAATTGACCACGGCATTCGATTCTGCAGTCAAAAACACGTAAGGAAATGTATTGTTACGATTATTTTTATACTCTGAACAGAGTTTGAAATAAATCGAATAATAGCCCGATTTTTGTTCTTTTTTGGAGCACGTTTTTAAACTTCAAAAATTCATCGACACCATCTAAAATCATTTATTTGAGTTCTAGTTTAATGGAAAATTCATTTTAAACCTCAAACTTTCAGATTCCGATGGATCCCCCGAGATACAAAAAATTTTTGAAAAAGAGGACTGTGGTGATTTGATTGAGCTTGACGAGGATAATTAGTTGGAATGGAAGGGTTGATTAAACACTTACACAATTCACTTATCAAATACACACTGAACTTTATTTATTTATAGTAGTTAAGAAAGATATGTGAAAGTTTCTATCAAAACGTACGACTAGCAATCGAGCTTATCGTAAAACAAACAAAAGGGCACTAGGCAAAGAAAAAGTTAGAGAAGGATCTAAACGTGCGCGCGGGGCGGTGTATAGATGCGGAGTGAGTAGGGAGAGACGGCGGCCGGCAGACTCGCGGCGCTCAAGTCTCTCTCGTAGGTATCGCATGGTAGAGCAGCGGCTCTGCGATATCGACAGGCGGTGATCACACCAACCTAACAAGGACCACCCTATTGCACATACGTTCTGCATGTTCCTGGAACCTTCACAAACATTTTGCAGGGGTCCGTACAAGCTTCATGTGAAAAAAATGTTGTCGCGATTTCACCTCCAAAAATGCATTTTTGCTTCCTCATAGAGGAAGTTATGTGATAGGCTTGAAAATAAGATTTGGAACCAGACGTCGTAGGACAATTTGGTTTACGTACTTGGAAACTAAATTAAATTACCAACAAATTTTCTCGGCCGATTGGCTACGATGTCCAAGGCATAAGTCTTAGTACGCTAAACCGCTTACTCCTAGCTTAGGGCCGACGATCTCCGCCGTATCAGGAGTAATGAGCACGGTAGATCATTATTCATATTCACATCGCGCCCACCCCGGAACGAATCACAATGAGTTCACATGGCGTCATTATTACCTCCCCCCCCCCCCTTGCAATGGGTGGGAGCCCCATTTACATGTACACTTACCTCCTAGTCGAGGCAATTTTTGGGTGCTACGCGCCCCCCTTAAATCAAAATTTACAAAAAATACGAATTTTCCCTTCAGTAACTGAACCCTTTCATTGATATAATTTTTTATGAGGAAGCTCTTTGCAAATAAATTGGCAGCGGTTTTTAAAATAATTGCTTACGTACATTAGACCGGTTCGTTTTGGAAAAAATTTTTTTAATTTTGGGAACACTGTCAGAACCCTTTAGTTTAACTAAAAACATGAAAATTGCCGTCTACCTGATGTCCCTAGGTGCCCTGAATAGCTGTCGATAGCTTTTTTAAGTTTAAAAACGTTGTGCCAAAATTGGACAGCATCGCTAAATAAGATTTATATTGCCTACTGTGCTCTGAAGGTACAATCTATATTAAAAAGATGTTTTTTTACATAATTTTTTGCTTAGTATCAATCCCCGTCGTTATTTTTGACCTAGTAGTACGATAACATAGAAAAAATGCCCCTTTTCAATATTTTATTTATAAATTTCGCAAAGTTCATTTGAACAGAAAAAATCTATAAAATTTTTTAATACCACTAAAATTTAGACATTTGATGCGATCGACCATCTTCCTTTGATTCGTAAGCGTCCTGAAATGGACTGTGACAGTACCAGGGTTCGCTGGTTTGACAGCTATATTTCTGCCTGGTCCATTGCAGTGCAGAGGGAGGAAGGCTCTTTGACGATTGATAACCGGATTACATCTGGTGTGCCTCAAGGCAATGTTCTCGGCCCCTTGCTTTTTATTCTTTTTATAAATAGTTTACCACACCTACTACTCCTATTGGGAAATATGAAGTAGAAATTTTTTAGACAAGATGGCGGAAGGAGATCGGGCAGTAACACGGGAAATCATAGGGGCAGAGCCTTAAAAAATTGTTTAAAAATGTATAAAATTTTTTTCTAGGTCTAGGGTTCAGTCAAAATGAAGTTTATATGAAGTTTAAATTGTTAGGAAAAAAGTTTTGAGCAAATCCGATTGTCCGTTCGTTTGCAATAATTATTTATTTATTCAAACCGTGCATAGGAGGCTAGTGTTGGTTGCTACCTGTCAAGTTTTGTTTTGATTTCTGTACAGTGGTAGACGTTTAAAGGTTATATGGTAGATGTTTATGTTGTGTCCAAAGTCCAGTACCAGCTTAAACATGTACGTTACAAAAGAGGATATCAAATATTTTTTTAATTCAAGCGACGGAGAACGAAAAATGGTTGAAGGAAAACGCATATATGCAGCAGGACACGTTGTACTCTGTGGAGAAGTTGACGGCGCTTGTCAAACCGAAGCTGTGATTTCAGCAGATTGTGCACAAACTAACAAAATTTCGCGAGAAACTACATCAAATAAGTGGTTCAATAAGTTTGGGGAGAGAAATCTCATTAAAATCCACATGCACTTGCACAGCTGTTTTAGGGGGCCAGTGTAAGCACATTGTAGCAACGCTACTTTATGTTGAAAGGTGAGCGCCATGCATGTTTATGTTGTATTCTATACTTCTTATAATGATTATAATAAATGTTCCAGCCAAGAAATACTACCGAAGCTTTCCAGCACAGATGTGAAGTGTAAATGGAAAGATAACTACAATAAAATTATAAAAAAATATGAAGCTTCATTTTTTTTTTTTTTTTTTTTTTTTTTATAGATAGAGAAATGCGTTACGCACCGTAAGGAGGTTTGAGTTGAAATCAACCCCGAACCTCCCCGTGTGTGTGACTTTCCCTCAACCGATTTGCGTCGGTGAGGGAATACCCACTAAAACTCTATCTGCCCGAGCGATGAAAGTGCTCGGACGCGGCTTTATTTCGTGGTGCCGTCTTAGATGGTGGGAGACCACGTTCTCCAAAAGATGTGCGCGAGATGATGTCAAGGCTACCCTATGCCTTAAATTTACTGCTGCCCTTTCTGCCTCTGGTACATCGGCATCATCTCGCGTATTTGCTGCCGCTGGGCTGGCGATCCGATTGACCCGAGGGTCCGCCAGCGGTGGATCACTTGATCCACAGAAGTTTCTATTATTGTTCCTTCAGCCAACGACAAAGCGAACTCTTGGGCTGGCAACCCAAGAGCCGACTATTAGCAATAACCAACTACTTAGCCTTGTCGACAAAAGTCGACAAGTTACCGACTCTCGGGTGGTTATGAAAAACTCGGACCCGGCTGGTTTAGCACTTGGGCAAAGCCCTTAAGGGACCACGAATACCCCAAGAAAGTTGTTACCCAAGTTAATATCCAGGATCAAATGAAGAATACAATCTTAAATTTGATAACAAATAATTTAAGGAACTGCAGCATTGCTAAACATGTGTAAGTCATAAATTTTATTTCTTGCTTTTATATTTTTTATATACAATTTATTAAATAAATATTTTTATTTCAGATCCAAGTGACACACAGCTTAATTAATGAAAGAGTTGAGTAAATTAGTTATTGAAGTTAACAATAAGTGCTGTGGAGAAAGATTACTTGAATTGCAATGCGATGCTGCTTTGGTATGTCAGAAAACAAAAGAGCATTATAAAGAATGGATTGATCAAAGGAAGATGCGCATCACAGGAAGCATTTGTTACAGCATATATACTTATAGATATAATAAGATGTATATTAATATTTCTATTAAATAATTTTATTGAGGGTTAAAGATGTTCTCGTCTCGGAGAGAGCGACTCGAATGCCAGTCTTCTTTTTCCTTCCTAACCGTCACACTTTGGTAGCTGAACGTAGTTACGAACGAACATTCGACGTTCGCTACATACTTATGCAAGTAATAATTCTCCCAATTAGAAAAAAAAATTTCATGACACATTTTACCCAAAAAGTTTCAAGAGCACACACAGAGTATGGAAAGAAAATGGAGAGTAAGGCTCAAGAAATTTATGTAAAAGAAACCAAAAATATTGTTATCAATACTGGATTAATTGTGTCAGTTTTGAATTCTTGGCTGGCATATTCCCCGGATGGTATTATTTATTTTAATGATAAGCCAGAAGCTTTGCTAGAAATTAAGTATCTAGTTATTGGAGAAAAAGTTGGAATTTCCGATACTGTGAGGCACTCTATTGGAAGATTTTTAGCAAATGCTAATGGAAAAATTGTCCTGAAAGAGAAGCATTCATATTATGGTCAGGTACAGTTGGTCATGGCTATCCTAAATGTCCAGTACACGCATTTTGACATATATTCGTCTTTTGACGATGCTATACAAGTTTTAGTTATAAATAGAAATGATGAGTTTCTTCAAGATATGCTCGAATCATTGAAAAAAACTTATCATTAAAAATTTTTACATTATTGGTGTTTAAAAAAAAATTATTATAGTAATTTGAGTTAAAAAATGATCTGCAAATCATGATGAATGTATAATTTTTAAGTGTTATTACATAATATTGTTTAATATAGTAAAAGAATAAAAAGAAAGCTAACAATAAAAGAATGATTTATTTGAACAAATTTACTTGCTTACATTTATTTTTCTTTTTATTTATAAAAACTTCTATTTATTTGTAAAAATCAACTTAGTCCTTAGACTGACTCTTTGAACTTATCATCACTTAAAATAGGATTAGTCATATTGACTGTTGCACACAAGACAGTGAAAATTTCATTTGCTATCCCCAGTACATTTACTGGCATTTTACCACTAATCATGGACTAGACCGTGAGACGTTGGTTAACACGTTTCAAATGAACTCTAGCACAGGCTATTTTTGAAGTATTAATAGAAAGATCTTCAGGAAATTGTCTTCTTTTTTTTCTAAAGGGTGGTCTTATACATTTCCATTCATTCTTGACACAAATCTCATCAATGAGAAAGCCTCTATCGACCATTATCCTATTATCAGGTTCCAGCATATTCATTAATTTGCTCTGAGAAAAAATTGCTGTGTCGCTGGCTCTACCACCATATGCATCACTCACAAAAGTAATTAAACCAGCTGTTGAAACTCCTATCATGAATTTTATTGTTGTTTGTCCTTTGTAATGAGAATATGTTCCCATTTGACAACACAAGTTTTTGGGTTGCTGTATAAAGACTTCAGAGCAGTCTAGCACTACTCTTGTGTCTTCAAATCCATCAAAACATTTTGGAAGATTGCATAGAATTTCCTCTCTTGTTGGCCAAGGAATTGCCACTGCCAAGCAGCGGTATAACACCCTCATCATTCCCCAAAAAATTCTCCTTGGAAGGTCTGGCCTTGTAGGACAATTAAAAAGCAAAGCCAACATTCTATATGAAATTGTATGCTTCATTTTCATATAAATTAATATCACTCTATCTCGAGTTTTGATTTTGTATTTATCATAAGCACTTTTATAAACTACTCTAATCGCTTGGTAAATTGTATCAAACACTTTAAAACTTGGATTTGAAGGTCTTTTAAAGGTCAAATCATGAAAAATAGGTTTAAAAACTCGAAACTATCCCTACATAAGTTTTTGAGGATGTTGAATTCAAATCCATAGTCGACCTTACCTTAAAGGTCATTTGAAGGTCAAACTTAGAAAAGTCGATATAAAAATCCGAAAAATATATTTTTTATGTTTTGAGGGTCATTGTACTCAAATTCAAGGTCATTTTGACTAAATTTAGACATCTACAGGTCATTTAAAGGTCATTTGAAGGTCAAATTATGAAAAATAGGTTAAAAATTGAAAAACTTCTATATGGGTTTTCAAGGATGCTGAATTCAAATCTAAAGTCAGATGTCCTTTACGATGTCACCTTCAAGGTCATTTCAAGGTTAAGTTAAGGACTAACAGGGGGCTTAATTATTTTTCATTTTTCAATAACAGTACAAGGCTGTAAAAGTGAAAAAAAATGTTTTTTTCAAGAACACACATGATAACCCTTTTCAAAACCCTATTTAAAAGTATTTTGCCCAGTTAGATACTTAGAAACAATTGAGTACAATAATAATGAGGGTATTGGTCCTCAACGCAAGCTATACGCATATCTAAGCTACCTGACGTAGAAATCCAAGAGCAAGCATTAATCGATGGTACCCCAATTGGTTTAATTTTGTTCGATAGCCAATTGGCCATGGTCGCAACCAAAAGCTAGCCATAAGATGAACTGTAGCTACTTGTACATATAGCAAAGTGAAATTAATTTATGGAAAATGATAAAAAATGAATACTAAATTTTAGAAATTTGTACACACAAGTAGCTACAGTTCATCTTATGGCTAGCTTTTGGTTGCGACCATGGCCAATTGGCTATCGAACAAAATTAAACCAATTGGGGTACCATCGATTAATGCTTGCTCTTGGATTTCTACGTCAGGTAGCTTAAATATGCGTATAGCTTGCGTTGAGGACCAATACCCTCATTATTATTGTACTCAATTGTTTCTAAGTATCTAACTGGGCAAAATACTTTTAAATAGGGTTTTGAAAAGGGTTATCATGTGTGTTCTTGAAAAAAACATTTGTTTTCACTTTTACAGCCTAGTACTGTTATTGAAAAATGAAAAATAGTTAAGCCCCCTGTTAGCCCTTAATGAAAAGAGGGCTAAACTTGATGAAATATTGTTAATTTCGTATGCCTTTTTACTTTTTCGTTTGTAACACTCCTTGTTTTCTTCAAATGATCGGCATAAAGGTTGCCGTCTGCGTTAAGTTTCTCTATGTTCGCTCTCCCTCTTCAATATACAGTAGTAATCAGCCATCATTGCAACATCTCGTCTACCTTGATATCGCTGCTCATCCTCGGTAGCAAAATCTTTTTGAATCTTATGCTAATCTGACGCAAAGTACTAGAATGTAAGAAAATTTCAGAAGAAATGAACCCGTTAATTTCTGCAGACAATGCAATTCCTGTTTAATATTGAAACAGTAACAATCGCGCAGCAGAATTGCATCAATTTTATTGCGATAATTTTACCAATTACTTTCTGAATATTTTGGTAATTCTCTTTGGACAATAATTGATTTGAACAAATAAATGAAGGTATCATTTCGATAGGAAATTTTCTCAACTTTTTCATGCTGCAGTCAGGTTTTCTAAAAAATTTCATTTTCACGTGGAAAAATCAAAAATAAACCATAAAGTTCACTTTTACCGTACTGAGTTTTTCGATATATTTAGCTCTCCGTATTTCATGGCAATTTTCTGGGTGAACGTGCGACATATTGGAAAAGCTTATACCACCATCAGAAAGCTGAACAAATTTCCTATCATAGTAGTCAGTTATTTTTTTGAAATAAGTTTTGATACTTTTTGAGCGACTCAAAAATTGAGTATTTACGGAAAAACATGATTTTTCGTCCTCTAAATCACAAAAGTAGCTATAAAAATAAACACTATTAAAATGTCAATGGTTCCTACGTTGTAAGATATTCCCAGGACCCTCAGAAACACTTCCCAGGGTTCCGTATCCACGCAGGTTGAAAAAAAAATTTGATGATTCCACCTCAAAAAATGCGTTTTTCTTAAAGAATTACTCACATAACGTATACAAATAATACGTTTCACTATATAACGTGCGTGAGTGGCGAGCACAACCAGAATTTGCATGCACTCGTCCGCACGCAGAACCATGTGTATGGCGGCGCACTATGTGGTCAGTAGTTTAAGACTACTTTTATTTTGGCTAGATGACAGAGTTTTTAAGCAAGATTTTTTCAATTCTAACAAATAAAACTTTTTAAATTCACTTTGATCAGAAATTGAATTGAATGCTGAAACAGTTGATTAGTGATCTGCGCAATTATTTTTTCACATGTTTGTGCTGCCAGGGATACTACAGGTGAGACGATTGAGCTCATAGATCACTCTTAAACAGTACTGATATGACTTCAACCTTGGCAAAAACGAAAAATGAAAAAGAATCGGTGTTGAACTGTTTATGAATAGTAATCTGCGTGCTCGATCGTTTCACCCGAAGTAGTAGCTGTGAGCATTGATGTTCTAAAGAAGTGTATACGACCCCCCTACTAAAACTCAATCAGTAACCTCTGAAAATTACAAGAGGTGACCAAAAACACTACTTGCTTGAGAACGTAAAAGAAAAAATATTTTAAGACTTAAAGTATACGAAAAAAGCTCACGGAAACTGCTGTGTTCTGTTCAAAATCAAAATTTTAAAATTTTGAATAATGCAACGAAAAGGAGAGAAAAAATCCTACTCTAAAATCCAATAAAATAATTTTGAGTTAAAGGTGCATATAAGCCCTCAAATATTTACATAAGAATCAAGCTGAGCTACGTTGGTTAATTCTTTGGTATGCAGTTTAATTGTTTAATAAAATATAAGCCAGCTGGGCTACGTGGGTGTCACTTTTGGTTCGCATTTTCCTGCATTTTAAATATTTTTTTTTAAATTTTTATACAATTTTTTCTCATAATTTTTCATAATCATTTTTTGAATAATTTTGATACCGCGTTCGGCAGTTAGCTAAACGCGTCTCATGCAGCCAACTTCCTATGACACAATTGGAGTTTTTGCAACTCACTTCAGTTGGCAAGCTCGCTAGTGCCCCGCGGCTGCCCAAGTCTGGGGGTGCTGCTTTTATACGACTAACACTTCATAACAAATGTAATGTTTGACGCCGCGCGTATGCTTTTGCCTATACAGCTGGGCGACCGAGTTCGATCCCAGCATCGAGAAAATATTTTTTTTGCGATCTCTCTCAGTTGAAATGAAAATTTTTTTTTATTCTTCTGGGCTTCAGACCAGCGTATTTTTTATACGGCCATATTATGCGCAAAAAATAATAAATAAAAACCTTTGAGTTTATAATATAAAAATATACTTTTTGAATTATATTGTTTATTTTATTCCTCTGTTGTGTATATTATTACGTTGCGTGTAATGTATTTAATACTTCTCGCTTGACACATTCGCTCCCGTTTTGCTGAAACAAAACAAAAGCAATGACTGATTTTCTATGCTATTTCGTGTATGTCTGCTTGCATATCGGCACCTATGGATGCAGCAGCGTGAAAATTGTTAACAGCAGACAATCGAGTATTGAAAAGAATTTAGCGGGTGATTACCACGCTCCATGTGATAATAGTCTGCTGCTTGTCGCAACGTGTGCAATCGATGGCTGTATTTCTTCGCCTGATATTCCTTGATTTGTAAGTGTTCTCTATTACTTTTATCATTATCTTTAATTAATCGTACTATGATATATTAGGATAAATCTATTTTTCCGCGTACATAATAGTAAATTGGGTAGAATGTCAGATTCGAAAAAAATCAAACGTGCTCGTTAACTTGATGAATCGGCTTCTGCCTCGAGAAAAAAGGCAAGGCTCAATACTGACTGGTTTCTTGAAGACGGCTTAAATTGATTTTATCACGTGGATGATCCTAATGTTACTTTTGCTCATTGTTCTATTTGTAAACCTGAATTGAATGTTAGTATATTTGTATAGTTGTATAGTTGGTATAGTTGGTGGTTGTTAGTATAGTTGTATTTGTGTATTTTCATTTTGCTCGGATTTGTCCTGGTTCTTGTTTGGCTCATTTTCATTTCGGTTTTCATTCTGTTCATTCTCATTTCGATTTTCATTCTGTTAATTTTCATTCGCATTCTCATTTCAATTTTCATCCTGTTCCTTTTCATTCGCATTTTTATTTGCCTCATTTGCATTCTCATTTTGCTCATTTTCATTTACATTTTCACTTGTCTCAATTTCTCTATTTTGATTTTCTCAATGTAAAGTTATATCTTCATTTTCAAAATTATTTTCTAAATCAATTTCATCAACGAGCGGTTGTTCAATCGAAAATCCATTGTTTTCGCCAATTTCTATTAACAGTTCATGAAAATTTAAATCGGTCTTAAAATTTAATAATTTTGTATAATGTTCATCAATCTTTATTTTGCTGTTACTTAATAATTAATTTGTAAAAACAACATCTCGATGCATTTCCATTTTTTCAGTATTAACATTCAAAATTTTATATCTTTTTATACTTTTGCTATAACCCACAAAAATGTCTTTTTCAGCTTTCGGATCCCACTTTAATCTTTTTTGTTTTGGAATGTTAAAATAATTTTCTAAAAAATAACTTATGCTTTATATCGAACTTTTCTGTGATAGGAGACATACCATTGTTTTTAAATTCGCTACAGTTATTACAACTTAAAATACCTCAAACCTCTTTCATGGAGTCGTCTTCTTATTGTTTGATTGCTGATTGGTCTGTTCAGTAAGGCATTCGTACGGATTCGATACGCGATTTGTGCTGGATTGCGGAGAACTTCGACTACGATATAGCGATCTTCTCGATTGGTGACTGTAGGTCGACCTTTGCCAGGCCTCCAGCGGTAGCCACTTGTTTCTTGGTATCGTCTAAAAGCGCGAGAAACAGTTGTCCGATGGACGGGAATTGGTCTTGCTACATTGCTTTGAGATATACCTTTGGCAACGATTCGAGCTGACTG
This sequence comes from Trichogramma pretiosum, assembly GCF_000599845.2. NCBI lineage: Eukaryota > Metazoa > Arthropoda > Insecta > Hymenoptera > Trichogrammatidae > Trichogramma > Trichogramma pretiosum. Next base: position 323,394 of record NW_019641661.1, read on the forward strand.
AATTTCAATTAAGCGAGGCATTTTGCACACTGTACTTTTCTTGTTTTTTTTAAATTTAATGTTTTGTAAAATTAATAAGTTTAAGTTGAAGGCCAAAACAATAGATTGGATTCGACGAACTATTACGTCGTGGTGTGAATGCAGTAACGCTAATGATGGAATTCATAGTGGTATTTGTTAAATACAGAAAAATATCTTTGAAATGGCGCACAGGGCGCAAAAGTAATTGTTGAGAGCTCTATTTTTTTACATTAATCGTTGAAAAGAGTACTTTGCGATGGTGTATGTTAGATTCTGATAACTCATTACTGTAGTTTATGAACGTGGTTGAACAATCGATTTTTTTCATTAATTTTTAGTCGCGACAATGCCATCGTTTTTCATAAAAGTGTATTTTTTATCATTTGCTGTTAAAGTCAATCCTGCACCTAAAGCGCCACCCATAGAGAGCAAATTAAATTTTATATTTCGGCACGTATGAGACGTTAGTTAACCTTTTTTCAACCCATGATTTCCCAATAAAAGCGCTTATTTTTACATCACCTTTGCCGACTGCGTATAAAAAATTACTGTCGCCTAATCTTACGGGATTGGAATTCTTGAAATGCTCTTATACGGAGAATATCTCTCTCCTTCCTGTCATATGCGACGTAGCTCTGGAGTCCATCATCCATACCGATGCGTCTTTGTTTACGTCGTCTGTGTAGATAGAAGCGAGATATGTCTCTCCCACCACGATGAGTGCGTTGTCGTTATTATGGTTATTCGTTGTATTTTTCTGCTTCATGCTTGACGGTCGTTTATTTTGTTTGATTACAGAAATGGCCTTTTTTTTACAATTGAAACACTCGACATATTTTTTCGAATGATTATCGGTCGACTTCTTATTTTTATTTTTGGAAAATGCCTTATGCTCCGAAGTTCTCGTTGACAAGGCAACACTTTTTTGATCAGATTGCGTTTTTCTCCTTGTTTCCTCCATAATTAAGCATGATGATAAATTGTCAGTTGTACTATTAGCTGAACTCGTAGATTCCCAAGCCGATATGAAGTGATTGTAATCCTCTGGCAATATTAGTAAAACTTTTGTGATGAGCATACTAAAGGAGATTTCTTCTCCCAAGGCTTTAAATCTACAGCGTGGGTCATGCACCTTTGATATGTGAGTTGTAATATCGTCACTTGGGTCTTTTCGGCAATTAAACCACTTTTATTGCAGCAGGTTTATGCTGGTTACTGATTTATTTACAAACACTACATTTAATTTAATCCACATTTCATTTGAGTAACTTATTGTAATATAAAATTTAATGCCTTTTCAAAATCTGATCAGATTTTCGAAAAAATGATCAGATCAAAAGTTAAACTTGATTTTATCCAAAAAACCGAGATTTCTAAAAAATTTTTTTTTTATTTTTCGAGTTTCCAAATGAAAACCATTTCAAATCTCAGGGGTTTTGTGCACATATCGCGTTCTTGATATCTGAACTAAAAGTAAGAAGGGTTTCGATTAAAAAAATTGATGTTTCAACACAAAAAATAGTGGTCAAAACACGAAAAAATAAACGAAATTTTCTAGAATTTTTCTCAAAAACAAAGGACTTGAGAGAAAAGAGTATTTTTCAACTTTATCGTCTTCAATCTAAACCTCGCTAACTTTTAGTTTAGGTATAGAGGACGCGATTTTTGCACGAAACCTCTTAGATTTCAAATGGTTTCATTTGGAAATTCAATAATGAAAACTTTTTTTTTTAATTATACTTTAAAATCAAGTTTAACTTTTGACATGATCGTTTTTTCTAAAATCTGAGGTCAGATTTTAAAAGGGCATTCAATTTTACATTACAATTAGTTACTCGCATGTTTTTATGACCCCATTTTCACGAAAAATACAGTGACCGAGTAAAGTGTTGAAAAACGTTTTCTTGGGACTTAATGGGTTTAAACAATTATTAAAAAACTTGAAAAGGGGATCCTGTATCACAGAACATACGATAGAGGTTCATTTTGACTTTAAAATAAAATTATATAATCTCGTTGTTAGCGGACTAGGTTTTTTTGTTTTTTTTTTTCATTCAAAACGTTAAATCGTAGGTCTCTAAAACTCTCAGAGTCATCATTAGGAAAACAAATAAAAGTCTTAAAGTTTAATTTGATGAATGTAGTTTGGTCAAGACAACAAAATTCGATATTTGCTCAAAAAACTGAAAAAACTCAAGAAAATGCTCATTTTTCGCCTTTTTTCCTAATTTCGAACGTTATATTCGTGTAAACGATTTTTTTTTAGATTCTTAAACAGTAAAAGGGTAAAGTTTCTTCAATATAAAATGTATAAAATTATCCTACAATATTGAGTATAACATGGTTGAGTATAATATGGGGAAAAAACGGTTTTTTGTAAACGGGAAGTGTTTAGCGACTACTATTGGGAGTTATGACGACGGGTTTCTTCATTTGTGGTCCTAAACTAACTTTTTGAGGGGTAATGAGCGAGGATCGGAGCACTTTGGGAAATAAGGACCACCCTATTATTCACCACTTTCCTTAGTCCTGCAGGCGTTAAAAGATATATGTTTCTCCATGTTACCGATACATTTGATTAGAACTTACAACAATTTCTAACAGTCCATTTTTTTATGAATTTTATAAATTATTATTGAATCCATGCAGCTATTTAAATAATTTTTTCATAACTGTAAACTGATTCTTTCATATTGTCCTTTAGATTTGCATTAATCAAACATGTGTCAGCCAATTTCCATTCATACAAATATCTAAATGTCCAAGTAACCATGGTAATCACGAGTGTTCAGGTCATGGGGTAAGTTTGAAAAATTTCATGAATTATTTAGAAAATAAAATTATTGAGTACAAAACGATGATGATTTGCTTCTAAACATAAATGCTGTAGCCATTTGTATAATATGTATATTGTATAGTTCAAATTTTTACTCCATTTTTATCAAGTAAAAATTAATGAAACAAATTGCGTGAAGGTTAACCTTCTGTCCCTTCTATAAAAACTCACAATCAAAAGTAAAATTATACATGTCAAAATTATTACTATTACATATCGTCAAGATTTCACCAGTATGTCTCCTAACCTCTTCAAGATAAGACTAACAGGTCGTTATAATATTATTTAAAATTTTTTTTATAAATCTAGTTTAAATTTTTTAGTATCCTCTTACTTAATAAGTATCGACTTCTGAAAATCGATGTACAAAATTTCACAGATACACAATTTTAATAAATAAAATTGGATTCATAGTCAAAGATTTTCATATTTTTCAAGTCGATCCTAAGTTGATGTAGTAACACGACTGACTTTTTGAGTTGCTTGTTCTTGTGTCAAGAGAAATCAAAGTTATTATTTTTTGGGTCAATGGTTTCAATGATAGCTTATCATTAGTAGGTAGCGATGAACAATGATCAAGCACGATTTTTGGGTCTCATGTGGATTCGTATTTCGGAGTAGTCAGTATCAATTCAGCTACGCCCTTAAAAAATCTTGTGATCTTTCCGTCCTCTCCAATCTCTGAGCCCATCAAGAGAGCTATTGCCGATCTGTATCAATTCAATGTTCTGTATGCAGAACCTGAGTTATATTATTCAGTTAAATGTTTGAAGACATATTCAGCTGATTTATTTAGTGGATCTTGTAACCATTTAGCTAATAAAAGAGGGTTGACTGGTGCTCCTTGTCCTTCCTCTTGTCGTTGTAATGGTGCAATGGCTTGTTGCGATGTCTCAACCTGCCCAAAGTCTGGTAGCTCTTCTTGATCTGACGGGGTGAGTGAGTTGAGTTTTTTAACCTTGTTACATTCGATGTGCCTGACACGTTTTGCAGGTATTTGCAGGTCCTTTATAGCGGCTTGCATTGACTTTGCTGATCTTAGACTTTCTTCCAATTTATAGTCAAATAAAAAGGTGTTGAATTTAGTATTCATTAATGTGTCCTTGAGTGCTAAGTTTGTATTAGAGATGATTAATGAACGATGAAGCATGGATTCATTTCTCATGATAACTATCACGATCGAGAAGCTTGACACTGTCGCTCAGCGCTTCGATAGCTGTTAGATCTTCCAGGTCTCTGCCGTCTTTTGTTAAAATCGAAAAGCTTTTAAACTACGGCAGAGAGGCCAGGAATGATTTTTTGCTGTTTTGTTTGTGAGGGATTTTAGTTGGATAACGAAATAATAAATTATCAAAGATATTAATAAAGAATTAATTATAAACTGTATATTGTATAGTCCAAAATAAGTGTGTGTACAAGATGCTCTGGGCGCCACTGCATGAAGAGCATGCAGACTCAACGATTATAATGTCGGGGACGCGAGTACATGTCGATGGCAAAAGAATCCGATTAACTAAGAAATGACTTCACTACGCAAATACCGATATGGCTCGAGAGATAGTGAATGTGTTTGTGTACTTAAATTATCGCTGGCCAGTCTCTTCGGCGACGACGGTTTCAGGTCCACCCTATGTTGGCTGGCATGGTGGCAGGATGGCAAGCGACACCTTGAGTTGGAGATCTTCTCAAAAGACACTACGAGTGTGAGCGATGTTGGCTGGTCAAAGTCCTAATTGCGAGTGGGTCTAGTCTGAGGCGACTCTCTGCAGGCACGAATTTGAATGAGTTCGGCTCCTTGTGAATTTCGTTAGTGCGCATGTGTCGTTATCGATAAATTAGGAGTATCGACGTATCGACCTGCCAAAGCGTCTTGGCTATGCCATGTTCTCTTGATGATCTTGTCTATGGTGTGTGTGAATGTGTGTAAGTTAGTCGCGATCTCTCGAGCCACACGAGTATCGGAGGTATCGTTGTGTCGGGGATGGCGTAACAACGGACACTAGCTCTGCGTTTATTTTTGGAGGGTTTCTGAATACGCAGTTCTGCGGCAAATCATATTTTTTCATGATTTCATTTTTGTCCTTTTCTGGGAATCCGTCTTCTATGACATCTTGCCTGCAACGCGTCAGTTCCAGATGCAAGTCAGGAGCTAAAACACGTTCTTCTTTGAAGCGTTTTCCAATAGTGGCAGAAATCTGTGGGTTTTCTTCTGTATTTCTCGGTGTCGTAGATCGGCTGCGATTATGGCCAGCGCTGCGGCTGACGCTACGACTGTGGCTGCGGCTGCGGCTGTTGAAGCTACGAGCCCGGCTTTTGCGTCCTGCAAACACAAACACACACAAAAGGTGTTTGTAACGTTTCATATTTGTATATTATTGTTTTACAGGTTAGAGCCTGTTGCAGTTTCGTGTAAAACAGGTTAGAGCAAGTAGCTGCATCATGTACGTATTGGTATGTAATTGATTCGTGCATGCGAGCGAAGAGTAGAGATTAGGGCCTCTCTCAGTTGCCGCTCTATACAAAGGTTAGAACCTGTGTATGCACATACAAGCTCGTACGCGCTCGTAATTACCTCTTTGGGATGTGTGTCTTTATTTACACCACGGTGGTTAGAGCCAAGCCGTGTATCCCCGAGAAAGTTGGTTAGAGCCAAACTTATTTTGAGCAAGTAAAATTAATCCGCGTATAATCCAGGTTTAATTCGGGTTAAAATCCGGGTTTAATACAGTTTAAAACCTGGATTTAATCCGTGTTAAAAACTTGGTTTAAAATCAGTAGATAATCGAGCTTTAACCTGATAGAATATTGGTTGATACTCAGATTTAAAAAATCATATAAAACTGTTTAAAGCCCGGTTATAAAGCTGGTGGAAACCCGATGGTGGTAAAACTATATTAAAACTAAGATTAAATCTAGTTAAAAACCTGGTTTGACACCAAGGCTCAGGATTAAAACCGGTTTTAATCGGTTCGAGTCCGAGGTGCGAATAAGTTAAAAGCCCAGGCTATCACCAGACTGAAATGCGTTCTAAAAAACAATATTTTAAATGATCACGGGTAAGAGACAATGCTGATCTTCAAGCTTACGACCACGTCGGGGACAATTAATAAAAGCAATTTGAATAAGCAGTTTGCAATAACCATATTACTCGGCTTTATTTGTATCGTAGCTCCAGTTATGCCAGGATATCCTGGCTAACTTTTTAACTTCTCAATTTGTATCGAGAAAACTGCCAACTGTGCAGAGAATTCATAATTTTCCGTACCAACTAAAGGGGGCGATTAACCAAAAGATACAAAAGAAATCGTGCTGTTGCATAACAGGGGTTTTATTTGCAATAGACCTGAGCATTAAATCATAATAGAATAGATAACGATTACATTGGCCACTGCCGTTTTAAAATAACATACAAGATTATGTCTGTGCTGAGCTGTTGCATATACCAGTGGTACGCCAGAGAGAGATAACGGGCAAAACCCACGTGAAAATAGTATGTAAGATCTGACTCCAGATCTGGCATCAGATCTGGTATAAGATCTGACAAATGTACGCCAGATCTGACATCAGATCTAATACCAGATCTTGTATTCGATAATCGACATCAGAACTTATATCAGATCTCACATTAGATCTAATGTTAGATCTGAAATGACTGTAATGACTGTATTGCCTATAATTAATTAAACAATAGGTTTATTAATAATTAAAATTTTATAATAAATCTTAATTAATGCTGAGCAAAGCGAAGTCTCTTATCCTTTCAGCTCGGTAGATCTTGACATATTTTGTGTCAACAGTTTCTGGAAAACGACTTTACCGAATGGTCTAAAATTTTTAAGGGTTGTTGAGGGCGGTCAGCCGAAGGTCTGATTGCCACATTCCGTCGACCTGGTGCACCAGGTCGCCGATCTGGTCCCTGTGAAAACTTCTTCGAGAATTTTCGTTATTATTAGGTTATGCTGAATGTGTAAAAAGTGTCAAACCACATTCCGTCGACTTGGTGCACCAGGTCGCCGATCTTGCCCACGTGAAACCTTCTTCGAGAATTCTCGTTATTTTCAGATCGTAGTGACTGATTGTAAAGTGTAGAATCGCATTCCGTCGACCTGGTGCACCAGGTCACCGATCTGGCCCCTGTAAAAACTTCTTCAAGAATTTTCGTTATTTTTGGGTTGTACTGACTCTATTAAATTGATTTTAGACTCTATTAAAAGTTGCTAAAAGTTTATAAAAGTTATTAAAATTTATTAAAAGATTATAAAAGTTTAAAAAAGTCTATAAAAGTTTATAAAAGTTTATAGTTTTTTTTTATTTTCCGGTTTCAATATGTTAGAATAATCTCAACTTTTATAAAAAACTATAAATTGCTAATAAAAGCTCGCTTAAAAATAAAAAATCATCCAACAAATTATGAAAAAATTCACACGCGTTTTTTGATCAATTCTAAGCACTTTTTGTTTTATAAAATTTTTCCGTAGAGTCCATTCTTACCGAGTAAAAAAATACCAAAGCTTTCTTTTTACATTTTCGGCTACAATCAGCTGTTTTGGTGGCCACCATCTTGAATCTGGATGAACCAACACCGCTAATTTTTTTAGTTTTGGCCTGAATGCCACTAGACCCAGAGTTTCAAGCCAATCCGAATGCATAATTATGGTGAAAAAACCATCATTTTGAGAAAAAATGTTCAAAAACAACGTTTTTTTTTTTGTTTAAACGAATGTATTTTTGAAGCGGTTGCATGTATCGTAAATCTGACGCCAGATTCGAAAAGAGCGATAAAAATTACCATTAAATATGGAATTTTCACATTAATTTGACTATAGTTTCATGAAAAAATAACGTGTAGAAAAATAAGTCAAGAATAGGGTCTCTTGGTATTAGACGGGTTAATTCGTAAATCTGGTTTATTATACCAACTTTGGTCTTGTCCATATCTTACAAAATCATTGTCTCAATGCAGTATAATGATATTTATACAATAATTATGAAAATACGAAAAAAACATGTTTTGGACACACAAACAATGAACTTTTATAAACTGTTGTAAACTATTATCATCTTTTTTGAAGTTTTCTAAACTTTTATTAACTTTTATTCACAAATTATAAATTTTTATAGAAGTTTAGATTATTTCAACATCATAGAACCCAAAATTGAAAAAAAACTATAAACTTTTATAAACTACTATTAACATTTTATAACTTTTATTAGAATCCAAAATGAGCATATTATTAACAGATTATAAAAGTTTATAAAAGTTGGTAAAAGTTTGTAGGTTTTATTAGCAGAAACGATTTTCGTTGGGTACCCTTAATAATTGTCATATAAAAGTTTTTTATTAAATTTGAAAATCGATAATAGGTTCCTCATGCACTTCTAGACAGTATGTTCATTTATAATGCTCTCAGATGTCAAAAATAAAAATTTAACCGAATTCCAAGCTCAGGGTCTTTGACAGCTCGATAAGATGGTCGAAAAATAGACAATTTGTATTTTTTTTTGGATTTAATTTTATTTTTAAAATATCACCAGCATTTTTTGGCCCAGTGTATGTACTCATTGGAAAGGTTACGCAATGTCGGGTACATCGAAGAGCTCGGTGCTCGTATCGCAGCATCACGCCGGCACTGTCCGTGCGCAGCGCTTGCTCGTCGCTGTATCGATACATTACACATGACAAGCCGAAGGCAAATTTCCAGTTCGTGCAATTTCAAAATACATAAAAAGGTAACCCAAATAACCCAATAGACACAGCTCGTGCAATTAGATAATTATGAATGCAAAATCAAGTAGCCTAAGTAATCCAGCTTACATAAGTAATCTAATCGACCCACAGCTCGAGCAGTTTGTAAATAATATGCAAACTTTAGTAACTCATGTAACTCACTCATGCCGTTTCTATATTGTTGCCAAATAACTGGTAATCAAAATAATTTTATGCAATAGTAGGCGAAAAATATGTTCATTTAAATGAGGCGTTTTACCGCACACCCGTGTCCAAAATGAGGCATTTTACCGCACACTAGTGTCCAAAAACGCTTTTTGCGCACTAAAAAATGTGCCAAAAAGGACATTTTTCGTCATACTATTGCATAAATAACTATTATGCAATTGTATAGCGAAAAATCGCCTTTTGGGCACACTTTTTAGTGCACAAAAAGCGTTTTTGGACACTGGTGTGCGGTAAAGTTTCTGATATTTCGTGAGATATCATGCTCGTTATTTGTGCACTTTTTGCATAGTATTGCATAAAATGTCGTATGCAGCAAGTGCCAAGCTTTTTCCCCAGAAATTGCGTGAAACAGTTCTCTTTTCGTGCAAGCGTAACCGGCACTCGTACTCACAAAATGGTTCCCCCCACTTTCCCGACTCCGCTTTCACGACAACCATTTTCACAAGTATTTCATATTTTGTACATATGATGATGGCCCTAGCTTATGTTCCCGTAGACGATGTGTTGCCAACATTTAAAGCTTTAATAAAAGAAGCTCCAAGTGCACTGAAGACTGTATTCAATTACTTCTCCGAATACTATGTTATTGGCATTCCAGCAGTTCAAGGAAGACGTCCTATGTAAGCTACACTTCCACGTTCTCCTATACAGTTCTGGAATCAGTATGATGCTGTGCTAGCAGGGACTCATAAAACAAATAACGTTAGTGAAGGATGGCACAATCGCTTTCGGTTAATTGTCGGCAAACACCATCCAGACTTGTACAGTGCACTAGGGGAGTTCCAAAAATAACAGGCCGATGTGGAGATATGCATCGCAGAGTTAGAATTAGGACGCGCTATAAAAAGAGCACCAAAACTAAAATGGATTGCTCAGCATGAAAATATCTTCGACAGAGAAATATCTTCGTTCATTGGCTCACACTATAAATCTCTGATAGATACTTTCATTTTTTATGTTAATAAATTTGTTATTACATATTCATTGTCATTATTCTTTATGATCGACGTCGGAAAGAATACTTGTCGTGAAAATGGTTGTCGTGAAAGCGGAGTCGGGAAATTGGGAGGTAACCCACAAAATAACCCATTCGTATAACTACTCATATCTTTTTCGTTTGCATATTATTCATAAGAATATCAATAATATAATATAATATTAATTAATAATAATTAATATATTATTAATTATATTGTTAATTATATTATTAATTAATAATAATTAACGGAAACAGTCCTGTCAGCAACTAGGTTGTAATATTGAATTTAAATTTTCTATTTGCTCAGCATTCTGCAACTGGGGTTGCCACTAGTAATAAAAGTTGTTGAATCAATTTAAATTCTCATTATCAGAAACCTAAATATTGTAGGAATTTTTCTTAAAGATATTATCGATGTGATTATTAAGATATAACTAAATTTGTTATACAATTTTAATTGTTAATAAACTTATTGTTTAATTAATTCAATGCAATACAGTCACTTCAGATCTGGCATTAGATCTGATGTCAGATCTTATACCAGATCTGATGCCAGATCTGGAGTCAGATCTTACATACTATTTTCACATGGGAAGAGGACATTGTCTGAAGCCTTCGCAATTGGGCTAGGATTTGGCACAGTAATTAACACGTTACGATTCGGCATTAAAAAATTACAAATAAAAATTAGTAAAACTCAAATTAAACTTACATTTTTAAACAATGAAGTTTATGCATTAGAGAAGCTGTAAAAAATATTGAGAGTTGTTGATTTGTTTTTCTCTTTCTTATTAGACTCTTTTTTCTTAGAAGGGCCTGCAGGAGGTTTAGAGCATGTGCGCAGGAAGAAATTACTACTACCCCCCTCCCTACTGTCTCGCATTTGCCCAGGCCCGAAGACCTGTAGGGCAAGGGAAACCTGGGGGTGTACGTAGTGCATATGCACTGAACCCTCCTCCTCCTCCTTCAGGGAAAAACCCGCCGCGAGACATGCGGAGTACATGGGTTCTCATCCTGCCGAATGGCAATCGGAAAAATCCGATTGTCCCCACCAGGATTCGAACCCAAGGCTCCTCGAGCGGCCTTTGTCTCTGTAGCTAGCACGCTAACCACTGAACCAAAGACCGCTCTGTTTTCCTCGGTCATCCTGTTATCCTACGATAGGCAGGATATTTCTTGACAGAATTATCGGAAACCAAAAATTCGACATATTTCTCGATTTTATACTTTTGGCTATTGATTGAAAGAAGAAAAAGTAAAAGAAAATAAAATTTCATAATTTGGTACGAGTTTGAATGATTTTTAATTTATATTGAGCAAAAATATGCACCTATTGGGGAAAAAAAGATAAGCGAATCATTCAAACTGGTTCCAAATTATCAGATTTTATTTTTCTTATTTTTCCTTTCTTAAGGGCTAACAGGGGGCTTAATTATTTTTCATTTTTCAATAACAGTACTAGGCTGTAAAAGTGGAAAAAAATGTTTTTTTCAAGAACACACATGATAACCCTATCAAAAAAAGTCAGATGATTAATCAGATGATTAATCAAGTGATAAGTCAGATGATTTATCATCTGACTTGTCATGACAAAACATCATCTGACGTTGAATCGATAAATACCACGTTAAGTTTCGATGGAATCATGTCATTGTTTAGGTGTGAACTTATTTTTCCTAAATATAGTTTTTATTGTATTTAATTAAATGAAATTATTTTTAATTGTAAGTCCAAAAAAATTTTTTCTTGTCATTTTTATCATTTTATTGTTAATTTGGTCATTTTTTCAATCAAATGAACCATGTCTTGATCTTATTTTGTAATGGTGGGTCTTTACAGTTTGCACTTCCATGAAGAAAATTAAATACTGCAACAAAAATTAAAAAAGTTTTTCATCTTTTATACAATTATAACATATAATTATATAATCATATAATTATAACTTTAAATAAATACAGCACATTGAAGGCTCCAGAGGGGCTACAATTATTCAATTTTTAAGTGTTTTACTAGATAAAACACTTTCCTTTGGCATATTGAAAGAAGCTGTTATGACTATTTTCAAAATTTTCATAGCTTTTTATGAGGAAAATACTCAAGGATACAGTAGTAACATTATAAACACTAATTAACAGTACCTTACACTTCACAAACTTCAAAAGTCAAAACTTGTTTCCACACAGCATATTTAAAAAATACATTCAATCTGATGACAGTTATCTAGACATCTAACATCTAAGGACAGCCAACCTAAAAATGGATGCAGCACCTGAAACATAAATTGTACCACAAAGTATCACTTTCTTGCCAAGTATATATCTCTGTATTTATGTATATAATATATTGTTATTTGAAGGAATGATTTCATTTTGCTTAGTAAACAAATTACTTATCTGATAAAGTCTATGTAAAATACTGCTGCAATACTGCTCGGCTGCGGGCGATGCCATCACAGAGCACCAGAGAGCCTCTGCTGCGCACTGACACCAATGGTTATGTTGCCTAGTGATCGCTTTGACAGCAGCCGAGCAGTATTGCAGCAGTATTTTACATAGACTTTATCAGATAAGTAATTTGTTTACTAAGCAAAATGAAATCATTCCTACTAATAATAATATATCATATACATAAATACAGAGATATATACTTGGCAAGAAAGTGATACTTTGTGGTACAATTTATATTTCAGGTGCTGCATCCATTTTTAGGTTGGCTGTCCTCAGATGTTAGATGTTTAGATAACTGTCATCAGATTGAATGTATTTTGTAAATATGCTATGTGGAAACAAGTTTCAACGTTTGAAGTTTGTGAAGGGTAAGGTACTGTTAATTAGTGTTTATAATGTTACTACTGTATCCTTGAGTGCTTTGATTTAAAACGTTCATCATTTCATATTAATTAATATTTTCCCCATAGAAAGCTAAAGAAATTGAAAATTTTGAAAATTAGATATATTTTATACGCCAAAGGAAGCTGTTTTATCCAGTTAGATTCATAAAAACCCTTAAAAATTAAATAATGGTAGCTCCCTGTAAGCCTTCAGTGTGCTTTATTTATTTATTGTTATAATTATAACAAATTGATTTTTCCTATGCTTTCCAATTGGCTTATTAAAATAAACTGCTATAACGGGCTTTATTTAGATGTACTGAGGAGTACTAAGGTCCCTGAATTTTAATTATTCACTAATCAAAATCAATAAATTATATAATTGTCTTAAAAAAATAAAAAATTTATTGTTAAATTTCAAAATAACCAAAATGATGACATTTATGAGAATTTTCAGATTTTTACATGACAAATCACCTTATTTACACTTGATTTTTTCCAGCAGAAATAACTTTATTTTAAATAATTGTATGAAAAATGAAAAACTTTTTTAAGTTTTGGTGCAGTATTTAATTTTCTTCATGGAAGTGCAAACTGTAAAGACCCACCATTACAAAATAAGATCAAGACATGGTTCATTTTATTGAAAAAATGACCAAATTTACAATAAAATGATAAATAATGACAAGAAAATTTTTTTTGGATTTACAATTAAAAATAATTTCATTTAATTAAATACAATAAAAAACTATGTTTAGGAAAAATAAGTAATTCACACCTAAACAATGACATGATTCCATCGAAACTTAAGGTGGTATTTATTGATTCAACGTCAGATGATGTTTTGTCATGACAAATCAGATGATAAATCATCTGACTTATCACATGATTAATCATCTGATTTATCATCTGACTTTTTTTGATAGGGAACCCTTTTCAAAACCCTATTTGAAAGTATTTGGTCCAGTTAGATACTTAGAAACAATTAAGTACAATAATAATTAGAGTATTGGCCCTCAACGTAAGCTATACGCATATCTAAGCTATCTGTCGTAGAAATCCAAGAGCAAGCATTAATCGATGGTACCCCAATTGGTTTCATTTTGTTCGAAAGCCAATTGGCCATGGTCGCAACTAAAAGCTAACCATAAGATGAACTGTAGCTACTTGTACATATAGCAAAGTGAAATTAGTATATAGAAAATGATAAAAAATGAATACTAAATTCTAGAAATTTTTACACACAAGTAGTTACAGTTCATCTTATGGCTAGCTTTTGGTTGCGACCATGGCCAATTGGCTATCGAACAAAATTAAACCAATTGGGGTACCATCGATTAATGTTTGCCCTTGGATTTCTACGACAGGTAGCTTAGATATGCGTACAGCTTGCGTTGAGGGCCAATACCCTCATTATTATTGTACTCAATTGTTTCTAATTATCTAACTGGACAAAATACTTTCAAATAGGGTTTTGAAAAGGGTTATCATGTGTGTTTTTGAAAAAAACATTTTTTTCCACTTTTAAAGGCTAGTACTGTTATTGAAAAATGAAAAATAATTAAGACCCCCGTTAGCCCTTAAATCACTTTGTTAAATACACGTTGATAATTTTTTTTATAATTTTATTTTTTGTTTCTGTTAAAATTTTTTGAATCAATGAATGTTTTTCTTAATAGGTATGTAGCAACATCAATAAATGTCATTGTGATCATGGCTGGAGTGGTCCTGATTGTTCACTGCAACAAGAGCTGCCGACACAGACAACAGTTAGCAGTGTGGAAATAACATTTTCTCCATCCTCAAAAAATAAAATGGAAAAGAAAGAAACGCCTTATGGTGAGAAATAAAGTTAATAAATTAACCCATTATCGTCAGGACGTATGTTTTTTAAGACAATTTTAAGTCGAATTTCATTATCATTTACAGTTTTTCGTTAAACTTTGAAGTTCATGTCATTGATATAAAATTTTATGCTTTTTTAGAATCTGGACTTAAAACTGAATTGAAATTTAAAGTTAAAAGTTGTATACAACTAAACAATAAAAAATAAAAATTTTATTTAAGAAAAATTGTTGTTAAAATGGTAAGAGATTTGATTCATCGCACTTTTTGAGCGTCTGTTCCGGCCTTAGTGTGATAATCATAAGAAAAAATCGGCGAAAATTCTGATATTTTGATATTAAAAAAATTAAAAATCACTTTCTGCATGAAATTTTCGACTCCAAAACAAATATTGTCAAAATCTAATTTATCTATTAATTAATTATTAAATAATAAGTTGGTTAAAAATAAATGTGGATAATGCTTTCCAGAAACTTACATTGTGGACCTAGTGTGACATTCCAGGTATACAAATGTCCATATAAATATAATTAAGGAATTATATTAACCTTCTTGCTGAGGTCTAATGATTATAATATTGGTTGTAGGTAGAATTTATAATTTTATGCATATATTTTATTAAAATGGTTAATAGTGACCCCCAATTCATACAATAGTCTTAAAGAATATCTGATAAAAATTTCGTAAGGATCGGTTCATTGCTTCCCGAGATTTTGTCAATGTGCCATTGAAAAACCTTGTTTTGAGAAAAACGCGATTTAAATTTTTTCTTAGCATTTGAGCGCGATGAAATGACTAACTGAAATTTGACTAAAAATATAGTTAGACTGCTCCAGTCTTTATGAATTTTTAATAAGATACTTCTGTTTACGTATACTTTTTAAAAATGCAATAAAAAAATCGATTTTTTGAAAATTTTAATGGTAGTATATCCCTTAATAACATTCATTGGTTGCAGATCTTACACATACTGATACAACTCTTGTCCTCGCTGGTTGAAATCGTTGACTGCCTGCAATGCCCCTTGGCTATGGTTAATGGGCGAAGGCCGTAGATGCTCTGAATCGTGTAGTCTTAATAATCCAAAATTACAACCAATAGTTGCAATAAGAGCGATCAATTACGATACACCTCGTACAAAGATCGAAGTTACAAGAAGGACGAGTTGTCTTTAACGCCAAGTTTATACCTGATTCATCAAGCGCTTATCAACTCGATACTGTTGTTTTGCACCTGTAAGACCAACGTGCCAGAATCAATGGCCTAATAATAGAGCTGAGATTTGTGAAACCTTTCGCAACGGGTGCTCATAGGTCATTTATTTAGATATTTCATTCAAGCTCTCGGTTATCTTGTACTGCCTTGATCTACGTAACCTCACAGCAGTTTTGGTTGATAGCCGTGTATATCTCAATCTTGCGGCTACTTGTAAATTTAGGACTTGTGTGTGTATATTTATCGGCAGCACAGACCGATTTATTTGTTTCACGATCATCCAATGTGTGGCTGCTCGCTAGTCGATTTTGGCTGATTTGTTTGCTTTTACTCATATAAATTTAGGCAGAGTCGGCAGATGGAAAGTTACATTGCACGATGTAACACCAGTAAGGTATAAGCTCCTATATTCGATCAATAATTAATATTAACAACCTAATTGTACGTAAGAAATTTTTTTTAATAATTGGCTGAATGAATCGAACATCCTCAACAGAAATACATTATTTAAAATCAGATATCAAGTTTTAATTCTATATAAAAAATTGATTTAAATTTGATCGAAAATAGGGGCGTATACCTTAATGTGAATTGTGACCTTCAAATATTAAATACAAAAATAAATTTCCAAGATATCAAAAAACATTCATCTTAATATAATGAATCAGTAGTCATCGTACCTCGAGACGAGACGGTTGTGTCTGTTCGTTTACTTACGCGATCTTAGAATCTCATCGAGCGTATAGCACAAACTCCCGCCAAGATGGCAGCACTTATGCAATCTTACTTAGCTTCTATCTATTTAAATTATTATTGAAATGTCTTTAACATTGCGTTCTAATTTATTTTATATCTTAGCTAGAAAAAATTCTGAAACAAAAATTTAAATTTGTCGAATTTGTTTCATTATGAACTTCAATTCCAAAGATATTATTTGATATGGGCAAAAATTAGTTCCTTACATAGAGATACTTAATCAATAGTATTAAAATGGTGACTCCTAACCACCCGAAAAAAGTCTTCTAAAATAGAAGAAATAAAGTATATAGCAAAAAAACTGCAATTGTTTCTCCTGTATATTGCACTCAGCAGATTCGGTGCGCCCTTCTTATTGCTCTCAATAACTACCCATGGCCGCAGTCAGCCCCAACACTGTTCCCATGCTGAAGTTATAGTACAACCACTCGTATACAGTAAAGTCTCTTTAGTGGACATTATTAAAACCTCGAAAATTGTCCGTAATTCAAAGAAGGGAAAAAATAGAAAAAAGTCAACGAAACAGCAAAAAGAGATAAATGAGTAAAATTCATTTCCTTTTTTTTACATACAAAAAAAACCCTGCTTCAGATGATTGCTGCTTAGCCCTTCTGCACACTGCCCCAAAAAGTATACTAACAAGGAGACCCCCCCAACTCCGGGTCATGGATTCGCTCCAAAAATTTTTCGGTCTCTTGGTACCCCAAACTGAAGCTCCCTGTGCTCAGTTTAATCTCATGGGCCATATCGATATAGAAAATAATAACGATTTTTTTATGATGTGAAAAGTCCTCTAAAAAATGGGCCCTAAGGCTCGTGAGATTAAACTAAGCAAAGGGAGCTTCAGTATTCAACTCCGGGTCATGGATTTGCTCCAAAAATTTTTCGGTTTCTTGGTACCCAATACTTTTGAATAAGTAATTTATTAATTGTTACGTATGTTATAGCATCTTTAATGCGTTATAATAAACATGTGATAACTAATATAATTTTTCATTTCCATTGTTGACATTGTTATGCTTATCTTTGGACTCCAATGGACACGCTGAAAATGATATAAACAGAAAATTACCATGGCTCTAACACAGTATACTTAGTTATAACGCTCATGTCAGTTGTAGGGGGGGTTTTTGTAGTATTTGCAATGATGGCACTTTGCTACAGGTCAGTCGTAGTGCATAAAAACTTCTCACTCTGCCTCAGGTTAGTATGCAGTTGAATGTTCATAGAATAGAAAAACAACAAATATCTTCAAATATCCTGCATGCATAACACATAGATAACACATTTTTTTAGTTCTAATTACAATTTCCATTCCAAATTTGTACATATTGATCTTTCTTGTCAGTTTTTCTAAAAAGGACAAGATGATGTTTAGAGCTGATATTTTCAAATTGCCACACAAATCGAAGTAGTTGAAATAATTTTTTTTATCATGAATTATGTTCATACTGCATGTGATTGACAAAAAAACTTATACCCATGCTCTGACATCCCAATTACATGACTTTTTTCATAATAGTCAATATTATGATTGGATGGATTGACCACGTGATTCTGACGTGAGTTTTTTATCAATATTGATCGACTCGCGACTCCATCTGTCTTTGCCTATGTTAAATTTATACGAAAAATGTGAAAAGGTATTTACAAAATAATACTTCTAACGAAGTTACATCGGCTATGACAGGGTCTGACGGTGTAGATCGTTCCTTCACCTTATCCTAGAAACTTCCCAAGTAGAGAGAGAGACATTTAGGAGCCTAATATAATACCAGCGCGCTCACAAGATAATTTTATGTGCGCCGAAACATGCGTATTTGTGTTCGAAGCGCGCAAAATTGCGATACTGGCGTAAGCGAGTGAGCGAGAGCAGAGGACAGCATCGGCGACGGTTGAGTCGAGTGGGATCAAAGAGCCACGAGTGAACGCTGGACTGATCACCCTGTATTGGCCCGTGTGACTGGAAAGTCGAGTATCCAATTACTGCGATTTCGAGTGTGAACTGTGTTTGGAGAAAATTTAGCTGGCCTTACTCGTCTGTTCACGCTGTGTACAATTCAGACTTGGTCCAACTATTTAACCATTTCGAGAATCCAATCGTAAGTCACCGTTGCTTTATCGCTACGCATTGCGCCACTTTAAACTATTGATTCTATCTCTCTCGATCATCATTCACCTCTTAGCCCTGTCCCTACGACCTGTCGTCTACATTAAACTAGCTGAGGTGACACGAAGCTGCTATTGAAGACCCTAAGTGTATTGATAGGAACCGGCTATACAATATAGAATCTATTTGGCTGATATGTATACACTTCATAATTGTTCAACTATTTAAGCCTCACATCCGCGACTGGGGCCCTTTCAATAAAGTCAATAATTATTATTTTTTTAAACGATTGTACAACAGTAATTTATATTCGGCAGTCCTTTTCCCCGTTTATAGGTATTGGCGGACGTCGTCCATTTTTGTTTGAAGTGTATAGATCCATTTTTATTTACATAAAAACTTGCAGGTACCCAATATCTTTAGTTATGCCTCGTGGGATGTATACAAATAAATTTAACTGAAGAAGGAAATTTCTTAGTCGAGTCCACACATTTGTAATTGTTCAGGAATTACATAAATAATTAATAAATAATTGGATGGGTTCATGAGTAGGTCTTACAATAAAACACTGCATAGGTGGCATCAATTTCAATTTTAACTTTTGTTTTTTATTATCACTTAAATCATTCTTAATTAGTTTAAACTGAGTCAATAAATTTGGAACGTTAATAATAATTACAACAGTTGTCGTGTTCACTGATATTATTGATACTACACGATGGGTAGTCAAGAGTCTGTACAAATACAAATGATTTGAGCAGTCGACGCGAAGCTAGATTTTATTAATTCACACTTGTCTTCTACCAGTTGTTGCACTTGAGACAAACAAGGCTTTCTCTTGAGCACACAGCGAGTTGAACTTGATTTGTGAGAAAACCGTAGCACAACGATTGAGGTTATATTAATCCTCTTGTCTGCCTGTGGGAGAGGCCGGAATAGAAATTGACCGAGATCACGTGAGGTTACACATGGCACCGTGTAACCTCACTTTCTCTCGTCGTGCACTCGTGAAACTAAGGTGCACCAAATTATTCTGAGAATTGAGTCGGTGACAAAAAGATCCCACCAGGCTGCAGTAGACATTATTGGTCTTCAATTGCAGCCTGGATGGTGTCTTTACCTGGTCGCAATCGATGAGCAGCTTCAGATTTGCTGACCAATAAGTTGAGCCTCAATGAGTACGCCGATGAGATGTACTTTGTAAAAGTCCTTGATGAACTGCTTGGCACTTGTTGAGATGAGCTGGAGTAGTCGAGTTGATGAGATTTTCCTTGAAGATGATGCTCAATGTAGCTTTCGTTGAGGAGATGTCGGGGATTCAGTCGCAGTTGCAGCTATCTTAACACGAGGCACATGTAAGATGCAGATTTGCTGAGTATAAAAACGAGAGAGAGAGAGAGAGAGAGAGAGAGAGAGAGAGAGAGAGATAGATAGATCACTAGAAAGATTATTATTTACAAAGATTTTAGGCAATATTAAGCATATTAAGTACAACATGTACAGATCTTCGACGCACATGTGTACAATTCTCAATTTCAAGTCTACAATTTTAAATCGCCGGTGAAACTGGTCTAAAAAATGTGTGGTGATGAACGTGGGTAGATAAAAGATGAAGGTTGAAAGTGACGGAGGAAAGTTGGATGGAAATATAAACTGATACGGGAGGATTTATTGATTTGAGACTGAACTAAAGATAGTTGAATAATAGATCCTGGAGTATGGTTGCAGAAGAAAAGAAGATCAGTTTAAGTCGGCGGCCAGGAGTTTGATGAAGGATATTGTTTTCAGCTGAGGTAAGGATCATGGATTGAAGGCTCATTGCTGTGTAAAAATACTATTTACAAGATCAGTTGCTACGTAGACAAAAGAATTCTTTATGGCGCTTGTGTGTACCGGTCCATGGTGGAGAGATTGTGGATTTGATCTCAGTGGGTCCCACTGGTCCAATACACCTGCCACATGGGTGAACTTTTGCGAGAGATATAGCGGATTGTTGTGTGATAGTACCGATACTGCAAGTGTAGCAATGAAGTACTGGTGGCGGTGCTCAACCGACAACCAACCCAGTTGGTGGCAATAGGGGGTTATGTGTTCTCTCCAGCCAATGTCTCCAGAAACAAAGCGAACGCACGCGTTTAGTGCTCCTTATAGTTGCAGGTTCTCATCATTGAATAGATCATGGTAAACAGCACAGGCATAATCAAAATGGGGAAATATAAGTAATTGTACTAAGTCCTTGCGATTTTGCATAGTGAGTGCATGCCTGTAGTGCCTCAAGGATCTAAGAGCCCCAAAAACTCTGGCCACAACGGTGTCCACCTGTTTGGACCAGTCGAGTTTAGACTGGATCCATACACCCAGGCATTTTACCTCCGTACTATAGTCAATCTGCGTGGTACCAATTGTGATCTTAGGCGCCAAACGGAGATCAATCCCTCACAGGAAGGGGTCGCTACCAATCAAAATGGCCTTCGTCTTTATGGCATTCAACGAAAGGCCGTTTGCCTGTGCCCACTCTGACACCGCACCCAAGTCACGATTTACTCTACTAATCGCTTGATCAAACGCATATAGTGGAAAGGAGTGGTAGACTTATAAATCATCAGCAAACATCATGTGTTTGGAGAATCGGAGTTCAGTAGGCAGATCATTGACAAACAGTGAGAAGAGCAAATGGCCAAGTACACTTCCCTGAGGCACACCCGACGTCGCAGGAAGCTATGTCGATATTCTACCGTCATTCTGTGCAACAGCCTGCATTCGTCCCCCGAGGTACGACGCGAACCAACGAACTGCTCGGTCAGAGAAGTTGAACTTTCTCAGTTTAGCGAGAAGAAGCTGGTACGGGACTGTATCAAAGGCCTTGGAGAAATCGATCAGGACGAGCACAGTAATCTGACTACTCTCGATGGCACGCCTCGCGTCATCCATGACACCCAGCAGCGCGGTTTGAGTACTGTGACTACGTCTGAATCCCGATTGTCGAGGGTTTAGCAGACATTTTTCATCCAGAAAGGATATCACCTGATATATACAGCCCTCTCGCACAGCTTGGTAATCGGTCTCGTGTGTGACAAGGATGTCACGACACGCTGCTTTGCTAACGGTATGATGAGGGTCAAAAGCCAGGCACGCGGGAAAACTCCCATTTCGATGGAAAAATTTACAATCCTGACTAGTGGTTCAAACAGAGCAGGGGTTGCCATCTTGATCATGTGCACAGAGATACTGTCAGGACCCAGCGCTCGTGAGCTTGATATGCGTGCAATTCTTAACATTTCAGTAGGAGTGGTAGGGCTCACGTCAAAGACCGGGCGATTCAAGTCAATTTGTAAAGCGAGCTGAGTGAGCAGGTCATCTTCTGACAATGGAGGGGAGGCTGATGAGATGGTTGCGAAATGATTATTTAATGCATCCAGTGAAAATATGCCTACCGATGAAGGGAGCTCCGGAGAAGCAAGACCAAGTCGGTGAAACTCGAACCACCTTGATTTGGCGTTGGGTGCCGACAATATCCTATTTGCGATGTAGTCGTTTTTAGCCTTGTCTAGTCTTGTTTTGACTATATTTCGGATTTTTTTGTAGTTATAGATATCTATTGACAGCTTCGAGTCTGAGGCACGTTTATAGGCGTGGTCTCGATCCTTCATAAACTGGCGCAAATCGGGTGCCACCCACGGCTCAATGGTGCAATTGTGTCGAACACAGAGAGCAACCCAGTAGTAAAAGATGTGACGGCTGCATCTACACCAGATTCAGAAGAAGCAAGATCAGCTGAAGTGACGTCAAGAGATTCTGTAGTCTGCCATGGTTCACCGATCCGAGTCTCCTTGATTGACTGACATTTAAAGGTTTAGGTGGCTTGACGGGTACACAGTATCGAAGCTCTATCAGATCATAAGCTGATAAAAATGGGGTTGAGGTCTTGCTGTAATGACCCACCGGAGTAGAATCACAATCATGGGATGATGAGTGGGTTCGGACGGGACTATGAAGAGGGCGAATGAGTTTACGAGATTTCTGAATTTTATTGCAGTTTGGTTTGATACAGCTAAATTGGTGTTCCCAATTGGTGGTCACCAGTGACGATTATATTGGCATAATTGGAGGATATTGTAGTAAGGGCATCGAAGAAGGATTCTAGTTGGGTATAGTGAAGTCTTGCATAGATCACCGCAAATAACAATGATACATTTAAGGGTCCTCTATACACACTCGGTCGGTAACTAAATTCGCGTATTTTGTACCCATTTTCTTCATTTAGTATACAACCTATGGTCATGAAATTTTTTGGGAGTGATCACGAAACTAATACAAATATGCCTATGAAGCTATTTTTTCAGATAATTGAAAAAAAAATTTTTTACAATGTTTATATGATTGTTACATAGAGTCTGTCATTTATCTTCTCGCATTTTTTTAAAATACTTTGATACAAATGAAATAAGCAGCTAGGTATAATTAGTCCGAATTCCTTTTGTGCTGCATTAATGATTGCAAGCTCGAAGTCGTATGTCACAATTTGGGGAGCAATCATCAGAATTCCAAACTTTTTAGATGTTGATATGGTTACTCGGAAGATTATTTGATATATTTCTTTCGATTTACTTGACAGAAAAGAATACATAAATGGAAGAGTTACATTCATCTCGATGCTATGAGCAAGTTGTTGGATAGATGCCATTATCACAAACAGTTGATAAAAAGTATTGGGAGCTGTTTAAACGTTTCATCGACGTATCATATTCGGCTTCGTGCTAACAGACTAAAATTTTATCTTGTCCGAAATATTGAAATTCGGTGCTCTTTTTCGTTGTTTGAACAGCTTCACCATTTGAGGTATGAGTTGAGTGATCCTTTAAGAGCCCACCTGTTTCAAGAGTAAGTGATTTACCATCCTAGTAGTTTTTGCTCGCGCTCTGCAGTAATCTATTTTTAGCACCTCCAATAGCTTGTGGCATTTCTTCCGTTACAGTGATTGAAGTGTATATAGCCGCCTATGTGTAAAAAAGGTGAATTTCCGGATTTAATAATTTCCATTGCGTGAACTAATAACTTTTACTATAGAGACGTAATGATATACTGTTGAAATCGGTTTGAATATTCTGATCTAAGGCTGATGTTTGCTCTCGAGGTGCTTACCGTTCTATTATTGTTACTGGGTTACGCACAAGCTTTGTTGCTCAGACTGTTAATATTTTGGAAAAATCATTGGAAACAATAATTGTTGAAAAAATCAAAGCATTTGAAAAATGACATTGGAAAAATCAAAAGTTTAGAAAAAATAACGTTGGAAAAAAAATTTGGAAAATTCGATGCCCAACCAAAAAAGACGACCTCATTTTTTTTGTCCTTTTACGCTATTTTCAGCTATTTTATCATTTTTGTGGAGCTTTGAGGTTATAAATATGATTTTTAAGTACAGTTTAGAATTTTAAATTAAAACCATGATTTAACAATTTTTTCATATTAACCCTAGAAAATGTTATGTCCGGGCTATTTGTTAAATAATACCCGAACATTTATTTTAATCTAACTGCACCAAAATCTGAGATACACGTTTAAGGTTTGACACAAAACTTTTATTATAGAGTTTGCACATATAAAATGGATATTATATTTTTCGTTACACTTTTAGTTATAATGTACCACGCGATTGGCTCAGTTGTAGCTCAATTACAAAAAACTAGGATAAGGTGTTAGCGCGTGAAGACCGCAAGATGTAAGTGCGTCTGTCTGCGAGAGCTGAGAGCCGACCGCCCGAGATTACAAAGATGCGTGCTATATATAATAATTGTTTAATCCCGAATTACAGTGGGGCGATATTGGAAGATTACCCGAATTCGCGTAAGCTATCCCGTGACTAGCGCGTGGTATGATAACCCATAAATTACATCATTCTTTTATTACCCCTTTTAATGACGTTATATCGAAAAACTCGAGGTCGAGAAACAGCGTGACGAGACTCGATTTTTTGGATATAACAAAAATCAGAGTAACAATCATTATAACATCAGAAAAAGAAAATTTTATTTTGAGACCCTGAAGATCTAAGAGGGTTGGACCCAGAGAGCTTAAATTTTCAGAATTTTTAGGATTTTTACTTTTCAATGTACTCTTCAAAAGTACATAATATAGAAAAAAAATGTTTTAACTATCACACTAACTATGGCTTAGCCCATACATATAGATCGGGTCTTAAAATCTTCAAAAAGTACGCTTCAGTACTGTTCTGAATATTTTGTGAAACGCCATGGATCAGTATTGATGAAAAATTCACGTCAGTCAATCCTATCCCAATATTTACAAGGAGACCACCCCAGCTCCGAGTCATGGATTTGCTCCAAAAATTTTTCGGGGTCTCCTTCTACCCAGTACTGAAGCTCTCTGTGCTTAGTGTGATCTCGTGGGCCCTCAGGGCCCATTTTTCAGAAGATTTTTCACATTATTAAAAAATTTTTGTTATTTTCTATATCGATATAGAAGTACTTAAACGAAAAAGTGCAACGATAAAAAGTTTTAAAATTTTCCAAAGAATCTGCTTGAATTTTTTCACATAGTTGAAGAGGCCGAAATTTGACGCTTTTTTATATAGATTTTAGGACTTCTCAAAGAGAGTGGTAGATGGTCCCAAAAATTCTAAAAAAAATTCAAGCAGATTCTTTGGAAAATTTTAAAACTTTTTATCGTTGCATTTTTTCGTTTAAGTACTTCTATATCGGTATAGAAAATAACAAAAATTTTTTTATAATGTGGAAAATCCTCTAAAAAATGGACCCTAAGGCCCATGAGATCAAACTAAGCACAGGGAGCTTCAGTATTGGGTACCAGGAGACCCTTAAAAAATTTTGGAGCAAATCCATGACCCGGAGCTGGGTTGGTCTCCTCGTTAGTATTATGAAAAATTAATATCATCGGGATTTCAGAACTTAAGTAGGAGTTTTTTTGTCAATCAGGTGCGGTATGAACATATTATACAATAAAAAAAAATTTTTTTAATTCTTACTATTTTTATGACCATTTTTATATATAAAACACCATCTTGTCCTCTTAAATTAATATACATTGCAAATAGTGTGTAAAAAAGAATTCAAAACATTCAAAGTGGTGTGTGTTATAGTATAATAGAACGTAGATTTTAAACCAAACGATGAGATTTGAAAAAAAATAATTCATTTTTCTACTTTTTGACAGATTCACGGAACCAGTTTTTCAATATAAAAAACTAGCGACCCCGTCGTGGCTTCGCCCACATTCAATTTTTAGGTGTATAGGAAGAATGTGAAAATGCATTTGCATAAAGAGAATTTAGACATTTTTGTTTAATGTTTATATGGGCATTTTTATTTATGTGAGTGCGTGTGGGTACACAATATTTTTAGTTGTGCCTGTTGGCGCGTACACGAACAAATTTGATGGTTTACCAACTCGTGAACAGGCCATGTAAAGTTGTCCGTGTGAGAAGCACGGAATTTCTAAGTCGAGTCCGCACATTTGCCATGATTGGCCTTGTGCTTTGTTTATGGTCATTGCAAAAGCAAGGCGCACAGGGAACTGGAGACGTTTCAGCTCGAAAGGCATATCAGTTGGGATCATTGGAATACGTGGCAGAAGAACATCCATACCCTTTAATCTTCCATTTAAAATAGTAGCTTCGACGATATTTTTCATAAGTTTTTTAACTGAAAGTCTTGTACCATTACATAGTTGAGGTGGATTAATGTTCCTAAGGAGAATTATAGGAACGCTCACTTTTAATGTTAAATCATGTGGTGGCATTCCAGGTAGATCGAGTGAATTCAAAAATCCAGTAGTATAATTAACTATTTCGTCTTGATTCATTACTGTGTCAATAGATTTATAAGATGTTAATTCGCCTGGTATTTCTTGGAGTATGTGGTAATTGATTGTATTGACATCGTTGTTTTTAGCTGCTAAAATAGTACGTTCACTAAGCCATTTATGGTTTTTGTAATTGAGCACAATATTTGGAAAAACCTGAGTGATTAATTCCTCTTTTGTCGATGTGATTGTACAGAAATTCTGTGGCAATGCAATTAATTGAGTAGATCTGTCGATGACCATTATTCTATTTCCAATATATAATAACTGTTGTGCAAATATTTCAGCAGATGTATCTCTTTGTAACTCAACCCGCATATTTGTTTTTAAACTCAATATTTTAACTTTGTTCCATAATAATAAGGATTTCAGGCACGCATTCAATTCATCAGCGCGGCCGGCGTTGAACGCGGAATAACAGGCAGAGTCTGTCTTAAGTCTCCGGACAATAAAATGAGTGCGCCTCCGAGGGTTGCACTGTTTTCTTTCAAATCTTGCAATGTTCGATGGAATGGAATGAATTCGAGGAAATACAATCCACCACGCTTATTTGCTATTGCATTAATGATTGTGTTATACACAGTGCGTTGTTCTGTTACCAATTTCGGAAGATTTGTTTGAGTTTAAATGTTTAATTCGTGAACGTTATACTGCGATTCACGTTGCACATCGCGTTCATAAGGTTCAACCGCAGATCGAATCGGTGCACATAGTCCCAGTTGAATTAATGTTTTATTGTCGATTGCTAAACAAATATCCTCAATCAAAATGAGTGCTTCGTTGAATATTGATGTTTCAAATTATGCGTCTGGATTTGATGCTCTGAAGCGGTGCAGAATGTCTTCGCTCATGAAATTTTTATTATGTTCCCAAAGATTTTTTGGATTAGAAGGAAAATACGTCGTTAATATTATAGAAAATAACATTCTGATTTGACATGGGTGGCCGCTATTTGATGCATCAGAGAGTGTAGTATATCCCAATGTGCATCGTTTTCAAGAAAATGTAACTTGCAGCAAGCATCTCGATAGGTTTTACAAATTTGACCATTCACAGTTCTTAAATCTTGAAAAGATGTTGGACCTCGTACATGAATTAATAATAATCTCAAATAAAAACATTTCTTTCTCCAGAGTTTCTCCAAAAATACAATATTTGACAATGAAGTCCATGAGAGATTTTAATTTTTGTCTAAAAACACGTGCGATAATGTCATGACGATCTGAAGAAGATTGTCCATCGAACAGAAGCTCTTTAATTTCTTCTAAATTCTAAAGGTCTTAAAAATACCTTTAATTTGTCGGTTTCAAAAGTTTAATTGCTTCAAAATTGGCTGCTGTAGAAACGTTTGAATATTGTTGAAAATCACCAAAATTAGCTATTTACTTGAGTTAAGCTCAAGATGTGGCTATCGTCGAAAACCTCGGGGTCAATTTTTTTCAATAAGGAATTTTTCAGACAAAAAAAGTGAGTCCAACTACGTCTTCGACGAGTCAAAGCTCCGCTTTGTAGAATTTTTCAAAAATCGCCAAAAAAAGCGAAAAAAACCACGTTTTTCGACACTGTTTTGTCGCTTGGTACCTCTAAAAATTTTTTTCCGGGCTAAAACTTTAGGAAAAGTCTTTTTTTATGTTGTTTAATAACATATATTTTTTTCAACTTTTTTTGAAATACCACCACGCACACTTTTTTTAAAAAGTAGGAGAATGACCCATATGCATCATACTATTAAAGCTTTTATTAGTATGTTATTGGTGTGTTGTATTAGAAAACATAAGGGGGGAAAGGTACCTTAAACCTACATTTATAAAAAATTTATTAAAAATGAAGAAAAAATTTTTTTGGAATAAACAGAGAAAACTTTGTTTTTTTTCACTCTTTTTGCAAAGTTTTTCATTCTGGAATATGAAAATTGAGGTCTCAGTCACCATAGAACCCTTCTCGATGAAGCAAGCCCACAGTTCTGACAGGTACCTCTGTGCCGTAGGATCCAGCTAGAATTGATGGTTCAATCATGGTCATTGGGGTCTCATTTTGATCATTAGATGTGTATTGACAAACGCAAGCACTTTCAGATTTTTTAATTAGTTATACACAATTTGCCAGCCACATAAACACATTTATTCATTAATATAATATGATAAAATGATAGATTATGCTATAATATACCCTGAAAAAAGTGCTCATTTATCCCAATACCTTTGAAAGTGCTTGCGTTTGTAGCCATTCTCATGTACAACAATCCCTGAAAATTTCAGCTCGTTTGCTCAAACGGTTCACATGGAAAGTTACGGCAACAAAGCAATTTTGAGATGAAACGTAACTGCTCAAGAGTTGAAAACAACAAAAATACACCAATATATGTCATAATAATACTCTCATGTCACTGAGGCTGCTTAAAACTTTTTGGACAATAAAAAACAGTAATTCAATTGGAATTTTCAACATATTGGACCCACAAGGACAATGTTCAATTATCCCAGACAGCCACACAAAGCCAAATGAGCTAATTTCATTATTACATTTTATAAGTTGTACCAAAATGTTAGTATACGCCAATATGGATTTTGTGGAAACTGGTAACTAAGTTGATTATGTCCAAATCAACTTTTCACACAAATATGCACAATCTCACATTAGAACTTGAACCTAGTCTTCTACCACTATATACTACTATTCACTAACATTCATAGAACATTAATAACTGGATCTATAATTGGAAATAAAATCACTCAAAATTGATCAATTGCCACTAATCTTGTTCATCACATGCAACATACAATAATATATATGATACAGTAATATACACATACATAAAGTACAGTGACATACATATGTGGCATTTCACATCAACTCTCCCACGCAGAGAGCGACTTCATTGAAGTGAAGAGTCGTGGCGTGCTTCTTCACGAGAATAAAACCCACGGGCCCCCAACAACGCGACCCGGCCAAAACCAGCAGGCGACACAACCTCGACGACACAAGACACGCCCGGATGCGATCGTGGTCAAAGCCACCAACGGGGCAGCTGCGTCATATGCAGATATCCCGCGTAAGCTCTACGCGGAACCGAGTCTCCAGGACACTGTCGGCAAGAAGGTCGAAAGCATCAGGCACAGTGCATGCGGAGTGCTGGTGCTGCGACTGAGCAAGGGTGTCCACGATGTCTCCGCCCTGACCACAGAGCTGGGAGGCGTGCTTGGCGATGTTGCTACTGCCAGCGCCCTACGACACACCACCTCGGGACCTGGACGAGAGCACCACCGCAGAAGAGGTTCGGAGAGCCCTTGGCACGCAGCTGAGCAGCCCCAGACTCGAGCCAGGCGCTGTCAAATCACTCCGCAAGGCCTATGCAGGTACACTGACGGCAGTCATCGCACTTTGCGACGATCTCGCGGTGCAGGCAATAAAGCTCGGCCACCTGAGAGTCGGCTGGGTAAGCTGCCGTATACGTGGCCGTGTGGAGGCTACGCGCTGCTACTGCTGCTGGACCCCAGAACACGTCGCGGTCCGGTGCAAGGGACCCAACCGCACCGGGCTCTGCTATCGCTGCGCGCAGGAGGGCCATCGGGCCAAAGACTGCAGAAATCGACCGTTGTGCATCTTCTGCAAAGGCCTTAGCGCAGATGAACACGCGCCCACCAGCCCGAGCTGCCCACGAGCCAGAGAGACCCTCCAGGCCCACCGTCGATGAGGTTCCTCTAACTGAACCTAAGCCACTGCGAGATGGCCCAGGACCTACTGCGCCAGACCGTCCGTAAGCGGAGCATTGACGTGGCCATCGTATGTGACCAGTACAGGAACCTCGATTCGCCCTACACCTGGCTCGCTCACACCGACAAGCAGGCCGCCATCTGGGTGCTTCGTGGCGCCGTAGTACAGGAGCGTCCGGTGCGTGCAAGGAAATACCACACCTGGGCCCGCATAAACGACATCTATGTCTTCAGCGTCTTTGCCCCCCCGAGACTCACCGACGAGGAATTCTCAGCCCTCCTCGCCAACATCACAGAGGAGGCTTAGGGCAAAATACCACTCGTCTTTGCAGGTGACTTCAACGCCTGGTCATTGGAGTGGGGATGCTCGGAGACCCGTGCGCGTGGCACCGTGCTCATGGACTCCCTGGCTCCGTTCGATGCGGTGCTTCTCAATACGGGAGACACGCCGACTTTTGTCGGCCCGAATGGACAATTGATAATAGATGTCACCTTCGTCCGCGACACACTTTCTCCTCGAACAACATCATGGCAAGTGAGCAAGCTGACACGCACAGCAACCACCAGGCGCTGTTGTTCGGAATACGTGACGCCAAGCCGCCCGGACCCGCACCGCTCCGCAGCTGCAGATGGAACTCTCGTTCATGGTAGGAAGCAGACGGTGCGCTAACCAGCCCTCAGAAAGAGCAAACTGCTAAATCTTCCTTTCCCGCGAAGTAATGCCTAACGGCGGTCCCGCGGGGAAAAAAAACAACAAGAAGGGAACAAGAAAGGAGAAGATAGATCGTACATAAATTATGTAGAAAGCAAGAAAAACTATTACTTCGTCAAAAAATAATGTAAAATCTTTTTATTGTAACTATCTTTAATTTTTCTAAAAATAAAAAGGTCAACTCTCCCAGTGCCGCGCGACGCGGCAGAATTAAGTCAAATCACTAAATTTCTAAATCGCTGTAAAAGTACTAAAATGCACCGAGAGAAAAAACAAATACATGATTTCGATGGGAAATTGCCTCAGCTTTCCGATAGTGTTTTTTAAATAGTCTAGATCGAAAGATCAGGAAATTTTCCATCGATATAGATATTTTCCAGAAAGGCGTTTTTTGATTTTAGCGAGATATAGCGAGAGAAAGAAGAAAAAACGTGGTTTTAGCGCGCGCGAGCGGCCGGGCATGCAAAAACCACGAAAAAGCCACGTTTCTTCGATGGAAAATTTCCTGGTCTTTTGATCTAGACTATTTAAAAAACTCTTAAAAATGAAGTTTTTAAGATAATCGACTTTGAAGTTTTCCCAGCGATTTTCCTGGGTAAAGCCGAAAATTTCGAAAAATCTGACCTTACTATCGGAAAGCTGAGGCAATTTTCCATCGAAATCATGTATTCGTTTTTTCTCTAAGTTTATTTTAGTACTTTTACAGCGATTTACAAATTTAGTGATTTGACTTAATTCTGCCACGCCGCGCGGCACTGGGAGAGTTGACGTGAAATACCACATATAAGGCATTTTGTTAGAAGTATCCACATGGCCCAATTAAATGAAATTACTCAGTTTCTAACTCGCGTAAAAAGTATTGAAATGCACTTAAATGAAAAAGGGAACCCATCGTTTCGATGGGAAATTACTTCAGCTTTCCGATGGTGTGGTCAGATTCTCTGAAATTTTCCATTTTTACCAAAAAAATTTGGCATAAAGTTTAAAACGCTAATATCTTAAAAAGCCTATTTTTAAGATTTTTTTAAATAGTCCCAATCGATAGCTGAGGAAATTTCCTATCAATAAACAAGTTTTCAAAGTGTAAAAATGATTATTACTTAGTGAATACTTACAAGAAGACCACATGAGATGCGGGTCACCAAATGTCCTGAAAATTTTTTTCTGGTCTCCTGGTAACTAATAATGAAGCCCACTATGCGTAGGTTGATCCAATGAGCCTTCGGGCCCACTATAAAAATCATATCTAATGTATTGAAAAATCTTTGTGATTTTCTAACCCGTAACAGGACATCTTAAACGAAAAATTGCAAAATGTACAAGTCTTAAAATTAGTCAAAGAATACATTTGAGTTTTTTCAGAATTTTTGAAACCTACTATCACTTATTTTCAAAGGTCTCTGAAATTCTTAAGAAAAAAGTAAAAACGTCCTAAATTTGGGCCTTTGAAAATAGGTGATAGCAAGTGTCGAAAATTCTGAAAAAATTCAAATGTATTCTGTGACTAATTCTAAGACTTGTACATTGTGCAATTTTCCGTTTAATATAGCCTATTACGAGTTAGAAAATCACAAATATTTTTCAATCAATTAGAAAAAGATTTTTAACATGGGCCCTAAGGCCCGTTGGATCAAACTAAGCATACGGGGCTTTATTATTAGATACCAGGAGACCAGAAAAAAATTTTCAGGACATTTGGTGACCCGCATCTCATGTGGTCTCTTGTTAGTAATCATGAAAAATTCAGTCCTCAGTAATAGACACATGCCTGCGCAGTAATTCATACACCCGTGCAGTAATAGGTGCAACATTTTTTAAATAATTTAATACCCTAAACCTCGAAAGAAATGTTTTCTATGCATTGATGAAGCTCTCGTCTGTTATAAAAATGATTTCCAGTTTCATAATCATTTTTATATTCGTTAAATTTACTTCAGAATCAGAGATCTGAAAAGTGCGCAGTAATACCCCCTTTTACCCTATGTATTTTAAATTTAGAAAAATATATTTTTTTTTATTTTGCCATAGTCAAAAATTATACATTATTTATAATATTTTGGTTCGATAGTATAGTCGGCCCCCGATATACGCGGGAGATAGGTTCCTGAAGGGTACCGCGTATACCGAAACCGCGTATACGGGGACCCATGGCTTATGGAAAATGGGGGGATACGTTCCAATGAAAAAAAAATTAACCATTTTTTATGAAAATTTTTTTCCATTTCTTGAAAAATTGAGTGATTTCGGGTTGTTTCATTTGCCGTAAGTAGTTTTTGTGCAAATCTTCATATACTTGTAAAGCTAATTCACAATTATATTTGAAACGTAACGATCTAATCATGATCGGATCGTATGCCATGGCTTCGTCGATTGCACTCTGTATGGAATTTATGATTATCTTCAATTTACTGAAGTGAAACTGCTGTTCTGAATCGTCTTGTTTTTCTTCGTCTTCTTTTACTGTTTCGTCAGCTTGGTTGATAATTTCTTCAATATCTGTAACAGTTAAAATCCCGGTAAGACCAAATCTAAAATTTCAGAGGCCTGGATATCTTGGAATCCTTCTCCACCAACTGATCTCGCCAACTGAACAACACTTGGAATTGTTTGTTCGTAAGATGGAGCAGGTCTTCGTGGGTCAGTTACAAATTCTGGAACAATTTTGACCAACTTCTGTTGAGAGTTGCTTCTGCACACTCTTGCCACGCTTCCTGTATGAATTTTATGCAATCAAGAATGGAAAAATCTTTCCAAAATTTTCGCACGACATTTTCGGAATGAAAATTGTCAGAGTCTCTGTGTCTATTTACAGTGCGCAACATATCTTTGATGACTCGTTTCAAATAGTATGACT
Source organism: Trichogramma pretiosum (assembly GCF_000599845.2). NCBI lineage: Eukaryota > Metazoa > Arthropoda > Insecta > Hymenoptera > Trichogrammatidae > Trichogramma > Trichogramma pretiosum. Next base: position 357,063 of record NW_019641661.1, read on the forward strand.
TGAACGTAGCGATCACTGTTTGATCCATTGGCTGCAGTAACGAGGTGGTGTTTGGTGGCAAAAATTCAACATCCACTTCTGGGTGTTGCAAAAATACTGCATCTCCATGACTTTTACAGTTGTCGAGTAAAAGCAGCACTTTGAAAGGAATATCATTTTTGGCAAGATATTCTTTGACTTCAGCGATGAAACTTTGAAAGAACCACTCTTTGAAGTTCGTTTTAGTGACCTATGCTGTTTTTTTAGATCGTTAAAAAACCGGCAAGTGTTCCTTTTTTTCCCTTCAGAGCTCGTGGATTTTCACTTCTATACATCAACATCGGTTTACATTTAAAGCTTCCAGAAGCATTCGCACACAACAGGACCGTGAGTCTGTCTTTTGCCACTTTAAATCCAGAAGCTCGCATCTCCTCTTGAGTGATGTACGTGCGAGAAGGCATTTTCTCCCAATAGAGCCCAGTTTCATCACAATTAAAAATTTGTTCCGGTCGATAGCCTTTCTCTTGAATTAATGTACGAAGCTTGGGAGGATAAATTGCTGCAGCATCGTGGTCAGCAGAAGCACTCTCACCTTGAGAATGAAAATGTTTTCAAAACCCCATCATATTGCAGAAAAAAATAAAACCATTCAATCAAATTTACCTGTGAATTTGACATTGCGTAGCGAAAATCGTTCTTTGAATCGTTCGAACCATCTCTTACTGCCGGAAAATGTTTCGCCAGTGTGATTTTTTAGTTCCAAATGATTGTAGAAGTCCAATGCCTGTTGTCGAATGGCAGAGCCATCAAGCGGAATTTTTTTATGTACAAGATCTTGAATCCACACGTCTCTCCATTTTGAAGAAGCTCAATCACTTTTAATTTTTGAGCAATGTTCATAACTTTCCGATTTTTCGATTTTTTCGAGCTCTTGTAATTTTAGGCGCCATTCTAAGAAAATTGTCGATTTAATGTACCCCGAGGTTACGTTAATAATAATACAATGAAAACATATAGCATCTTGAACATTGCCTCAGTTCAAAACATCCGCGTATACCGAAGCCAAAATCCGCGTACAGCGGGGGAATTCGCAATTGGCCATCCGCGTATAAGCGAAATCCGCGTATACCGAAACCGCTTATACCGGGGGTCGACTGTATAACTAAGTTGTAACTTATTTCATGTGGAATCTGCGTGGATCATTTTTGTAAAAATCTGCCAAGAGTTAAGTTTTCAAGAGATAACCGAAAAATCTTGGCAGATTTTTACAAAAATGATCCACGCAGATTCCACATGGAATCAATGCACTTTCCTTGTAGAATCCACGTATTTCCCACGCGGAATCTGCGTGGATAATCCACGTAGAAATTCACATGATTTTTCAACCGGGATAACATTCAAGTTCAAGTTACTAGAACGTATGTGTTATGTAAATACTAGAGTATGTAGAGTAGGGTGGAGCGAAGTAGGCGAAAAATTTTAAATCACTTTGGAATAGTGTTCAAAGTTCATCTTTTACACAAACAAAACAACAGCCGTTCGCTAGACGTTGGCAAATGATATTTTCTACTGCAACCAAAACGTCAAACTCCGTTTTTTCGTATTTTTTCGTTTTTCTCGAATAAAAATTGAACTTTAAGCCAAATAAACGAAATAAAACGTACCGGACCCTTATAAATTGATCCAACCTTTTTTAAAATACAATAACAATCAGTTTTGATTGTTATAGTTACTCCTAAAAACTCTTGTGTTACTGGTATAGCCCCAATAACGACGATTTTTCGACTTTTTTTGCGATTTTTTGTGCATTTTCGATATCGTCCCGAATGCGTAATCTGTAATAAAAAACAAGTCTGAGACCGGTAATCGCTTTGTCAAGAAGTACACTTTGAAGGTACAAACGCTCATTTTGATCGAGCTATAAGGAAAAAAACGTACCGAGCTAAAACATCAGCCATTTTTTACACTCCTTATACTATTTTTCCATGCTATCGAAAATTGGCACGATCGATTCGTTTAAAAATTTTGAAAAAAAAACTTCTTATATACGTTAGATACAATGTATAGTACTTTTTGTCTCTGAAAATATGTATTTTTTAGGTTGGCAACATGCCAAGCCTATATCGTTTATTCAAACTAATGATGAAAATGTTGTTCAAAAATTTAAAAAAACCATTTAACGATCGCCTTCTGAACGCTTCCTCACATTAGTGTATATCGGGACACTAATGTAAAAAATCGAAAAGTGCTTGCGTTTGTAAGTTCAAGGTACCTTTCCCCCCTTAAGTGCACTCTGCCAATCACTATGTGAGCGCGTCTCGCTACCAAGTTAAAACGTGAATTTGTTATCTAGTTGAAAGTTTTTTTATTATTTTGTAATTACGCCGATTTCAGTGTAGTCTCCGAGTAGTATTCAGTATAATGTGTGTGAGTAGTATACCGAGAGCAAAGACAGTCAGTGTGTTTGTGTGTATGTGGATATTCTTTACGTATATTCAGCCAGTGACGACTACTTGCAACTTGTATCAGCTATCTTCATGACAACGCGAGTATTTTTTGGTAAAAATAAGATTTAAATTAAAATCGTATCATCTTTGTTTGACCCATATGTACTTTTAATTCTTACCCTTCCTTAGTAGTATTTGCAGTAAAGTTTTTAGGTTAAATAAAATTAACAAATATCTATGAAGCGTTCGTGCGCTTAGTATCAGGATTCGTCACACTACCATATGATGCACGCAAAGTCGAGGATGTGCCAATGTAGACGTGAACTGTGGATCACTCCGCTTTTCAGCCGCGACCCCCAACCTCGCCGCCACTACCGGCGTCGCGCGCCGACGCCACCAGACTATATAACCAGACGTACCGGCTCGCTGCGGGCATTCGCTCGTGAGCTCTTGAACTGAGCATATCTCCCGAATCTCCGGAGCAGTACGTCACTCTCGGTTTACCATAGTCACCAAGACTGCTTGGTGCCTACTTGTGCTTCTCTCAGATTACTGGAGGACACACACACACGCATATCTCTCGGACTTCCAGAGATTTTACAACTCCTCGAGTTGTTCAAGGTTGTTGACTTGGATAGGTACAGTTCATTTTAATTAAAGTAAACTTTTTTTTCTCCAACGAAACAATCTTTTTTTCACTTCACCCTTCTCGCCTTCCCCATTTCCTGCTTCGGTCGCTAGGTCGCACTCAGCAAGCGACGTGTCCCTGCCAGAGCATAAGCGGTAGGCTCGTTTGACGACAAAGTCACTCGCTCTTGCTCACGAGAAACTTACCAGCCCAGCTCGGATTTCCAGCTTGCACGGAACATTTTCTTTCGAGTCTCGCAGTTGCGATACCGCTTCAATGTAGGAAAGCTGGACCCTAGCTAGGAGAAACCTGAATCTGGAGTCAGAGAGAGGAGTGATGCATCACTTAAACTCGGTTAGAGTTGTCCCGAGTGGCAACACTTTGAGAAGGCTGGTCATCCTAATACTGCATTGGTCAATTCGATCAGTCGTGTTGAGCGACAGTCCGCCGGTACAGTGCGCGGAAAAGCTTTCTTTTAAGTCAGCTCTCGCGACAACTATGGAAGAAACACCGTGTGTCCGCCAGCCGATGCGTCCTGTGCTGGTCACATCAGAAGAGCGATCGCTGGCGTGCGAGACGCCAGGAAAGCGTCGAACAATACCTCCTCGACCGGTTGATAGAGAGCTGGAGACTTTGCCCGACTCTTTCTGTGGTTTGGTTATCCGCACACTGGAAGTGCATCTCCACGACAAGGTACCCAAGTTCGATCCTTCAGACGAATCACGAGATCTCTATGATCGTCTGAATCGATGAAGTCTCGCTTTTCTGCCACCCAGTAGACTTTAGCCCATTAGACGAAGGAGAAACGGGAGATTTAAGACTCAGAGTACATTGCGTAGACACCACGAGCGGTTGTGGCGCTACCTAACCAAGAAGCGCGAGAAAAGGAGAGAAGCGAAGTACAGTCCACCGGTCTTTTTCAGGACTACACACAATCAGCCCTTTCAGGGTTAACAAAACATAAAAAAACGTAGACAGGCTATCTGTCCCCACAATTGCATAAGCCTTCGTCAGATATAGAACCGAACTTATCACATAGAAACATCAAAAATTCATTTTACATTATTTTATAATTAGAATCGGAATATTTGAATAAACGAATAATAAAATACCATTTCTTTTATCAGAAAAAAAAATACAATACAGAAATTAGAGCCACCATACTCAAAAAAATTTGGTCAAAAAAGTTATGATGATGCAACAAATAATCAAAATCCAGAAATAGAAGCTTTAGATAGTGTTAACAAAATCTTGAAATTTGGGAGGATGCCTCATTATCGGTGAGTTATTTATTGTGACAAATAAATTAAATGTAATTGAAATGATTTTAAAGCAAATTTTTAAGATTTTCTTTAATTGAGTTTGTCAATTCCTTACACAAGCACACAAAATAAGCTCAGTTCAAGTGACGAGACTCCAATTACTTAATGTTTTTGGGATTGCTAATATCCGAATCCAACACAAGCTTTTTTCTAGGTTTGCTTATTTTTGAGATCACTTGAAGAGCAAAATATAATGATATAATAAAAACTAAAAATTGAAATACAATTGGAATTTTGTTCGTGTTAACCAAGTGTTCTTCTTATCGAGAAAACATGGACCCTCGTAAACATAAACTAAGTTTGTGTTAAACGAAACAATCAAAATTCATATTGAAAATGAACGGATGTTTTTTTATTAAATATGAATATTGATTTGAATTTGACCGTTAATATACAAAATAATTCGTTATAGATTTTTGAACTTGAGAATTGTGTTTATTAGGATTGGTGGACAAAATCTCCAAACCAAAACCTCCAATCCAAAAGATCCAACGGCAAAAATAAGTCCAAAATCTAAAATATCCAAAAAGTCCAAAAATCCAAAAATTGTAGGCCCAAAAAATAAAATATCCCCAAGAAAAATAAAACAAAGATATGTATAAAAAAATCCTTTATTAAAGGTGTAGGTAGTGGCCAAGGTCCTTGATATATTTATGCTGCGAATCGTCCTCCACGTATTCATCATAACGCATCACGATGTTCATTATTCGATCCTTGACTGTGACAAAGTGACCATCGGGCTTTTTGCGAACAGCTTGGCCCAACTGAAGTGTCGCCTTTTTCATGTTGCAATGGTATAGGCAGCTTGCTATTTATTCCATGCCACATTTACAGCCCTGCGATTCACTCTTCTGACTGTGTATTTGCCCTGCTGCGTGCGGTATCGAGCTCGTTTTTTTTTTTTTTTTTTTACGATGCGATGCGCTTCAGCGCGAAACTACTACTAATGAGCCGTGCTCATTACTCCCATCAATGCACCTCGTCACAGGTGGGGACCCTGTCGTCCCACGTGACAGTACATATACATATGTATACATATATAAATGTACGCATGTACGTGTACATACGCTGCAGCTATGCATTTTTCATTATTGGACTTTTTTGGGGTTGGGCAAATTAACTTTGGATATTTGTTTTGTTGGACATTAGATAATTGGATCTTTTGTACCTTTGGACTTTTTTTTTGAATTTTGGGTTTTGGATATTTTGGCATTAGAACTTTTGTTTTGGAGATTTTGTCTCCCTACCGTTTATTAGAAATGTATTTAGAATTCATGTAGTTTAAACTTTCAATGAATCGCATTGTAACATCGGTTGTAGAATAATAATCTTCCATTATTTGAAGGGCATTCATTATTTGTATATGGCTTAGTCTTTTTTTTTAATTCTTCGTCATTCTTTGAATTGGCAATTTCATTATCGTTTTCGATAATATCTTCGTCACTTAAGTTATTATTGTCATTTTCTATTGAAATACATACAGCAATATCAGCGTCAAATTGTGTGTATTCATCAAACGTACACACCTGAAATAATGTCAACACAAAACTTTTTATATGTTTTTATTTTTGTTTAATTTTTAATATTTACCATTGGATTAACCGTTATTTCCTTCATTAAATTCTTTAAGGGCTAAAAGGGGGCTTAATTATTTATCATTTTTCAATTACAGTATTAGGCTGTAAAAGTAAAAAACATGTTTTTTTTCAATAACACAAATGATAACTTTTTTCAATAGCCTATTTGAAAGTATTTTGTCAAGTTAGATACTTAGAAACAATTGAGTACAATAATAATGAGGGTATTGGTCATCAACGCAAGCTATACGCATATGTAAGCTAACTGTCGTAGAAATCCAAGATCAAGCATTCAGCTAAAGGAGCCTATGTAGTTTCATTTTGTTCGATAGCCAATTGGCCATGGTCGCAACCAAAAGCTAGCCATAAGATGAACTGTAGCTACTCCTGTGTACAATTTTCTAGAATTTAGTATTCATTTTTTATCATTTTCCATAAATCAATTTCACTTTGCTATATGTACAAGTCCACTCCAGGTACACGTTGAAACGATCCATTTTTTTAAGAAATTCATAAAAATCCGATTTTCTTCGAGCGCGCCTAATTTTTCCTGCTTTAAAAATCACCTCAGTGGACACTTTTATTGTTAGTACTTATCTCAAAGAAAAGAAAGAGACTGCGAGCGATGGTGTTGAATTTAAAAATCGACCTCGACCATGTAGTCGAAAATCAGGTAAAATGGGCAAAAAACAGCCAAAATCCCGGCTTTATACGCATTACGTTGTTCCATATCTTAATTCTGAGCTCAGGTGGTGGTTGAAACATGTTTATTAGCCTATAAGTTGATGAATCGCGGAGTTTAGAATTAGCTGAAGCAACTCAAACTCGGTTGAAGCTGCTGAAACATAAATTTTACGGCAAAGTATCAATTTTTTTGCGAGTATTTATATGGTCAAATCTCAAAATAAAATTCTGTTTCGTTAACAAAAAAAGGTGAAATTTTTTTTTGCGTGCCCAGCAGCCTGGACCCCCGCAAATTGTTCATAGGACCTCCAGGAGTGAAAAAAAATGCGTGAACATGAAATTGGAAAATAATTAATTTTTTTTTGGGCACTTTAGTGTTTTAGACGCCGAAAAGTCATCTTTTCACGCAAATACGACTTATTACTCGATTTCCAAGTCGTTGAAAAAGTATCAAAACTCATCTAAAAAATGTAACTGACTACTCTATTTGATAGGAAATTTCCTTAGCTTTCCGATGGTACTATTCGATATTCCGAAATATCCTACTTTCACCGCGAAAATCGTCATCAAACATTGAGGGCTAAATCTGTCGAAAAATTCAGTACGGAAAAAGTGAAATTTTTGGTTTATTTCCGATTTTTCCTTGTGAAAATGAGATTTTTCGGAAAATCTAACTGCACCATGAGAAAGCTGAGGAAATTTCCTATCGAAAGCATATCTTCATTTATTTTTTTAGCCGAATTAAATCCTATACAAGCGTATTTTGACTGCCCTGTTCTCCGTTTTCAGTTTTCCGAGCGGTCTTGAGGTTTTTGGCGTTGCACGGCTCGCTACAATCGAAATTCGCTCGTAATGAGACTCAAAAAATAAATGAAGATTTGCTTTCGATAGGAAATTTCCTCAGCTTTCTCATGGTGCAGTTAGATTTTCCGAAAAATCTCATTTTCACAAGGAAAAATCGAAAATAATCCAAAAAGTACACTTTTTCCGTACTGAATTTTTCGACATATTTAGCCCTCTAAGTTTGATGGCGATTTTTGCGGTGAAAATTGGATATTTCGGAATATCGAATAGTACCATCGGAAAGCTAAGGAAATTTCCTATCAAATAGAGTAGTCAGTTACATTTTTTAGATGAGTTTTGATACTTTTTCAACGACTTGGAAATCGAGTAATAAGTCGTATTTGCGTGAAAAGATGACTTTTCGGCGTCTAAAACACTAAAGTGCCCCAAAAAAAATTAACTATTTTCAAATTTCATGTTCACGCGTTTTTTTTCACTTCTGGAGGTCCTATGAACAATTTGCGGGGATCTGGGCCGCTGGGCACGCAAAAAAAAATTTCACCTTTTTTTGTTAACGAAACGGAATTTTATTTTGAGATTTGACCATATGTGTGATAATGTATATGAGCAAAGCCACGTCAAGCGTAATATGTTTAAAAAAATGCAGTTGAAATGCAAGTATGTAGTCTTAAAGAATACATGGAAAAATGAAAATCCTGAAAGTTTCATCCCCCTAGGTTTATCCCTGGTGTATCTATAGGGGCTCAAAGTTAGATTTCTATTTTTCAAATTTTATTTTGCTTTTTTGGTGTGAGTATGAAAAAATTGTTGAAACATGATTTTTTATGTAAAATTTAATGAGGAATTCAAATTCGTTATCCAAAATCATATTCACAAAGTAAAAAAACCCTAAATTATGAAAAAAGTCCAAAAATAAACATGTTCATATCCATCGATTAGGCCGCAATATTGTAATATATTCATCGACTGATCCATAGCTCATTTTTACTATATTAAGGTCATGTGTAGACTAACAAATTTCATTTTTGTGCCAAATATGAGTCAAAAATCTAGGAAAATTAGAAAAAAATTATGTTTTCGACATTAAGGGGAGGATATTGTCCTGGCCTTGAAAAATTTTGAATTTTTTTTATTGTTTTATTTGATTGTTTATACTTTCAATAGTATTCTGTTAAAATTTCAGTTAAAATTGACGAAAATATTGAACTTTTAGTTCGATAACTATTATGTATCTAATATATAATGTTGTATCTTTGAGTTGCGATTTCTCAAAATTACATTTTTTAAATAGGTGAGAAACGTCACTTAAAAAGTATCCAACCGATCCTTTTGAAATTTTGCATAGTCCTTTATTAATCCTTTTAGCAAGTATTGACGTATCGAGATGTTTCGATTTTTCCGAAAATTTTTTTGTTTACAACAAATTTTCCGAAAAAAGGTCGATTTTTCATGTCAGTACCTGAGAAAACTCATTAACTAATGAGGTAATTTTGCATTTTTCGATTCAGATGCTTCTGTGAAAAGTTACGTGTCTCACCAGAATTTTCACGAATTTTTCGTAGATTTGCTTCCAAAGGCCAGAAAATGAAAATTTTTTGATGAAATTTTTACAAAATACTCTCGAAGTCATGTACTTTCACGTATGGTTGATTCTCCCGAAGTCTGCTTTTTCGGGTATAGAAAATGAAAAAATTTTTTTTCACATTGAACGGCGCGAACTAGTTTACCCTTTTTTAAACCATATAATATGAATAATCATTGAATCTGGGGCCTTGAGATTTCGTTATACGAAAACTATGTCCAATTTTATTAAAATTGACTATTTTCGGTTACGGAGGTGACACTCACGGAGGTGACAAATCGCTGCTTTGATCAACTAAGTATGAAAAATAAATTCACGGGGCAAGCGGTTTAAAAAAATGATCATAGCTCGAGATATTCATTTCCATGGAGGTGACAGTTTTTTTGAAACACGTGAATTTTCCAATAGAATAATTATCGCTGCATAGCTAAAATGTAAAATTTGAACTCGCAACCTACACTAATCGAAAGTTGGGTCATAATACTTGACAGTTATGTAGCCAGGGACATCAAATTTAAGTTAGCGACCTAAAGCAGGCGGTACATTTGAAATTATTCAGAAGTATGATTTAAATCTGAGACATTTTTCAATTGTGTGGGAAATTGCTTTAAAACATTTTTTAAGGCACTATGAAAGACTTAAACTTTACTTTGGATGTATAGAACCTGGTTTCGTAGTTATTATAGGGCCACGCGCTTATGGGATAATGCAAGGTCTATGCAAGTAGAGTTGATTTTGAGATCTAGAATGCCACGAAGGTGACATTTGGCATGTATATCTTCATGGCAAATTTAACTGGCACTAAAAAATTGAAATATTCATGTCCAATCATGAAGAATACAACAATATTGAATGAACAACCGAGCCAGTTTTGGCTTATCTTTACTAGTTTAAGAACATGGCATGTAGACATGCAAAAAGCAGACTTCAGGAGAATGAACCATATATATTTTAGAAGTAATTTTTTTTTACTAGTCAAAAAATTCTTCAAAAAACGCCCCCCTCAATGCTATTTTTCATAATTGAGGGTTTTTTGATGTTATCAATAGAATTTGAAAAATGAAAATCTAACATTAAGCCTACGTTGATCCACGAGGAATGAACCTAGGCGTCTGAAACTTTCAGAATTTTCATTTTTCAAAGTACGGTGCGCTGCATCGACCGTAGCAAGAGATTTTCGTGATAAAAGTGAAGCAGCAGAAGTAGTAGCAGCAGAACAGTATTGCAGAAACTTTATCAGAATTATGATTCAGCAGCTGCAACCGTTTTTGAGTGAACTTCAGCTGTCATCAGATAAAATACAGGAATACCCCGTTATACGCGGATCCAGTATACGCGGTTTTGTAATAACGCGGTTTTCCAAATTCGACTTACCCCTTTATACGCGGAAGTTTGTCTCGCAATAACGCGGTTTTTGAAGATAGATTCACGTCGAACAATGCTTTGTTTATTAATCCACAAACATAAAAATTAGGTTACCTCTAAAAATTTCTTTATGCAAAATATTTAAAGAAATTAAATTATCGTAAAATGGCTCCTAATACAAAAATTACACAAAAAAAGAAAACCCATGACGTTACCGGACAAAATAAAAGTTTTGGGTTTATTGAAAAATGGAGAAATAGTTGCTGCAGTTGCCCGAAAATTCGCTGTTAATGAGTCGACTATTCGTTCAATTAGAAAAAACAAGGAGAAAATGTTCCAAAGTGTACAGAAGTTTGGCCAATATGCGAAACAAGTCAAAATTTCACAAAATGTCGACCTCAAAAAAATGGAAGAAATGTTGATACGTAAGATTATTTATTTTTAAACATTTACATATTTTCTTCAAAATTCTCACACGTATATATGGGTCAGATTCAGAATTTTCCAAATAAACCTGTGGGCAAGGTTCGCGGATTTTCCTGAAATTTTGGTATGTTATTACTATATCAAAAAACGATTCCTTGAATTTTTTCAGAATTTTTCATTCATGCCGATTAAGCCTAGAGCTGAAAAACCGCTTTTTTTCAGGAAAATAATTTTTTTAGGGCGGTACGGAGCCTCAAAAAATCTGGATGAATTTTTTTTGAATTCATTGTTAAATATTAATAAATTTTGACCGTTTCAAAGTTTCGATTGAAGTTTCCTAGCTCATTCTTGAGCATAACAAAGATTAATGCGAAATTCTGAAGACATCTGAAAAAAATTTAAGTATGATGAATGTCTTCATAATTTCGCATTAATCTTTGTTATGCTCTATTATTTCCGTGAAAAAAGCGGTTTTTTAGCTCTAGGCTTCATCGGCATGAATGAAAAATTCTGAAAAAATTCAAGGAATCGTTTTTTGATGTCAAAATTAAGAAAAAAATGCTTCGGTCTGGTATATCGAACCATTTCACCGAAAATAAAATAATTTCAATGTTTTTTTCTGAAGGCCTGTAGCAAGTTTTGTTGAAAAGTACCTTCATGAATTTTTTCCGATTTTTGAATAGCTTGAGGCCTTCAGAAAAAATATAGATATTAAATGGACGTTTAGAGGGGTGGAGGGGGGGGGGGGGGGGGGGGGGGGGGGGGGGGGGGGGGTAGGAGGGAGGAGGGGATCCAAAGTTTTGGTTTTGGATCTTTCTTATCATGTACTATAACATACCAAAATTTCAGGAAAATTCGTGAACCTCGCCCGCAGGTTTATTTGAAAAATTCTGAATCCGACCCATATATATTACTTTAGTATGGATACAAGATGTGATTTGTAGAAACATTCCATTATGCCAGGCAGCAAATCAGTAGCAAGCTCAAGATTTTTATGCGTATCTGGAGGAAAAAAATCCCACGGGCGATATTTTTCTTGCAAGTAGAGGCTGGTTTCACAGATATAGAGAACGATATTCATTGCACAATGTTAAATTTTCGGATGTGTCTGCCTCAGTAGATGCAGTACGCAACTATCCACCTGAACTTCGTGCAATAATTCGTGAAAAAAATCTGGTACCATCACAAATTTTTTATGCTGATAAAACAGGATTATACTGGAAGAAAATGCCCTAGCCGCACGTACCTAAAAAAAGGAGAAAAAGACGCACCAGGTTTTAAAAAATCGAAAGATCGGCTTACACTTTTATTATGCGCTAATGCATCTGAAAATTTCAAATGTAAACCGATGATTGTTTATCGGGCAGATTATCCTCGTGCGTTAAAAGGAAAAAATAAACAACACTTGCCAGTATTTTGGGAATCTAATAGGACTGCATGGGTGACGAAAATTCATTTTAAAGATTGGTTCTATAATTCATTTATTCCCGCGGTAAAGGAGTTTTTAGCAAGAGAAAATTTGTCGTTTAAAGTTTTACTTTTATTGGATAACGCACGAGATCACGGCGACTCACTGCTACTATTACATCCAGACGTTCAAGTCGTATTTTTACCACCAAACACGACTTCCATAATTCAACCAATGGATCAGACGGTAATTTCAACGTTCAAAGCTTATCTAAGAAGGGTAATGATAGCTATGCTTCGTGCAGTGAATCAACAACAAAACTTTATATCTGCAAGCGTCGTTCGAAGTTTCTGGCAGAAATGTTCAATTCTTCAGTGCATTTGATTTATGGATCAATTATGGGCAGAAGTTCGACAATCCACTCTAAACAGAGCTTGGTCCAAACTGTTGCCTGAATTCGTTGGCCAAATAAATCCTATTGAAACTCCTCTTAAAATAGCAGAAGAGATAGCTGAAGTTTCAAGAGAAGTTGGTGGAGAAAGTTTTGAAGACGTTACTGCATCAGAAATTTTAGAACTGGTGTCACCTCAAGAAGAACATTTTGAAATTGAAGACTTAGAACAGATTGTTGACGCTACAAAAATTGAAAATGTCCCGGATACTGAAGAACCATCCACTGTTCAATTTGGTGCAAGTAGCATAATAAAAGTGATGACTGTATTACAAGATATTATAGACGAAGCTATGAATCATAACCCCGTGATGAGTCGAAGTATGCAATTTAAACATTACTGTGTTTTAGCGATATAAGTGTATGAAGAACTTTATAAAGATATTATAAGGAGTAAAAAACAACTGAGAATCACTGATTACTTAAAAATGAATGATTTAATAAAATTTTACGAGTGTATATTGTAAAAATTTGATTATTTTAGAACCGTACCCCCTAATTCGCATGTAAACAATGCTTGGTTATACGCGGTTTCCGTATACGCGGTACCCTTAAGGAACCGAACCTCCTCGTATAACAGGGTGTTCCTGTATGTTTTCGAAGTGTGTTTTGTGATGACAAGCTATTAGTTGATGTATGAAGCTTTGTTATTAATTTTTTCCATAACCAGTTGTCCAAAAACATTTAACAACAAAAATGAGGAAATATACATTCTGTTGGACGCGGAATCCATGCCAGGCATATTTTAGTTGTTTAAAACTATATGTACTTGACTACAATATAGAATGAAGAAATAAAAGTTGAATAATTTATCATTTTATTTTTGTAATTACCTGTTAAGTTATTACTCAGTTTCTTTAGGGATATAAAAATTTATATGGACATCGATGTTTTTTAGTGCGACATTCCACATATCAACCTCAAGTAGGAACACACATGGTTTGCCATATAGGGATTTGTCCGGGGAACTCATAATATAAGAATTCTCATAGAAATTCATATGGGAATCATATTGGTTTTCTAATAGTTACATATATGGGTGACCTTAAGATTTTTTTGATACGGAGTATATTACTGCCCGAAGCCAAGATAAACAGAAAAGTCATAAAGTACGTATAATTAGCGGCTGAGGCGAAGCCGAGGCCAATAAAAACGTGCACTTATTTATTCGTTTTGAAAAAATAAATACTGTGAAAATGAGCATCACGCAATTCGAACTGCCATTTTGGCCATTTTAGAATAAGCATTTTTAAATTTAAAAAATACGTGTTATGCTTCTTCTTTGTGCAAAAGAACTAACACGTTTATAGATAAGTAGGTTATCTTAAAAACATGGTTAAATCGAAGAAATCGAAGCATAGTGAGGACAAGAATCGTCTGGCAGAGGAGATCACGAAGGTGGTGGAGAAGAAGTAAAGGCGACATAAATATCGAGACGAGAGCAGCTCATCGAGCGGATCATCTTCCGGTACAAGCCAAGATTTATCTCCCGCGCACCAGAGAGGCGCCATGATGGCTGGGATGAGAAATATAAGCACGGGCATGCCAATTCCTCGCAAGGAGATGCCGGTAAACTATGCTGTGAACAGATGAAACAATAAATATTTACGTAGCAGATAATTGCATTGAGTGGCTCATGAATAATTACGCATATTGTACAACTATGTTTCTCAGTGGCTCTAAGTTCTGAGTGAGATTCTCTGAGAACTCTCAATGTCATGCGTAGCGGCCCTAATCGCAAACGGATTTTGCATTCGTAAACGCCAGCCACTCAAAGAGTACCTAACCAAAATAGGACTCTAGCTTCTAAGCTAAGCAAGTAATCGAGAGTTGCGGATCGCTACCGCCTGTGTACATTGCTACATATGCACGGGCAGTATTGAGAGACGTCTTTCTCTATTCAGGCTTACATGAGTCAAAATGACAGAGGAATGGCTGGTATCAATAATTTTACATGAAAAAGTACACAGTTCTTTTGTTTGGATAAAGATTACATAATTTAATTTTGATTATTTGTTTTTATGCAGCTCATAGCGAAGGAGACAGTAGCCAGAGACAATCGGTCAACTTACAATCAGTAGGGAGACCAGCACCCAATAACAACAGTATGGACAAAGATCGGTACACGGCGTAGACAAACGAATCATTGGATAAGCGTAATGAAGACGCCAATATTACACCAACTTTCGCAAAAAATGCAGCAAAAGATGACGCACCACTGGGAATTACGCAAGCATCTGTCGTTAGTGCAGAAGCCAACGCAACAACATAGATCGAGCCAAACTTGAGTGATAACGTACTCAAGTTGATCAGCCAACAATTAATCGAAGAGGGCACACTGGTACCTGCAATCCATTCAAGCTTTGCGGCACGATGGTCAGAGGTAATTAAATTGGTTTTACCCAGGAGGAGCTTTTAAAAAAGCATAGGCTTCCAAAAAATTATTTATTTCTTGACCCACCGCCACTTAAAAAGGAAATAAAACTAGCCATCAATGAGTCTTGTCGCAATAGGGGCCAGCGCATTGTCCAAAAACAGGAAAAGTTCGGCGCAATTGCAGGTGCGCTGTATTCTCTGCTAATAGGAAACAAGGACGAAGAGTTGCCAACTATAGAGGCTTTGAGCAATGTCTCTAGATTAATAGTCGATTCAATCCATGATGAGTCTGCTATTCGTCGAAGTTTGATACTAGCCAATGTTAATCCTTTAGTAAAAGACATGCTTGCTACATCAGAAGTTGATGAACAGCTTTTTGGCAACAGCTTGTCCAAAATTATGAGACAAGTACAAACAACAGGCAAAGATGTGAAAACACAATCAAAGAAAGGTACGATTTCAAACAATTGGAACGACGGACGCCAGAAAACTAGAAACGCCCGTCTTGCAACATGAGCAGAAGATCGTCGAGAATATCGAGCGGGCAACACTCAGCAGCTGCTCCAGAATGAAAGAATCGGAAAGGGAACACATACGATCGTGCGACAACACAGCAGAACAAGAGCTCCTACTGTCGATCGAACACCAAGAGATATTAAATATAAGTTTGACAGCCGGCGGGTTGCAAAAATTCGTCTATAATTGAAAACGATTAGTATCCCATTCAGCTATATTATCGTGGGTGAGAGGGTACAAGATACCCATTGATTTGCTTCCTCATCAGAGTGCTTTTAAAGCAACAAAATTCTCGGACAAAGAGACAAAAATAATTTCCGAATTAATTGACGATCTCATTAGCAAAGGAATTTTCGTACCTAGTGAACCGATCGATAAACAATTTTTGTCAAATATATTTATTATACCTAAAAAAGACGGTTTACATAGGTTGATTTGAAATGTAAAAAGAAAGTGTCAACCAGAGCCGCGATAACAGCGGTCTTTTTTAAGATTCGTTTTTGATTCAAAATATATGACTATAGAATTGCCACTTGATAAGAGGCAAAATATAAGCCATCTAATTGATGAATTCAAAAACAAGGGGTCTTTTAAAATTCCTGATTGGGCTCAATTTATCGGTTGCCTTACAGCTTGTTGTCCAGCCATTAAATACAGTTGGGTGTATATTATATTGAGCATCTCAAACTATTGGGTTTATCGTTGTCATGGGGCTCCTATGAGGCCAATATGATAATCAAAGATGTCCAGCAGGATTTCGAATGGTGGAGCAACAATACATTCATAGTTTGTAACGATATCGCAAAGCCAACATTTAATATCGAAATTTTTTCTGATGCTTCTCTATCAGGGTTGGGAGCTGCTTGTAAGAAAGAGCGAGCAAATGATTTTTGGACGGTGGAAGACTCAAAGCAGCCTTTCATGAGCTTCAATGCTTCGCAAAGAGTCTACAAGAAGGCGTATTACTGCGTATTGATTATACGACAGCAGTTGCTTATATTAATAAGATGCGTGGCTCGCAGCTGGAATATTTGAACGATATAGCTTGGGAAATTTGGCAATAACGCTGAGAAAGTCGGAAGATTTTTATCTTCACCTCGTACATAGCGTTTAAAGAAAATTGGGAGGCAGACGAAGAATCGCGAAAACTGGAACTGGAGATGGAGTTTTTATTCGCAAATTTCGCCTTCAAAGAAATAATTAAAAGATTTGGAACTCCGAATATAGATTTATTCGCTAGTCACTCGAGTAAAAAATGTAAACGATTTGTCTCATGGAAAAGAGACTCAGAATCGGAAGCGATCGACGCATTTACGTTACGATGGAAAGATCTAAATTTTTATGCCGTTCCACCATTCGGCATGGTACTTAAAGTGCTGCGAACTTAAAATAAGGAGTGATTGCGGCAGAGGGCATTATCATTGTACTACAATGACGGGGCCAACCTTAGTACCCGCTATTTTAGGCAATGCTTGTGCAAAAGCCGATTAAATTTAAACCTAACAAAGACCTTCTTCTTTTTTCCGACAGGCCTCATCCAATATGGAAATCAATTACCCTGGTGGCACGGAAATTATCTGGGCCGCTCAATTAAACCAAGGAATCCCAGAATAAGCAGTGGAGATAAAATTAGATTCCATTGATAATTCAACTTTAAAGAATTATGATATCGCACTAAAGAAGTGGTGGCACTTTTGTCAGCAAAAAAGAGTTCAGCTCTAGGAGCCAACAATTACAGAATTAATAAAATTTCTTCATCTAGAATTCGAGAAAGGTATATCCTGCAGTTCCTTGAATGTGACAAGATCAGCTGTAGCTTTGATAATATCAAGAAAAATTTCAGAAGATCCAAGGTTACAGAGGTTTCTCAAGGGCGTGAAACTGAGACCGGCTCAGCCAAAATAAAATGCCACTTGGGATCAAAAGATAATACTTCACTAGCGGCTTTCCTCGCTCGTACTTCATTATTATAACAGTAAACCAGATAACAAATTTTTGAGTTTAAAAGAATTATCGTATAAATTAATTATTCTCTTAGCTTTAAGTACAGTTCACAAAATTCAGATCATATCTCTGATAATGATTTCTAACATGAAGTTTTTAAAAGATAAAGTTGAAATATTGATACCCGAAAAAATAAAAAATTCTAAAAATAATGTTAATCAACCCTTGTTGGTATTACCTATGTTCAATTGAAATAAAAAGATATGTCCGGCATCAATAATTCAAGATAATATCAACGTAACGCGCAAAAGGAGGCACTGTAGATAATTTGTTTTTATCTTTAGACGGCCCAGCAAAAGCAGTCTGTAAACAAACTCTTAGACGGTGGATTAAAAAGGTTTTTGAGGAATTGAACATTGACTTAACTATCTTTATAGCACTGTAGCGGCATACTGTATACGCTACAAGTCATTGGAATCCACCTTCGAGCTCACTCGTAGATATAAGATGTACAGACGAGACGAACCCCGTACACCTTGCCCCTATCACACATGTATATTCTTCTCCCATACACTTTAGCACTTGAGACCTAAAAAAGAGAGAAAAGCAAAGCGAGAACATCAAGAGTACACGATGAGACACACAGAATCAGTCGATACGATGCCTTCATCGTAAAGCACAATGGAACAGATGACACCAAGCAGACGAATGATAAACAGCGAAACCACACCAGACGCAATCAGGCAGTGTTGACATGTGAAACAAGCAGACAACTAACATCGAATTTTCGACACCTATCGATCAATATCGATTGGCGCTCGCGTGTCGCTTCAGAGGACACATGAGATCGACGACTGCGACCACGTTGCGAATCGGCCATTATTGAAAGTCTACTTGTACGCTACACACGTGTTACGCTGTGCCGAAAACGAGAAAGTGAAAGTACTAGTAAGAATGCAAAAGTGTGTCTCGAGAAGCATCTCTTCGCCTTCTAAGTGCTCCTAGTGACGACGTCCAGCCTCGTGGAAGCCGGCCATCGAACTTGTCGACGAAGATCGAAGAAAATAGAGTAAGCTAATTTAAGTAATTTATAAGTGCGAAACCACGAGCTCTCTCGTGATTAGTAGAATCTTCCCCCCTTGACCCCGCGTCCCTCCGAGACTTTTTTGCCAGTGTTAATTGCTCTCCGCTAAGCCAGACGAATATTTATGTAAGACTTGAAGACAAAAAAGATTGTATGCTGACAAAGACGAAATCTGTTAATTAGAATAATATCACTTAATATTTATTATTTCATTATTTGTATTTTTCGGTCCACGTGCCACGTTTCACGTGGTGGCGCCCTTGCTATCGTTGACCAACGAACTGTCATATCATTTGTATATTCAATAAATTATCATCTTCTCTTTTATTATACTTTAACCTAATAAAAAAGTTTTGTTATAATTTATCCCAGACGCCTGAAAACCCCCTTATAGCACATAGTTGTCGTCATGCGTCAAATTCATCGGCTCAGAGGTTGGGAGTTAACGTTGATATAATTACCAAAACTACAGGTTGGTCTAGTGAATCAACTGTAGCAGTACATCTAATGTACTGTCTACAAGTGGCGACTTACGAGGCCCGCGAGTCGATATTCACGCGTACACAATACGTGCCTACGAATCACCGTATGCAGCCAATTGAGGCACGCGCGACGCTGTGATCTATCGATCAGCGAGAAGGATCGCAGAATCTCTCGTGCCACGAAAACGATACGAGGCTACTAACCTCGAGTGGAACAGAAAAAAAGACGAACACGAAGTTTATTCTCGAAAGAAAGAGTCAACGTTCTGTTAAGCTACTGTGTGTGTGTGCTCGACGAACTGCCAAATCTCCACTTGGACTGACGAGCCTAAGTGAAGTTTTTTGCATCGCAGAGACAGCGAGCGTAGTCATCGACCCTCAACACCTTCACCCGCCATCATCAACGACACTGAGACGAGACGACGACGATGACCCAACGATGTGCCGAAGATTTTAGCGTAAAGGTAGTTTTTAAGCCGTAACTTCACCGTCGAGTCGCCGCGTCCGTCGCGTACGTAATTATTCGCACCCGGGAATCACATCTCACCGACGAGCCGAGCCGGTCGACAAGAACTCGCGAACGAATAAATGAAATTAATACGACGGTCTGCATTGCCGTATCATGCAATGGTGCCTTTCATGTAATAACATCAAATATTTTCATTAATAATCAAAGTCGAACTTAAGTTAGTAATTTCAGTTTTTCTTTTTTTTTTATTTATTTCTCCCCACCTAAACTAACGCTACAAAACATTTTTAAAATTGTATAATAGACCACTAGCTTTGGATAGTGCTGAGTATGCTATGATGATTTTAATTGAAAAGCAGAGAGTAAATAACTAGTAAGTGAGAAATTGTATTTCAAATAAGAATAAAGATATTATAAACCCACTGACACAGCCGTAGATGATGACTTTAAACATCTACCATTGATCTTGAAAGAGGAGGTGTAAAGTACAATTAAATGATCGAACGAACTTCAGTGAAGTTCGATTACTATTGTACGAACACCTCCTCCGAAAGATCAAGGTCCCACCCGGACCTTGTTTTATTGATTTAAATTCTAAAAACATCCTAAACTTAAACATCTACGGTAAACTTTAAAGAATGACGCGTATTGTAGTGGCGCACAGAGGAACGACCACGGAGGGCGCGCAAGGCTGATTTCAATTTTAAATAATACGTTAATAACGTGTGATATCTAGGACATGAATCGGGGGGGGGGGGGCNGGGGGGGGGGGGGGGGCTACCATTGATCTTGAAGGAGAAGGTGTTCGTATAATTTTAATCGAACTACACTGAATTTCGTTCAATCGTTTAATTACTTATCATCCCTCATGAAAAAACCAAAATAATAGTTATGATAATTATAATAATTTTGTGATAAATAATATTTTTTTCCTTCAAAAACGGCTATTTTCAAAATTGCGAATGATAGTCTCTGAAATAGTAGCCAGTAGCTTATCAGTAGCTTATTCAGATTGACACTGCTGCAAAACATGTACCAGACACCAATGCCTGCGTGCTGCGCTTTGCCTCGACAAACGCACGTGAATCATTTCTCGCTGCTGCACCGCGATTCCAGCGTCTCCCAGTGTCGAAGATTTTTGTATTGCCTGAAGCCGAGGACGGCCGTCTTAGTGCCGCTCCCATTCTGCCACCTGAGCGCTATCGACTACTGAGGAGATGCTGGCTTTTACGCAAACAACACAGACTGCCCAACCCTGTAGTACGCAACATGCGCATTTACATGCGTTGCCAAAATCGCACCAAAATCACCCTAATCAACACCGAAGCTGACCTGAATGCGTTTGCTATAGCACTACCATCGCTCTCTAGCTCGTTCACTTCTAGTCATCATCCATCACCAACCAGCGCATCATAGAATCCTGCACCCTTTCGTCGTCAAGAGCTGTCAAAATGTTCCTCAATAATTTCATTCGTACTCAAACTATCCTTTTGTAATCTACAACACTGTATGAGAGCCTACTGTTCCACACTGTTAATTTTTGCAAAACACTGAATTTATGTATATAGATATCTTTAATCTACGCCTCATCACTTTGTAAAAATTACTAAATATTGTACAATCTTGTTACAATAAGCACAATTGTAAAACTACTGCTGTAAATTTTGAAAATAGCTTGTAAAAAGCTGCATACTGTATACTGCTATGTGAGCCACATGGGGTTCTACCCCGAGGTCCGGATCAAATAAACAAATCAAATCAAATCATGTAAGCCAAAATAGTTGCTCTCACAACCTTATGATATTTTGTAACTGTTTTTTATGAATACCTTACTTCGATGTTTTTATAAATCCAATAAATTTCTCATGAATTGATAATGTAACTATGATTCATTTTGACTATTTTTTCAGTGATCACAAACAAACCATTCAGAGGCTAAGCTTAGATCAAGATGATATTGGGACTACAAATGATGAAGTAGTGTCTTTCATCGATCTTCCACCAAACACTTTATCTAAATTGCCTGAAAAAGGAATTTTAAAGAAACACGTCGGATATGGTAAGTAAATTCTCACATGTGCATGTATTTTTGTTTGAAGGTAACGAAATAGTATATTATGATATGTGGCCATTATTACACGGCGTGGTTAGCGTCCAAGCGTAGCGAGCAAACAAAAGAGGAACGAGTATGTGTGTGTGCGTGTAATCTGTAGCGAACAATGTCACTTCTTAATTATAAATAATTAATATTATTAAAAACCATCCCAATACAAAGTATAATATAAATCACAACCAAAAAAACTCTTCCTTTATACTACACCTTGGCAACAAGAACTAATAAATTTGTACCCTACGATACAAGGACTATAAGTAACACTTTATGACGCGGCGTGGTTTTAGGACCCGAGTCTAGCGGGTCCTAATAGCCGTGTCGAAAATTGTCCCATATGGTCCGAGCAATGAGTGTGATAATAGTTTATTGTCCAATCCCGACCACAGTATATTACAACATAATCTTTTTTAATTTTATTTTGGGTGTATTCAAAAATGTGAAATTCTGAAAAAATTTACACGCGTTCTTTGGTCAATTCTAAACAATATTTGTTGCACATGATTTTTTTTGGAAAAATGCTTATAGCCCTAAGAAATTATGATTATTGTAGTATGTATATTAGACTATTTCAGAAAAGTTGAAGGTCTTCAAAACCTCGATTTTACAATTTTAATATCTTTAGTACGCCTAAAAATGAAGCCCCAAAAAGTTTTATTTAGTTCAATGCAAAATTGTTTTATCTTTCAGAATCCAGCGTTAAAATTGAGATTCATGCATTACTTCACATTTTACAAGCAACTTTATGCTGGAAAACGTCGTTTTTGCGTTAATCAAGAAAAGTGTATTTGTTTTTTCAAAGAACAATCACCTATGAAAAAAATGACAATGCATTGTTTGGTAGGTTTTTGTTTCACCTTTTAAAAATTTTATTTAGAAAAATCGTTTCAAAACGGTTTAGATTTCGTTGAGATACAGCTATTTTTGTAAGATACGTTTTCGTAGTTGAAAATTCAGTAATTCGGCTTCAAATTCTCAAAAAATCACATTTTTCTCGCTGTTTACAAAATTCTTAGAAATCTATAGAAGCTACTATAATGAAATTGAAGCCAAAATTTTGCAAAAAGTTATTCTAATAAAGTTAACGTAGACTTAGTCTCCGATGAAAGGCTATAGCAATGGTAGGATTACATTAAATAAATAGCATTTATTATTTTCAAACACACAACATCCGATGATGTTGAGTGAATTTCGGTGATGGGCGAAGTCGAATCCCTAGCGAGATAGGGCAAACGTTTCAAAATTCAAACGATATTTTGAAATAAATCGTTGAAATAGTTTTAAGTGGGCACACCTGTGTTTATGCCTATAAATGAAAAACATGAAAATTAAGGGTTACTATTAAAATTTTTTGTTTCTGATGCAAAAATATGTTTTTATAAGTCTTTTTACAACAAAAAATATGTCCATAGTTCCTCTTATTATTGAAAATCATCCATCAAACATATATGTGGAAATCCGAGAAACTTTTAACTTTTCGACTAAAAAAAATTTTTTTTTTTCGTATGGCACGCATGTGCAACATCCAATTTTGTCTACTCATCGAC
Source organism: Trichogramma pretiosum (assembly GCF_000599845.2). Lineage (NCBI taxonomy): Eukaryota > Metazoa > Arthropoda > Insecta > Hymenoptera > Trichogrammatidae > Trichogramma > Trichogramma pretiosum. The sequence continues at coordinate 380,264 of NW_019641661.1, forward strand.
TTGAAAAATGATAAAAATGTAAGGCTTACGGTTTTTATCAACCGGTATTTTTTTTATTTAAATAAGCGACTAATAAGGTAAATTCGAATTTTTTTGGTTAAAATTTTTATGGAAACTTCTAGAAATTTCACAGATTAAGCTTTATAAAAAAATCCAAAATCTCATGTCCGATGTATTTTTCGACGAGAAATCGAATAGTGACCTTGAATTTGACCTTGAACATAACCTTTGAGCTACAGTGAACTAAAAATCGATTTTTCAAATAAACACCCCCATTTTTTATTGCAGATTTGAAAAAATCCGAAAATTTTACGTTAAAATATGCCGTTATATTTTTCTTTAATATTTCGCTATCAAGTTAATATTTCTAGTAGACTTAATTTCAGTTATACGAGGTAATTTGCGTACTGCAAACTATATCTGCTAAAGGGCCTAAAGGGTGCTAAAATATTCGTAGAAAGCTCTATTTTTTTTAAATTGCTTGTCGAGAAAAGAACTTTGCGATGATACAAGTTTAATTTGGACTAAAAAATACTGTAATCCACGTGAACGTTTAAAAGATCCAGTTTTTCTGTCATTTAAAGTATTATGCTTAAATGCGACTAGCAACTGGATATTGACGCAGATAAATTGAGCAACTCAAATCCATTCATAATATATATGGATTTAAAGAAGACAAAATTATCAAGAAATGAAAAAAAATTCATCTTGATTCGATGAAAATTGACGGAGATAGAATCATTTGAGAATTTACGAAATATCAATAAAAATTGTTATTGTGATAATTATAATGCAGAGCGTACTAAGTCCATTTTTGAGAGATTAGAGGCAAATTAAATTTGATCGTTCTGCCAAAATGTCCAAAATAACCCAAATTTAAATTGGCTTGGGGCGCGAAGTCGATTTTTTTCACCTTCTGAGTGTGCTATCAAAAAATGTGTTATTTTTAGTCCGTTGGCCCAGCATAAATGTTGTATTCAATTCGATGTAACTTTTTTCCTTAAGGAGCACGCGGACCAGCGACATCTCAATCGATTTGGTTACTCAAGACCTTCAATCCCTAAATTTTGGTAGAGAACGATTAATCGATCATCTCAGAATATTCGATAAAGTATTAAAAACGTAATTTTGTAAAAATCGAGTTCCCTCGAGTTCCCATTACATAATTAAGGATTGGGAGTCTTGTGACGAGGGCACTGCTTGGACACAATTTTTTTTGAAAAATATAATCCCTCAACTACCCAGAAAAAAATTTTCAAAGTGCTTGGTGACTCGATCATTTTTAAATATCACTAAGAAATTATAAATCGGCTCCGGTTCCTTTTTACAGTGTGATAAAATCGTATGAAAATTATTTTATGCAATAGTTTGACGAAAAATTTATTTTTTCGCACATTTTTTAGTGCGCAAAAAGCGTTTGTGGACACTGGTGTGCGGTAAAATGCCCCATTTTTGACACGGGTGTGCGGTAAAACGCCTCATTTAAATAAACGTATTTTTCGCCTACTATTGCATAAAATTTTGTATGCAACACGTGCCCAGCTTTTTGCGAACAGTGTGCGGAAAAAACACCCACTCGTGCTGGCATATACGGCACTCGTGTCTTTTTCCGCATACTCGTGCCCAAAAACGCCTTTTGGGCACTTGTTACATAAATAACTATTATAACTCAGTATACTCCATGTTACACTAGTAAAATCTAATAATATATACATGATGACTTTCAATATAGTTTATAATAATAGAAGTATAGTCACTGATCCCGTTTAAATAATTACAGTACGAGTTCCACATCGGTTTCTTAAAAGTTAAAAGTTTCCCGGATTTCCACATATATTGACTTGTGATTTCTAAGTTCTTGACCGCATGATTTTGAATGTAATATTTAATCAATTGTGATACTTTTGGTCTCAAAAGTTTTGTAGTAAAATTCTTCTATACTTAAGTGTAGCAGATTTTTTATTTAGTTATTTTTTTAATCAACTAATCTCCAAATATAGCAATAAGCATTATTAAAATAGCTATTTTTGTCATTTTTTTTGTACTTTAGAATGAAAAAAATTTTCCAAGCCTTTTATTTAAATTCTGTTACACTTAAGTGGAAGAAAATTTTATTACAAAACTTTGGAGACAGCAAGGATCCGGATTGGTGAAAAATTTCATTCAAAATGACTTAGAAATCACAAGTCAATATAAATGTTTGATGGATGATTTTCAATAATAAGAGGAACTACAGACATATTTTTTGTTGTAAAAGGACCTATAAAAACATATTTTTACATCAGAAACAAAAAATTGTAATAAAAATCCTTTATTTTCATGTTTTTCATTTATAGGTATAAACACAAGTGTGTCCCCTTAATATTCTCTACGATTGCGTACGCTTCACATTCTCTCCTATTTTTTAAGTTACAAAGTGCGATAATTATTGTTCGTATTGTTAGTTTATTACGCGATGGAACCTAGATGGAAGAGACTGCAAGCAATCCAGAGATTGAAAATTCTATTGGAAAAACAAGAAAAATATGCTTCAAAGGCAATCAGTATGTAGATGCTCCTAAGACGACTCGCTTAATGAGTGCTAAAGAAAGATCTGCTGCTGAGAGCAAATCAGTTTTACAATCTGCATCATCTTCTGAATTGCAACCATTATCAGAGACACATACGCCAGGAGTATCTCAGTATCGACGGGTAGATATATCTCTTTTTTTTACTATTCCTGACAGAGATTATAGTATGACCATGTGGTGGCAAAGATTCCTTCGAAACGAGTCATGTTGGTGGCTTTGGATTTACTCTTAGTGTCAACTGTAACAAGTGCCTGAAATCTTCAAAAATTTCATCCTGCAAAAAAGTTGGCCCATAGAAAAATGTCTATGAATATAATAGAAAAATAATATTAGCGAAATTAATGAAAGCATTAGGCCATGGTTTAACTACCGTACAAACTCTTTTTGGGCTCTTAGATTTATCCAAGGTTATGGAGCAACATACATATGACGCAGTAGTTTCAACCATGAGGAGTGCTGCTGAAAGTGTCACTAAAGAATTCATATGTCGAGCAGTCAAAGAAAAAATGCAACTAACAAAAAGCAGTGATTTTACAGTATCAGGCCATGGTACATGGTGCACACCCGGATTCTCTTCCTTGCAAGGTGCAGGATGCAATGGTTATTAGTAATTTTTTTTTATATTAGTCTTTATTTACAATCTGTCCTGGTTGAGGACATTCGTTAAATGTTATACATATATGAAGGATAAGTAAGATTAATGAGTTTTTGTCCATTAACAAAAACTCTCATAGAATCGGCCCTCTTATGCCAGGGGGTTACAGTATGTACAGTATATTATATTTTACAGTATACTACATTAATTTATGTTTCTTGAGCCTTAAATTATCAAATGTCACGTTTTTAAGATTCAGTGTGAGCTGGTTTGGGTGGTTTTTGAGTCTCTTTTTGTATTTATTACTAAATCGTTGTATTTCTTCATGCACAGTTGGAATTTCCAGGTCTTTCCTCATAGCTTCATTAATAATGTACCAGGATGCATCTACTAGGCCACGCAGCACCTTCGATTGTAGTTTTTCTATAATTTCGATGTTTGACTTGGACACAGCACTCCAGAGTTGAATGCCATAAGTTCAGCAGGCTGTAGAATACTTTCGTATAGTAGCAGTTTATTATCTAGATTCAATGCTGACCTTCTTGCTTATTAGTAATGGGACTGGATAAGTTTTGGATGTAATTACCAAGAACACCTACTGCAAAGCTGACCTGGGTAAAAAAAGACAAAGAGTCATGCGAATATGAAGAATGGTTTGAAGAGCATAAAAATGAATGCACAATCAACCATGTAGGAAGTTCAGGTTTAATAGAAGTAAATGGTATAGTGGAGATGTTTTAGAGAGCAGAAGTAAAATTGAAAGTTCGATTCAAGAATGATATTGGAGATGGAGACTGTAAGGTTCACAAGAAAATATCAGTGGTCAAAAAATTTGGTAAAAACTACACAATGGAAAAGAAGAAGGACATAAACCATGTTAGAAAAAGAATGAGCACCCATTTTAAAAATAAAAAGAAACAACTAGGAAAAATTTTTTATAGACAATAAAATCATTGGTGCAAAAGGATGTCTAATTACAAAAGTCATTGACCAACTTTCCTGATTGTACATTAACGCCATTAGAGAACAAAAAACAGTGAAGGATATGCATAATGCCATATGGGCCACTTGGAAGCACAAGCGATCCACCAAAATTTGGAGGCACTTTAAACACTTTTAATCACAATCGTCAAATTAATCTACCACCTGCTGTTATGGATGAAATCAAAGCTCTAACTGATCAAGAATTACTACAGAGATGTATTGGAGCGTATTCACAAAATCTTAATGAGTCGTTCAATCATATATTGAGGAAATTCGTTCCAAAGAAACTATGGATTGGTGGAAAGATTTTAGAGATGGGTGCTAATATGGCTATTGACTCTTTCAACGATGGAAAACAATCTCTTCTAGCATTGATGAAAAAATTGGATGTTGAACCAGATGCAGTAGCCATAAAATATGCCAACCAGGCTGATGCTAAGAGGATTTATCATTCTGAGTATTAGAATAATCATTTTTGATAAAATTTTGTATGCCAAGCTATAAAAATATGTGTACTTACAAATAAATTTTTTGATTATTGCAGAAAACTATCCATCATTTATGTTTTGTGATGTACTTGTAATTATCTTCCATGCGTAGATAACCGGAAAAAGAAAGTAAACAAAACCCACAAAGTAAACAGAGTTTGAATGAGATATATTAGTTATAAACATGTAATACTTATCTGATATTGAAACATGATTTTTTATGTAAAATTTGATGTCAAAAATCATATTCATATCCTCCAAATCCCTAAATTACCAAAGATCAGTCTGAAAGCCAAAAAGAAACATGTTCGTATCCAGCGATATGGCCAATACTGTAATATGTTCATCGATACATCAAACTGCAACTTCTGGGATTCCGAGTTCGGAAGTGATCCGCTACGGTCGTGTGTTTATGTGTCTCTAAGTAGTTGTGCCCACAGTGCCAGAAATCGGCGTTTTCTTTCTGGTGCGAGTGCTGCACCTTACGTGAACAGTGTGGTGCTGCATTAGCCTGTGTGTGTTAAACTCCCCAGTGCAGCTGAATAGTGGGAAATCGCATTTTTTTAACTGCTCGCTGGCCTGTGACAGTTGAGGCGATTTTTCCCGCGCTCGGCCTATTGGTGCGTGGTTCGCGCTAGTGTGTGTGTGCCGATCGCCGAAACACCGACCGGCTGCTCACACGCGATCTCGCGCAGCTCGCGGCGACAGGCATGACGGCCATGTCTGCCGGGCTGCTGGACCTTCAGGCGCTCTCCAAAAGCAGCGAGCCGCTGGAGAACACGCCGATGTCGACGTGGCTACGTTCCTCACGGCCGTCGTCTCCGGCAATGGTGGTCCCGCCACCCTCAGCGGCGGACATTACCAAGAGGATAGTGGAGGCGCCTTTGATGGCCAAGGATGCCCCTGTTCCCACTCTGAAGGAATTCTCCTCTGGCGACCAGGAAGAGAAGATGGCCAGGCTTGAGGGCCTCATCCGTGGCCTTTCCGATTACGTGAGGAACAGGAAGAAACCTGCGACACAGCTGCGGAAATTTTCCTCCTGCCTCACTCGGGCGTTCGCAGCACTACAGAGACCAACGGAGTGCTCTGAAGTGCTCTCCTCGAAGCAGGCCGGGGTGGCTGCATCCACACCGTTCTCGACGAGGAAAAAGCGACCCGCAATGTCGCCACCAGAGGTCGCTGCGGCGGCGAAGCGCGCCACCGGACCCTACCCGCACGAACACGAGCAGGTCGTTGATGACAACAACAACGTCCCAGCCAAAGAGGAGACCT